>NC_087067.1:20380875-20889565 GCF_963678635.1 Symsagittifera roscoffensis | reverse complement strand
ACAATAGATAGCCTTTAAACAAACCAGAAAATCAAAGGACTAAGCCAAGGCTAGTGAAAACGAGCAGGGTAAAAGAGAACTGACGTCAGCCAGTTGTCAATACATTTTTTTCTACGCTCCATCATTGTGTAATTTCCGGGCGAATGTTACACAATCTTGGTCGAGTTGTCATTTAATTGTGGTTTTTAGCCTTGTTTTTGATAAAAATCATGTTTTCTGCGGACCCGAGAACTGATCAAAAGTTCTAGCATGCAAACGAAAATTGATCAAAAGTTCTTTGGTTGATATTCTAAAAAAGGTAGCACAATAGTTAGCCTTTAAACAAACCAAAAAATCAAAGGAATAAGCCAAGATTAGTGAAAACGAGTAAGGTAAAGAGATCTGACGTCAGCCAGTTGTCAATAAAACTTTTTCTACGCTCCATTATTGTGTAATTTCCGGGCGAATGTTACACAATCTTGGTCGAGTTGTCATTTAATTGTGGTTTTTAGCCTTGTTTTTGATAGAAATCATGTTTTCTGCGGACCCGAGAACTGATCAAAAGTTCTAGCATGCAAACGAAAACTGATCAAAAGTTCTTTGGTTGATACTCTAAAAATGGTAGCACAATAGTTAGCCTTTAAACAAACCAGAAAATCAAAGGACTAAGCCAAGGCTAGTGAAAACGAGTAGGGTAAAGAGAACTGACGTCAGCCAGTTGTCAATACATTTTTTTCTACGCTCCATCATTGTGTAATTTCCGGGCGAATGTTACACAATCTTGGTCGAGTTGTCATTTAATTGTGGTTTTTAGCCTTGTTTTTGATAAAAATCATGTTTTCTGCGGACCCGAGAACTGATCAAAAGTTCTAGCATGCAAACGAAAATTGATCAAAAGTTCTTTGGTTGATATTCTAAAAAAGGTAGCACAATAGTTAGCCTTCAAATAAACCAAAAATCAAAGGAATAAGCCAAGACTAGTGAAAACGAGTAAAGTAAAGAGATCTGACGTCAGCCAGTTGTCAATACAACTTTTTCTACGCTCCATTATTGTGTAATTTCCGGGCGAATGTTACACAATCTTGGTCGAGTTGTCATTTAATTGTGGTTTTTAGCCTTGTTTTTGATAAAAATCAAGTTTTCTGCGGACCCGAGAACTGATCAAAAGTTCTAGCATGCAAACGAAAACTGATCAAAAAATCTTTGGTTGATATTCTAAAAATGGTAGCACAATAGTTAGCCTTTAAACAAACCAGAAAATCAAAGGACTAAGCCAAGGCTAGTGAAAAAGAGTAAGGTCAAGAGAACTGACGTCAGCCAGTTGTCAATACAACTTTTTCTACGCTCCATTATTGTGTAATTTCCGGGCGAATGTTACACAATCTTGGTCGAGTTGTCATTTAATTGTGGTTTTTAGCCTTGTTTTTGATAGAAATCATGTTTTCTGCGGACCTGAGAACTGATCAAAAGTTCTTGCATGCAAACAAAAACTGATCAAAACTTCTTTGGTTGATATTCTAAAAATGGTTGCACAATAGTTAGCCTTTAAACGAACCAGAAAATCAAAGGACTAAGCCAAGGCTAGTGAAAACGAGTAGGGTAAAGAGAACTGACGTCAGCCAGTTGTCAATACAACTTTTTCTACGCTCCATCATTCTGTAATTTCCGGGCGAAAGTTACACAATCTTGGTCGAGTTGTCATTTAATTGTGGTTTTTAGCCTTGTTTTTGATAAAAATCATGTTTGCTGCGGACCCTAGAACTGATCAAAAGTTCTAGCATGAAACGAAAACTGATCAAAAGTTCTTTCGTTGATATTCTAAAAAAGGTAGCACAAAAGTTAGCCCTTAAACAAACCAAAAAATCAAAGGACTAAGCCAAGACTAGTCAAAACGAGTAAGGTAAAGAGAACTGACGTCAGCCAGTTGTCAATACAACTTTTTCTACGCTCCATTATTGTGTAATTTCAGGGCGAATGTTACACAATCTTGGTCGAGTTGTCAATTAATTGTGGTTTTTAGCCTTGTTTTTGATAAAAATCATGTTTTTTGCGGACCTGAGAACTGATCAAAAGTTCTTGCATGCAAACAAAAACTGATCAAAACTTCTTTGGTTGATGTTCTAAAAATGGTAGCACAATAGTTAGCCTTTAAACGAACCAGAAAATTAAAGGACTATGCCAAGGCTAGTAAAAACGAGTAGGGTAAAGAGAACTGACGTCAGCCAGTTGTCAATACAACTTTTTCTACGCTCCATCATTGTGTAATTTCCTGGCGAATGTTACACAATCTTGGTCGAGTTGTCATTTAATTGTGGTTTTTAGCCTTGTTTTTGATAAAAATCATGTTTTCCAAAAATTCTAGCATGCAAACGAAAACTGATCAAAAGTTCTTTGGTTGATATTCTAAAAAAGGTAGCACAATAGTTAGCCTTTAAACAAACCAGAAAATCAAAGGACTAAGCCAAGACTAGTCAAAACGAAAAAGGTAAGGAGAACTGACGTCAGCCAGTTGTCAATACAACTTTTTCTACGCTCCATTATTGTGTAATTTCAGGGCGAATGTTACACAATATCGGTCGAGTTGTCATTTAATTGTGGTTTTTAGCCTTGTTTTTGATAAAAATCATGTTTTTTGCGGACCTGAGAACTGATCAAAAGTTCTTGCATGCAAATGAAAACTGATCAAAATTTCTTTGGTTGATATTCTAAAAATGGTAGCACAATAGTTAGCCTTTAAACAAACCAGAAAATCGAAGGACTAAGCCAAGGCTAGTGAAAACGAGTAGGGTAAAGAGAACTGACGTCAGCCAGTTGTCAATACAACTTTTTCTACGCTCCATTATTGTGTAATTTCAGGGCGAATGTTACACAATCTTGGTCGAGTTGTCATTTAATTGTGGTTTTTAGCCTTGTTTTTGATAAAAATTATGTTTTCTGCGGACCCGAGAATTGATCAAAAGTTCTAGCATGCAAACAAAAACTGATCAAAAGTTCTTTGGTTGATATTCTAAAAAAGGTAGCACAATAGTTAGCCTTTAAACAAACCAGAAAATCAAAGGACTAAGCCAAGACTAGTGAAAACGAGTAAGATAAAGAGAATTGACGTCAGCCAGTTGTCAATACAACTTTTTCTACGCTCCATTATTGTGTAATTTCAGGGCGAATGTTACACAATCTTGGTCGAGTTGTCATTTAATTGTGGTTTTTAGCCTTGTTTTTGATAAAAATCATGTTTTTTTGCGGACCTGAGAACTGATCAAAAGTTCTTGCATGCAAACGAAAACTGATCAAAACTTCTTTGGTTGATATTCTAAAAATGGTAGCACAATAGTTAGCCTTTAAGCAAACCAGAAAATCAAAGGACTAAGCCAAGGCTAGTGAAAACGAGTAGGGTAAAGAGAACTGACGTCAGCCAGTTGTCAATACAACTTTTTCTACGCTCCATCATTGTGTAATTTCCGGGCGATTGTTACACAATCTTGGTCGAGTTGTCATTTAATTGTGGTTTTTAGCCTTGTTTTTGATAAAAATTATGTTTTCTGCGGACCCGAGAACTGATCAAAAGTTCTAGCATGCAAACGAAAACTGATCAAAAGTTCTTTGGTTGATATTCTAAAAATGGTAGCACAATAGTTAGCCTTTAAACAAACCAGAAAATCAAAGGACTAAGCCAAGGCTAGCGAAAACGAGTAGGGTAAAGAGAACTGACGTCAGCCAGTTGTCAATACAACTTTTTCTACGCTCCATCATTGTGTAATTTCCGGGCGATTGTTACACAATCTTGGTCGAGTTGTCATTTAATTGTGGTTTTTAGCCTTGTTTTTGATAAAAATTATGTTTTCTGCGGACCCCAAAATTGATCAAAAGTTCTAGCATGCAAACAAAAACTGATCAAAAGCTCTTTGGTTGATATTCTAAAAAAGGTAGCACAATAGTTAGCCTTTAAACAAACCAGAAAATCAAAGGACTAAGCCAAGACTAGTGAAAACGAGTACGAAAAAGAGAATTGACGTCAGCCAGTTGTCAATACAACTTTTTCTACGCTCCATTATTGTGTAATTTCAGGGCGAATGTTACACAATATCGGTCGAGTTGTCATTTAATTGTGGTTTTTGCCTTGTTTTTGATAAAAATCATGTTTTTTGCGGACCTGAGAACTGATCAAAAGTTCTTGCATGCAAACGAAAACTGATCAAAACTTCTTTGGTTGATATTCTAAAAATGGTAGCACAATAGTTAGCCTTTAAACAAACCAGAAAATCAAAGGACTAAGCCAAGGCTAGTGAAAACGAGTAGGGTAAAGAGAACTGACGTCAGCCAGTTGTCAATACAACTTTTTCTACGCTCCATCATTGTGTAATTTCCGGGCGATTGTTACACAATCTTGGTCGAGTTGTCATTTAATTGTGGTTTTTAGCCTTGTTTTTGATAAAAATTTTGTTTTCTGCGGACCCGAGAACTGATCAAAAGTTCTAGCATGCAAACGAAAACTGATCAAAAGTTCATTGGTTGATATTCTAAAAATAGTAGCACAATAGTTAGCCGTTAAACAAACCAGAAAATCAAAGGACTAAGCCAAGGCTAGTGAAAACGAGTAGGGTAAAGAGAACTGACGTCAGCCAGTTGTCAATACAACTTTTTCTACGCTCCATCATTGTGTAATTTCCGGGCGATTGTTACACAATCTTGGTCGAGTTGTCATTTAATTGTGGTTTTTAGCCTTGTTTTTGATAAAAATTATGTTTTCTGCGGACCCGAGAACTGATCAAAAGTTCTAGCATGCAAACGAAAACTGATCAAAAGTTCTTTGGTTGATATTCTAAAAATGGTAGCACAATAGTTAGCCTTTAAACAAACCAGAAAATCAAAGGACTAAGCCAAGGCTAGTGAAAACGAGTAGGGTAAAGAGAACTGACGTCAGCCAGTTGTCAATACAACTTTTTCTACGCTCCATCATTGTGTAATTTCCGGGCGATTGTTACACAATCTTGGTCGAGTTGTCATTTAATTGTGGTTTTTAGCCTTGTTTTTGATAAAAATTATGTTTTCTGCGGACCCGAGAACTGATCAAAAGTTCTAGCATGCAAACGAAAACTGATCAAAAGTTCTTTGGTTGATATTCTAAAAATGGTAGCACAATAGTTAGCCTTTAAACAAACCAGAAAATCAAAGGACTAAGCCAAGGCTAGTGAAAACGAGTAGGGTAAAGAGAACTGACGTCAGCCAGTTGTCAATACAACTTTTTCTACGCTCCATCATTGTGTAATTTCCGGGCGATTGTTACACAATTTTGGTCGAGTTGTCATTTAATTGTGGTTTTTAGCCTTGTTTTTGATAAAAATTATGTTTTCTGCGGACCCGAGAACTGATCAAAAGTTCTAGCATGCAAACGAAAACTGATCAAAAGTTCTTTGGTTGATATTCTAAAAATGGTAGCACAATAGTTAGCCTTTAAACAAACCAGAAAATCAAAGGATTAAGCCAAGGCTAGTGAAAACGAGTAGGGTAAAGAGAACTGACGTCAGCCAGTTGTCAATACAACTTTTTCTACGCTCCATCATTGTGTAATTTCCGGGCGATTGTTACACAATCTTGGTCGAGTTGTCATTTAATTGTGGTTTTTAGCCTTGTTTTTGATAAAAATTATGTTTTCTGCGGACCCGAGAACTGATCAAAAGTTCTAGCATGCAAACGAAAACTGATCAAAAGTTCTTTGGTTGATATTCTAAAAATGGTAGCACAATAGTTAGCCTTTAAACAAACCAGAAAATCAAAGGACTAAGCCAAGGCTAGTGAAAACGAGTAGGGTAAAGAGAACTGACGTCAGCCAGTTGTCAATACAACTTTTTCTACGCTCCATCATTGTGTAATTTCCGGGCGATTGTTACACAATCTTGGTCGAGTTGTCATTTAATTGTGGTTTTTAGCCTTGTTTTTGATAAAAATTATGTTTTCTGCGGACCCGAGAACTGATCAAAAGTTCTAGCATGCAAACGAAAACTGATCAAAAGTTCTTTGGTTGATATTCTAAAAATGGTAGCACAATAGTTAGCCTTTAAACAAACCAGAAAATCAAAGGACTAAGCCAAGGCTAGTGAAAACGAGTAGGGTAAAGAGAACTGACGTCAGCCATTTGTCAATACAACGTTTTCTACGCTCCATCAGTGTGTAATTTCCGGGCGATTGTTACACAATCTTGGTCGAGTTGTCATTTAATTGTGGTTTTTAGCCTTGTTTTTGATAAAAATTATGTTTTCTGCGGACCCGAGAACTGATCAAAAGTTCTAGCATGCAAACGAAAACTGATCAAAAGTTCTTTGGTTGATATTCTAAAAATGGTAGCACAATAGTTAGCCTTTAAACAAACCAGAAAATCAAAGGACTAAGCCAAGGCTAGTGAAAACGAGTAGGGTAAAGAGAACTGACGTCAGCCAGTTGTCAATACAACTTTTTCTACGCTCCATCATTGTGTAATTTCCGGGCGAAAGTTACACAATCTTGGTCGAGTTGTCATTTAATTGTGGTTTTTAGCCTTGTTTTTGATAAAAATTATGTTTTCTGCGGACCCGAGAACTGATCAAAAGTTCTAGCATGCAAACGAAAACTGATCAAAAGTTCTTTGGTTGATATTCTAAAAATGGTAGCAGAATAGTTAGCCTTTAAACAAACCAGAAAATCAAAGGACTAAGCCAAGGCTAGTGAAAACGAGTAGGGTAAAGAGAACTGACGTCAGCCAGTTGTCAATACAACTTTTTCTACGCTCCATCATTGTGTAATTTCCGGGCGATTGTTACACAATCTTGGTCGAGTTGTCATTTAATTGTGGTTTTTAGCCTTGTTTTTGATAAAAATTATGTTTTATGCGGACCCGAGAATTGATCAAAAGTTCTAGCATGCAAACAAAAACTGATCAAAAGTTCTTTGGTTGATATTCTAAAAAAGGTAGCACAATAGTTAGCCTTTAAACAAACCAGAAAATCAAAGGACTAAGCCAAGGCTAGTGAAAACGAGTAGGGTAAAGAGAACTGACGTCAGCCAGTTGTCAATACAACTTTTTCTACGCTCCATCATTGCGTAATTTCCGGGCGATTGTTACACAATCTTGGTCGAGTTGTCAATTAATTGTGGTTTTTAGCCTTGTTTTTGATAAAAATTATGTTTTCTGCGGACCCGAGAACTGATCAAAAGTTCTAGCATGCAAACGAAAACTGATCAAAAGTTCTTTGGTTGATATTCTAAAAATGGTAGCACAATAGTTAGCCTTTAAATAAACCAGAAAAGCAAAGGACTAAGCCAAGGCTAGTGAAAACGAGTAGGGTAAAGAGAACTGACGTCACCCAGTTGTCAATACAACTTTTTCTACGCTCCATCATTGTGTAATTTCCGGGCGATTGTTACACAATCTTGGTCGAGTTGTCATTTAATTGTGGTTTTTAGCCTTGTTTTTGATAAAAATTATGTTTTCTGCGGACCCGAGAACTGATCAAAAGTTCTAGCATGCAAACGAAAACTGATCAAAAGTTCTTTGGTTGATATTCTAAAAATGGTAGCACAATAGTTAGCCTTTAAACAAACCAGAAAATCAAAGGACTAAGCCAAGGCTAGTGAAAACGAGTAGGGTAAAGAGAACTGACGTCAGCCATTTGTCAATACAACTTTTTCTACGCTCCATCATTGTGTAATTTCCGGGCGATTGTTACACAATCTTGGTCGAGTTGTCATTTAATTGTGGTTTTTAGCCTTGTTTTTGATAAAAATTATGTTTTCTGCGGACCCGAGAACTGATCAAAAGTTCTAGCATGCAAACGAAAACTGATCAAAAGTTCTTTGGTTGATATTCTAAAAATGGTAGCACAATAGTTAGCCTTTAAACAAACCAGAAAATCAAAGGACTAAGCCAAGGCTAGTGAAAACGAGTAGGGTAAAGAGAACTGACGTCAGCCAGTTGTCAATACAACTTTTTCGACGCTCCATCATTGTGTAATTTCCGGGCGATTGTTACACAATCTTGGTCGAGTTGTCATTTAATTGTGGTTTTTAGCCTTGTTTTTGATAAAAATTATGTTTTCTGCGGACCCGAGAACTGATCAAAAGTTCTAGCAAGCAAACGAAAACTGATCAAAAGTTCTTTGGTTGATATTCTAAAAATGGTAGCACAATAGTTAGCCTTTAAACAAACCAGAAAATCAAAGGACTAAGCCAAGGCTAGTGAAAACGAGTAGGGTAAAGAGAACTGACGCTCCATCATTGTGTAATTTTCGGGCGATTGTTACACAATCTTGGTCGAGTTGTCATTTAATTGTGGTTTTTAGCCTTGTTTTTGATAAAAATTATGTTTTCTGCGGACCCGAGAACTGATCAAAAGTTCTAGCATGCAAACGAAATTGATCAAAAGTTCTTTGGTTGATATTCTAAAAATGGAAGCACAATAGTTAGCCTTTAAACAAACCAGAAAATCAAAAGACTAAGCCAAGGCTAGTGAAAACGAGTAGGGTAAAGAGAACTGACGTCAGCCAGTTTTCAATACAACTTTTTCTACGCTCCATCATTGTGTAATTTCCGGGCGATTGTTACACAATCTTGGTCGAGTTGTCATTTAATTGTGGTTTTTAGCCTTGTTTTTGATAAAAATTATGTTTTCTGCGGACCCGAGAACTGATCAAAAGTTCTAGCATGCAAACGAAAACTGATCAAAAGTTCTTTGGTTGATATTCTAAAAATGGTAGCACAATAGTTAGCCTTTAAGCAAATCAGAAAATTAAAGGACTAAGCCAAGGCTAGTGAAAACGAGTAGGGTAAAGAGAACTGACGTCAGCCAGTTGTCAATACAACTTTTTCTACGCTCCATCATTGTGTAATTTCCGGGCGATTGTTACACAATCTTGGTCGAGTTGTCATTTAATTGTGGTTTTTAGCCTTGTTTTTGATAAAAATTATGTTTTCTGCGGACCCGAGAACTGATCAAAAGTTCTAGCATGCAAACGAAAACTGATCAAAAGTTCTTTGGTTGATATTCTAAAAATGGTAGCACAATAGTTAGCCTTTAAACAAACCAGAAAATCAAAGGACTAAGCCAAGGCTAGTGAAAACGAGTAGGGTAAAGAGAACTGACGTCAGCCAGTTGTCAATACAACTTTTTCTACGCTCCATCATTGTGTAATTTCCGGGCGATTGTTACACAATCTTGGTCGAGTTGTCATTTAATTGTGGTTTTTAGCCTTGTTTTTGATAAAAATTATGTTTTCTGCGGAACCGAGAACTGATCAAAAGTTCTAGCATGCAAACGAAAACTGATCGAAAGTTCTTTGGTTGATATTCTAAAAAAGGTAGCACAATAGTTAGCCTTTAAACAAACCAGAAAATCAAAGGACTAAGCCAAGGCTAGTGAAAACGAGTAGGGTAAAGAGAACTGACGTCAGCCAGTTGTCAATACAACTTTTTCTACGCTCCATCATTGTGTAATTTCCGGGCGATTGTTACACAATCTTGGTCGAGTTGTCATTTAATTGTGGTTTTTAGCCTTGTTTTTGATAAAAATTATGTTTTCTGCGGACCCGAGAACTGATCAAAAGTTCTAGCATGCAAACGAAAACTGATCAAAAGTTCTTTGGTTGATATTCTAAAAATGGTAGCACAATAGTTAGCCTTTAAACAAACCAGAAAATCAAAGGACTAAGCCAAGGCTAGTGAAAACGAGTAGGGTAAAGAGAACTGACGTCAGCCAGTTGTCAATACAACTTTTTCTACGCTCCATCATTGTGTAATTTCCGGGCGATTGTTACACAATCTTGGTCGAGTTGTCATTTAATTGTGGTTTTTAGCCTTGTTTTTGATAAAAATTATGTTTTCTGCGGACCCGAGAACTGATCAAAAGTTCTAGCATGCAAACGAAAACTGATCAAAAGTTCTTTGGTTGATATTCTAAAAATGGTAGCACAATAGTTAGCCTTTAAACAAACCAGAAAATCAAAGGACTAAGCCAAGGCTAGTGAAAACGAGTAGGGTAAAGAGAACTGACGTCAGCCAGTTGTCAATACAACTTTTTCTGCGCTCCATCATTGTGTAATTTCCGGGCGATTGTTACACAATCTTGGTCGAGTTGTCATTTAATTGTGGTTTTTAGCCTTGTTTTTGATAAAAATTATGTTTTCTGCGGACCCGAGAACTGATCAAAAGTTCTAGCATGCAAACGAAAACTGATCAAAAGTTCTTTGGTTGATATTCTAAAAATGGTAGCACAATAGTTAGCCTTTAAACAAACCAGAAAATCAAAGGACTAAGCCAAGGCTAGTGAAAACGAGTAGGGTAAAGAGAACTGACGTCAGCCAGTTGTCAATACAACTTTTTCTACGCCCCATCATTGTGTAATTTCCGGGCGATTGTTACACAATCTTGGTCGAGTTGTCATTTAATTGTGGTTTTTAGCCTTGTTTTTGATAAAAATTATGTTTTCTGCGGACCCGAGAACTGATCAAAAGTTCTAGCATGCAAACGAAAACTGATCAAAAGTTCTTTGGTTGATATTCTAAAAATGGTAGCACAATAGTTAGCCTTTAAACAAACCAGAAAATCAAAGGACTAAGCCAAGGCTAGTGAAAACGAGTAGGGTAAACAGAACTGACGTCAGCCAGTTGTCAATACAACTTTTTCTACGCTCCATCATTGTGTAATTTCCGGGCGATTGTTACACAATCTTGGTCGAGTTGTCATTTAATTGTGGTTTTTAGCCTTGTTTTTGATAAAAATTATGTTTTCTGCGGACCCGAGAACTGATCAAAAGTTCTAGCATGCAAACGAAAACTGATCAAAAGTTCTTTGGTTGATATTCTAAAAATGGTAGCACAATAATTAGCCTTTAAACAAACCAGAAAATCAAAGGACTAAGCCAAGGCTAGTGAAAACGAGTAGGGTAAAGAGAACTGACGTCAGCCAGTTGTCAATACCACTTTTTCTACGCTCCATCATTGTGTAATTTCCGGGCGATTGTTACACAATCTTGGTCGAGTTGTCATTTAATTGTGGTTTTTAGCCTTGTTTTTGATAAAAATTATGTTTTCTGCGGACCCGAGAACTGATCAAAAGTTCTAGCATGCAAACGAAAACTGATCAAAAGTTCTTTTGTTGATATTCTAAAAATGGTAGCACAATAGTTAGCCTTTAAACAAACCAGAAAATCAAAGGACTAAGCCAAGGCTAGTGAAAACGAGTAGGGTAAAGAGAACTGACGTCATCCAGTTGTCAATACAACTTTTTCTACGCTCCATCATTGTGTAATTTCCGGGCGATTGTTACACAATCTTGGTCGAGTTGTCATTTAATTGTGGTTTTTAGCCTTGTTTTTGATAAAAATTATGTTTTCTGCGGACCCGAGAACTGATCAAAAGTTCTAGCATGCAAACGAAAACTGATCAAAAGTTCATTGGTTGATATTCTAAAAATGGTAGCACAATAGTTAGCCTTTAAACAAACCAGAAAATCAAAGGACTAAGCCAAGGCTAGTGAAAACGAGTAGGGTAAAGAGAACTGACGTCAGCCAGTTGTCAATACAACTTTTTCTACGCTCCATCATTGTGTAATTTCCGGGCGATTGTTACACAATCTTGGTCGAGTTGTCATTTAATTGTGGTTTTTAGCCTTGTTTTTGATAAAAATTATGTTTTCTGCGGACCCGAGAACTGATCAAAAGTGCTAGCATGCAAACGAAAACTGATCAAAAGTTCTTTGGTTGATATTCTAAAAATGGTAGCACAATAGTTAGCCTTTAAACAAACCAGAAAATCAAAGGACTAAGCCAAGGCTAGTGAAAACGAGTAGGGTAAAGAGAACTGACGTCAGCCAGTTGTCAATAAAACTTTTTCTACGCTCCATCATTGTGTAATTTCCGGGCGATTGTTACACAATCTTGGTCGAGTTGTCATTTAATTGTGGTTTTTAGCCTTGTTTTTGATAAAAATTATGTTTTCTGCGGACCCGAGAACTGATCAAAAGTTCTAGCATGCAAACGAAAACTGATCAAAAGTTCATTGGTTGATATTCTAAAAATGGTAGCACAATAGTTAGCCTTTAAAGAAACCAGAAAATCAAAGGACTAAGCCAAGGCTAGTGAAAACGAGTAGGGTAAAGAGAACTGACGTCAGCCAGTTGTCAATACAACTTTTTCTACGCTCCATCATTGTGTAATTTCCGGGCGATTGTTACACAATCTTGGTCGAGTTGTCATTTAATTGTGGTTTTTAGCCTTGTTTTTGATAAAAATTATGTTTTCTGCGGACCCGAGAACTGATCAAAAGTGCTAGCATGCAAACGAAAACTGATCAAAAGTTCTTTGGTTGATATTCTAAAAATGGTAGCACAATAGTTAGCCTTTAAACAAACCAGAAAATCAAAGGACTAAGCCAAGGCTAGTGAAAACGAGTAGGGTAAAGAGAACTGACGTCAGCCAGTTGTCAATAAAACTTTTTCTACGCTCCATCATTGTGTAATTTTCGGGCGATTGTTACACAATCTTGGTCGAGTTGTCATTTAATTGTGGTTTTTAGCCTTGTTTTTGATAAAAATTATGTTTTCTGCGGACCCGAGAACTGATCAAAAGTTCTAGCATGCAAACGAAAACTGATCAAAAGTTCTTTGGTTGATATTCTAAAAATGGTAGCACAATAGTTAGCCTTTAAACAAACCAGAAAATCAAAGGACTAAGCCAAGGCTAGTGAAAACGAGTAGGGTAAAGAGAACTGACGTCAGCCAGTTGTCAATACAACTTTTTCTACGCTCCATCATTGTGTAATTTCCGGGCGATTGTTACACAATCTTGGTCGAGTTGTCATTTAATTGTGGTTTTTAGCCTTGTTTTTGATAAAAATTATGTTTTCTGCGGACCCGAGAACTGATCAAAAGTTCTAGCATGCAAACGAAAACTGATCAAAAGTTCTTTGGTTGATATTCTAAAAATGGTAGCACAATAGTTAGCCTTTAAACAAACCAGAAAATCAAAGGACTAAGCCAAGGCTAGTGAAAACGAGTAGGGTAAAGAGAACTGACGTCAGCCAGTTGTCAATACAACTTTTTCTACGCTCCATCATTGTGTAATTTCCGGGCGATTGTTACACAATCTTGGTCGAGTTGTCATTTAATTGTGGTTTTTAGCCTTGTTTTTGATAAAAATTATGTTTTCTGCGGACCCGAAAACTGATCAAAAGTTCTAGCATGCAAACGAAAACTGATCAAAAGTTCTTTGGTTGATATTCTAAAAATGGTAGCACAATAGTTAGCCTTTAAACAAACCAGAAAATCAAAGGACTAAGCCAAGGCTAGTGAAAACGAGTAGGGTAAAGAGAACTGACGTCAGCCAGTTGTCAATACAACTTTTTCTACGCTCCATCATTGTGTAATTTCCGGGCGATTGTTACACAATCTTGGTCGAGTTGTCATTTAATTGTGGTTTTTAGCCTTGTTTTTGATAAAAATTATGTTTTCTGCGGACCCGAGAACTGATCAAAAGTTCTAGCATGCAAACAAAAACTGATCAAAAGTTCTTTGGTTGATATTCTAAAAAAGGTAGCACAATAGTTAGCCTTTAAACAAACCAGAAAGTCAAAGGACTAAGCCAAGACTAGTGAAAACGAGTAAGATAAAGAGAATTGACGTCAGCCAGTTGTCAATACAACTTTTTCTACGCTCCATTATTGTGTAATTTCAGGGCGAATGTTACACAATATCGGTCGAGTTGTCATTTAGTTGTGGTTTTTGCCTTGTTTTTGATAAAAATCATGTTTTTTGCGGACCTGAGAACTGATCAAAAGTTCTTGCATGCAAACGAAAACTGATCAAAACTTCTTTGGTTGATATTCTAAAAATGGTAGCACAATGGTTAGCCTTTAAACAAACCAGAAAATCAAAGGACTAAGCCAAGGCTAGTGAAAACGAGTAGGGTAAAGAGAACTGACGTCAGCGAGTTGTCAATACAACTTTTTCTACGCTCCATCATTGTGTAATTTCAGGGCGATTGTTACATAATATCGGTCGAGTTGTCATTTAATTGTGGTTTTTGCCTTGTTTTTGATAAAAATCATGTTTTTTGCGGACCTGAGAACTGATCAAAATTTCTTGCATGCAAACGAAAACTGATCAAAACTTCTTTGGTTGATATTCTAAAAATGGTAGCACAATAGTTAGCCTTTAAACAAACCAGAAAATCAAAGGACTAAGCCAAGGCTAGTGAAAACGAGTAGGGTAAAGAGAACTGACGTCAGTCAGTTGTCAAACAACTTTTTCTACGCTCCATCATTGTGTAATTTCCGGGCGATTGTTACACAATCTTGGTCGAGTTGTCATTTAATTGTGGTTTTTAGCCTTGTTTTTGATAAAAATTATGTTTTCTGCGGACCCGAGAACTGATCAAAAGTTCTAGCATGCAAACGTAAACTGATCAAAAGTTCTTTGGTTGATATTCTAAAAATGGTAGCACAATAGTTAGCCTTTAAACAAACCAGAAAATCAAAGGACTAAGCCAAGGCTAGTGAAAACGAGTAGGGTAAAGAGAACTGACGTCAGCCAGTTGTCAATACAACTTTTTCTACGCTCCATCATTGTGTAATTTCCGGGCGATTGTTACACAATCTTGGTCGAGTTGTCATTTAATTGTGGTTTTTAGCCTTGTTTTTGATAAAAATTATGTTTTCTGCGGACCCGAGAACTGATCAAAAATTCTAGCATGCAAACGAAAACTGATCAAAAGTTCTTTGGTTGATATTCTAAAAATGGTAGCACAATAGTTAGCCTTTAAACAAACCAGAAAATCAAAGGACTAAGCCAAGGCTAGTGAAAACGAGTAGGGTAAAGAGAACTGACGTCAGCCAGTTGTCAATACAACTTTTTCTACGCTCCATCATTGTGTAATTTCCGGGCGATTGTTACACAATCTTGGTCGAGTTGTCATTTAATTGTGGTTTTTAGCCTTGTTTTTGATAAAAATTATGTTTTCTGCGGACCCGAGAACTGATCAAAAATTCTAGCATGCAAACGAAAACTGATCAAAAGTTCTTTGGTTGATATTCTAAAAATGGTAGCACAATAGTTCGCCTTTAAACAAACCAGAAAATCAAAGTACTAAGCCAAGGCTAGTGAAAACGAGTAGGGTAAAGAGAACTGACGTCAGCCAGTTGTCAATACAACTTTTTCTACGCTCCATCATTGTGTAATTTCCGGGCGATTGTTACACAATCTTGGTCGAGTTGTCATTTAATTGTCGTTTTTAGCCTTGTTTTTGATAAAAATTATGTTTTCTGCGGACCCGAGAATTGATCAAAATTTCTAGCATGCAAACAAAAACTGATCAAAAGTTCTTTGGTTGATATTCTAAAAAAGGTAGCACAATAGTTAGCCTTTAAACAAACCAGAAAATCAAAGGACTAAGCCAAGACTAGTAAAAACGAGTAAGATAAAGAGAATTGACGTCAGCCAGTTGTCAATACAACTTTTTCTACGCTCCATTATTGTGTAATTTCAGGGCGAATGTTACACAATATCGATCGAGTTGTCATTTAATTGTGGTTTTTGCCTTGTTTTTGATAAAAATCATGTTTTTTGCGGACCTGAGAACTGATCAAAAGTTCTTGCATGCAAACGAAAACTGATCAAAACTTCTTTGGTTGATATTCTAAAAATGGTAGCACAATAGTTAGTCGTTAAACAAACCAGAAAATCAAAGGACTAAGCCAAGGCTAGTGAAAACGAGTAGGGTAAAGAGAACTGACGTCAGCCAGTTGTCAATACAACTTTTTCTACGCTCCATCATTGTGTAATTTCCGGGCGATTGTTACACAATCTTGGTCGAGTTGTCATTTAATTGTGGTTTTTAGCCTTGTTTTTGATAAAAATTATGTTTTCTGCGGACCCGAGAACTGATCAAAAGTTCTAGCATGCAAACGAAAACTGATCAAAAGTTCTTTGGTTGATATTCTAAAAATGGTAGCACTATAGTTATACTTTAAACAAACCAGAAACTCAAAGGACTAAGCCAAGGCTAGTGAAAACGAGTAGGGTAAAGAGAACTGACGTCAGCGAGTTGTCAATACAACTTTTTCTACGCTCCATCATTGTGTAATTTCAGGGCGATTGTTACATAATATCGGTCGAGTTGTCATTTAATTGTGGTTTTTGCCTTGTTTTTGATAAAAATCATGTTTTTTGCGGACCTGAGAACTGATCAAAATTTCTTGCATGCAAACGAAAACTGATCAAAACTTCTTTGGTTGATATTCTAAAAATGGTAGCACAATAGTTAGCCTTTAAACAAACCAGAAAATCAAAGGACTAAGCCAAGGCTAGTGAAAACGAGTAGGGTAAAGAGAACTGACGTCAGTCAGTTGTCAAAAAACTTTTTCTACGCTCCATCATTGTGTAATTTCCGGGCGATTGTTACACAATCTTGGTCGAGTTGTCATTTAATTGTGGTTTTTAGCCTTGTTTTTGATAAAAATTATGTTTTCTGCGGACCCGAGAACTGATCAAAAGTTCTAGCATGCAAACGTAAACTGATCAAAAGTTCTTTGGTTGATATTCTAAAAATGGTAGCACAATAGTTAGCCTTTAAACAAACCAGAAAATCAAAGGACTAAGCCAAGGCTAGTGAAAACGAGTAGGGTAAAGAGAACTGACGTCAGCCAGTTGTCAATACAACTTTTTCTACGCTCCATCATTGTGTAATTTCCGGGCGATTGTTACACAATCTTGGTCGAGTTGTCATTTAATTGTGGTTTTTAGCCTTGTTTTTGATAAAAATTATGTTTTCTGCGGACCCGAGAACTGATCAAAAATTCTAGCATGCAAACGAAAACTGATCAAAAGTTCTTTGGTTGATATTCTAAAAATGGTAGCACAATAGTTAGCCTTTAAACAAACCAGAAAATCAAAGGACTAAGCCAAGGCTAGTGAAAACGAGTAGGGTAAAGAGAACTGACGTCAGCCAGTTGTCAATACAACTTTTTCTACGCTCCATCATTGTGTAATTTCCGGGCGATTGTTACACAATCTTGGTCGAGTTGTCATTTAATTGTGGTTTTTAGCCTTGTTTTTGATAAAAATTATGTTTTCTGCGGACCCGAGAACTGATCAAAAATTCTAGCATGCAAACGAAAACTGATCAAAAGTTCTTTGGTTGATATTCTAAAAATGGTAGCTCAATAGTTCGCCTTTAAACAAACCAGAAAATCAAAGGACTAAGCCAAGGCTAGTGAAAACGAGTAGGGTAAAGAGAACTGACGTCAGCCAGTTGTCAATACAACTTTTTCTACGCTCCATCATTGTGTAATTTCCGGGCGATTGTTACACAATCTTGGTCGAGTTGTCATTTAATTGTCGTTTTTAGCCTTGTTTTTGATAAAAATTATGTTTTCTGCGGACCCGAGAATTGATCAAAAGTTCTAGCATGCAAACAAAAACTGATCAAAAGTTCTTTGGTTGATATTCTAAAAAAGGTAGCACAATAGTTAGCCTTTAAACAAACCAGAAAATCAAAGGACTAAGCCAAGACTAGTAAAAACGAGTAAGATAAAGAGAATTGACGTCAGCCAGTTGTCAATACAACTTTTTCTACGCTCCATTATTGTGTAATTTCAGGGCGAATGTTACACAATATCGATCGAGTTGTCATTTAATTGTGGTTTTTGCCTTGTTTTTGATAAAAATCATGTTTTTTGCGGACCTGAGAACTGATCAAAAGTTCTTGCATGCAAACGAAAACTGATCAAAACTTCTTTGGTTGATATTCTAAAAATGGTAGCACAATAGTTAGTCGTTAAACAAACCAGAAAATCAAAGGACTAAGCCAAGGCTAGTGAAAACGAGTAGGGTAAAGAGAACTGACGTCAGCCAGTTGTCAATACAACTTTTTCTACGCTCCATCATTGTGTAATTTCCGGGCGATTGTTACACAATCTTGGTCGAGTTGTCATTTAATTGTGGTTTTTAGCCTTGTTTTTGATAAAAATTATGTTTTCTGCGGACCCGAGAACTGATCAAAAGTTCTAGCATGCAAACGAAAACTGATCAAAAGTTCTTTGGTTGATATTCTAAAAATGGTAGCACAATAGTTATACTTTAAACAAACCAGAAACTCAAAGGACTAAGCCAAGGCTAGTGAAAACGAGTAGGGTAAAGAGAACTGACGTCAGCCAGTTGTCAATACAACTTTTTCTACGCTCCATCATTGTGTAATTTCCGGGCGATTGTTACACAATCTTGGTCGAGTTGTCATTTAATTGTGGTTTTTAGCCTTGTTTTTGATAAAAATTATGTTTTCTGCGGACCCGAGAACTGATCAAAAGTTCTAGCATGCAAACGAAAACTGATCAAAAGTTCTTTGGTTGATATTCTAAAAATGGTAGCACAATAGTTAGCCTTTAAATAAACCAGAAAATCAAAGGACTAAGCCAAGGCTAGTGAAAACGAGTAGGGTAAAGAGAACTGACGTCAGCCAGTTGTCAATACAACTTTTTCTACGCTCCATCATTGTGTAATTTCCGGGCGATTGTTACACAATCTTGGTCGAGTTGTCATTTAATTGTGGTTTTTAGCCTTGTTTTTGATAAAAATTATGTTTTCTGCGGACCCGAGAACTGATCAAAAGTTCTAGCATGCAAACGAAAACTGATCAAAAGTTCTTTGGTTGATATTCTAAAAATGGTAGCACAATAGTTAGCCTTTAAACAAACCAGAAAATCAAAGGACTAAGCCAAGGCTAGTGAAAACGAGTAGGGTAAAGAGAACTGACGTCAGCCAGTTGTCAATACAACTTTTTCTACGCTCCATCATTGTGTAATTTCCGGGCGATTGTTACACAATCTTGGTCGAGTTGTCATTTAATTGTGGTTTTTAGCCTTGTTTTTGATAAAAATTATGTTTTCTGCGGACCCGAGAACTGATCAAAAGTTCTAGCATGCAAACGAAAACTGATCAAAAGTTCTTTGGTTGATATTCTAAAAATGGTAGCACAATAGTTAGCCTTTAAACAAACCAGAAAATCAAAGGACTAAGCCAAGGCTAGTGAAAACGAGTAGGGTAAAGAGAACTGACGTCAGCCAGTTGTCAATACAACTTTTTCTACGCTCCATCATTGTGTAATTTCCGGGCGATTGTTACACAATCTTGGTCGAGTTGTCATTTAATTGTGGTTTTTAGCCTTGTTTTTGATAAAAATTATGTTTTCTGCGGACCCGAGAACTGATCAAAAGTTCTAGCATGCAAACGAAAACTGATCAAAAGTTCTTTGGTTGATATTCTAAAAATGGTAGCACAATAGTTAGCCTTTAAACAAACCAGAAAATCAAAGGACTAAGCCAAGGCTAGTGAAAACGAGTAGGGTAAAGAGAACTGACGTCAGCCAGTTGTCAATACAACTTTTTCTACGCTCCATCATTGTGTAATTTCCGGGCGATTGTTACACAATCTTGGTCGAGTTGTCATTTAATTGTGGTTTTTAGCCTTGTTTTTGATAAAAATTATGTTTTCTGCGGACCCGAGAACTGATCAAAAGTTCTAGCATGCAAACGAAAACTGATCAAAAGTTCTTTGGTTGATATTCTAAAAATGGTAGCACAATAGTTAGCCTTTAAACAAACCAGAAAATCAAAGGACTAAGCCAAGGCTAGTGAAAACGAGTAGGGTAAAGAGAACTGACGTCAGCCAGTTGTCAATACAACTTTTTCTACGCTCCATCATTGTGTAATTTCCGGGCGATTGTTACACAATCTTGGTCGAGTTGTCATTTAATTGTCGTTTTTAGCCTTGTTTTTGATAAAAATTATGTTTTCTGCGGACCCGAGAACTGATCAAAAGTTCTAGCATGCAAACGAAAACTGATCAAACGTTCTTTGGTTGATATTCTAAAAATGGTAGCACAATAGTTAGCCTTTAAACAAACCAGAAAATCAAAGGACTAAGCCAAGGCTAGTGAAAACGAGTAGGGTAAAGAGAACTGACGTCAGCCAGTTGTCAATACAACTTTTTCTACGCTCCATCATTGTGTAATTTCCGGGCGATTGTTACACAATCTTGGTCGAGTTGTCATTTAATTGTGGTTTTTAGCCTTGTTTTTGATAAAAATTATGTTTTCTGCGGACCCGAGAACTGATCAAAAGTTCTAGCATGCAAACGAAAACTGATCAAAAGTTCTTTGGTTGATATTCTAAAAATGGTAGCACAATAGTTAGCCTTTAAACAAACCAGAAAATCAAAGGACTAAGCCAAGGCTAGTGAAAACGAGTAGGGTAAAGAGAACTGACGTCAGCCAGTTGTCAATACAACTTTTTCTACGCTCCATCATTGTGTAATTTCCGGGCGATTGTTACACAATCTTGGTCGAGTTGTCATTTAATTTTGGTTTTTAGCCTTGTTTTTGATAAAAATTATGTTTTCTGCGGACCCGAGAATTGATCAAAAGTTCTAGCATGCAAACAAAAACTGATCAAAAGCTCTTTGGTTGATATTCTAAAAAAGGTAGCACAATAGTTAGCCTTTAAACAAACCAGAAAATCAAAGGACTAAGCCAAGACTAGTGAAAACGAGTAAGATAAAGAATATTGACGTCAGCCAGTTGTCAATACAACTTTTTCTGCGCTCCATTATTGTGTAATTTCACGGCGAATGTTACACAATATCGGTCGAGTTGTCATTTAATTGTGGTTTTTAGCCTTGTTTTTGATAAAAATTATGTTTTCTGCGGACCCGAGAATTGATCAAAAGTTTTAGCATGCAAACAAAAACTGATCAAAAGTTCTTTGGTTGATATTCTAAAAAAAGTAGCACAATAGTTAGCCTTTAAACAAACCAGAAAATCAAAGGACTAAGCCAAGACTAGTGAAAACGAGTAAGATAAAGAGAATTGACGTCAGCCAGTTGTCAATACAACTTTTTCTACGCTCCATTATTGTGTAATTTTAGGGCGAATGTTACACAATATCGGTCGAGTTGTCATTTAATTGTGGTTTTTGCCTTGTTTTTGATAAAAATCATGTTTTTTGCGGACCTGAGAACTGATCAAAAGTTCTTGCATGCAAACGAAAACTGATCAAAACTTCTTTGGTTGATATTCTAAAAATGGTAGCACAATAGTTAGCCTTTAAACAAACCAGAAAATCAAAGGACTAAGCCAAGGCTAGTGAAAACGAGTAGGGTAAAGAGAACTGACGTCAGCCAGTTGTCAATACAACTTTTTCTACGCCCCATCATTGTGTAATTTCCGGGCGATTGTTACACAATCTTGGTCGAGTTGTCATTTAATTGTGGTTTTTAGCCTTGTTTTTGATAAAAATTATGTTTTCTGCGGACCCGAGAACTGATCAAAAGTTCTAGCATGCAAACGAAAACTGATCAAAAGTTCTTTGGTTGATATTCTAAAAATGGTAGCACAATAGTTAGCCTTTAAACAAACCAGAAAATCAAAGGACTAAGCCAAGACTAGTGAAAACGAGTAAGATAAAGAGAATTGACGTCAGCCAGTTGTCAATACAACTTTTTCTACGCTCCATTATTGTGTAATTTTAGGGCGAATGTTACACAATATCGGTCGAGTTGTCATTTAATTGTGGTTTTTGCCTTGTTTTTGATTAAAATCATGTTTTTTGCGGACCTGAGAACTGATCAAAAGTTCTTGCATGCAAACGAAAACTGATCAAAACTTCTTTGGTTGATATTCTAAAAATGGTAGCACAATAGTTAGCCTTTAAACAAACCAAAAAATCAAAGGACTAAGCCAAGGCTAGTGAAAACGAGTAGGGTAAAGAGAACTGACGTCAGCCAGTTGTCAATACAACTTTTTCTACGCTCCATCATTGTGTAATTTCCGGGCGATTGTTACACAATCTTGGTCGAGTTGTCATTTAATTGTGGTTTTTAGCCTTGTTTTTGATAAAAATTATGTTTTCTGCGGACCCGAGAACTGATCAAAAGTTCTAGCATGCAAACGAAAACTGATCAAAAGTTCTTTGGTTGATATTCTAAAAAAGGTAGCACAATAGTTAGCCTTTAAACAAACCAGAAAATCAAAGGACTAAGCCAAGACTAGTGAAAACGAGTAAAGTAAAGAGAATTGACGTCAGCCAGTTGTCAATACAACTTTTTCTACGCTCCATTATTGTGTAATTTACGGGCGATTGTTACACAATCTTGGTCGAGTTGTCATTTAATTGTGGTTTTTAGCCTTGTTTTTGATAAAAATTATGTTTTCTGCGGACCCGAGAACTGATCAAAAGTTCTAGCATGCAAACGAAAACTGATCAAAAGTTCTTTGGTTGATATTCTAAAAAAGGTAGCACAATAGTTAGCCTTTAAACAAACCAGAAAATCAAAGGACTCAGCCAAGACTAGTGAAAACAAGTAAGGTAAAGAGAATTGACGTCAGCCAGTTGTCAATACAACTTTTTTTACGCTCCATTATTGTGTAATTTCCGGGCGAATGTTACACAATCTTGGCCGAGTTGTCAATTAGTTGTGGTTTTTAGCCTTGTTTTTGATAAAAATCATGTTTTTTGCGGACCTGAGAACTGATCAAAAGTTCTTGCATGCAAACAAAAACTGATCAAAACTTCTTTGGTTGATATTCTAAAAATGGTTGCACAATAGTTAGCCTTTAAACGAACCAGAAAATCAAAGGACTAAGCCAAGGCTAGTGAAAACGAGCAGGGTAAAGAGAACTGACGTCAGCCAGTTGTCAATACAACTTTTTCTACGCTCCATCATTGTGTAATTTCCGGGCGATTGTTACACAATCTTGGTCGAGTTGTCATTTAATTGTGGTTTTTAGCCTTGTTTTTGATAAAAATTATGTTTTCTGCGGACCCGAGAACTGATCAAAAGTTCTAGCATGCAAACGAAAACTGATCAAAAGTTCTTTGGTTGATATTCTAAAAAAGGTAGCACAATAGTTAGACTTTAAACAAACCAGAAAATCAAAGGACTAAGCCAAGACTAGTGAAAACGAGTAAGGTAAAGAGAATTGACGTCAGCCAGTTTTCAATACAACTTTTTCTACGCTCCATTATTGTGTAATTTCCGGGCGAATGTTACACAATCTTGGTCGAGTTGTCATTTAATTGTGGTTTTTAGCCTTGTTTTTGATAAAAATCATGTTTTTTGCGGACCTGAGAACTGATCAAAAGTTCTTGCATGCAAACGAAAACTGATCAAAATTTCTTTGGTTGATATTCTAAAAATGGTTGCACAATAGTTAGCCTTTAAACGAACCAGAAAATCAAAGGACTAAGCCAATGCTAGTGAAAACGAGCAGGGTAAAGAGAACTGACGTCAGCCAGTTGTCAATACAACTTTTTCTACGCTCCATCATTGTGTAATTTCCGGGCGAAAGTTAGACAATCTTGGTCGAGTTGTCATTTAATTGTGGTTTTTAGCCTTGTTTT
This sequence comes from Symsagittifera roscoffensis, assembly GCF_963678635.1. Lineage (NCBI taxonomy): Eukaryota > Metazoa > Xenacoelomorpha > Acoela > Convolutidae > Symsagittifera > Symsagittifera roscoffensis. The sequence goes on along the minus strand of NC_087067.1, from coordinate 20,866,175 downwards.
TGATAAAAATCATGTTTGCTGCGGACCCGAGAACTGATCAAAAGTTCTAGCATGAAACGAAAACTGATCAAAAGTTCTTTGGTTGATATTCTAAAAAAGGTAGCACAATAGTTAGACTTTAAACAAACCAGAAAATCAAAGGACTAAGCCAAGACTAGTGAAAACGAGTAAGGTAAAGAGAATTGACGTCAGCCAGTTTTCAATACAACTTTTTCTACGCTCCATTATTGTGTAATTTCCGGGCGAATGTTACACAATCTTGGTCGAGTTGTCATTTAATTGTGGTTTTTAGCCTTGTTTTTGATAAAAATCATGTTTTTTGCGGACCTGAGAACTGATCAAAAGTTCTTGCATGCAAACGAAAACTGATCAAAATTTCTTTGGTTGATATTCTAAAAATGGTTGCACAATAGTTAGCCTTTAAACGAACCAGAAAATCAAAGGAATAAGCCAAGGCTAGTGAAAACGAGCAGGGTAAAGAGAACTGACGTCAGCCAGTTGTCAATACAACTTTTTCTACGCTCCATCATTGTGTAATTTCCGGGCGAAAGTTAGACAATCTTGGTCGAGTTGTCATTTAATTGTGGTTTTTAGCCTTGTTTTTGATAAAAATCATGTTTTCTGCGGACCCGAGAACTGATCAAAAGTTCTAGCATGAAACGAAAACTGATCAAAAGTTCTTTGGTTGATATTCTAAAAAAGGTAGCACAATAGTTAGCCCTTAAACAAACCAGAAAATCAAAGGACTAAGCCAAGACTAGTCAAAACGAGTAAGGTAAAGAGAACTGACGTCAGCCAGTTGTCAATACAACTTTTTCTACGCTCCATTATTGTGTAATTTCCTGGCGAATGTTACACAATCTTGGTCGAGTTGTCATTTAATTGTGGTTTTTAGCCTTGTTTTTGATAAAAATCATGTTTTTTGCGGACCTGAGAACTGATCAAAAGTTCTTGCATGCAAACAAAAACTGATCAAAACTTCTTTGGTTGATATTCTAAAAATGGTAGCACAATAGTTAGCCTTTAAACGAACCAGAAAATCAAAGGACTAAGCCATGGCTAGTAAAAACGAGTAGGGTAAAGAGAACTGACGTCAGCCAGTTGTCAATACAACTTTTTCTACGCTCCATTATTAAGTAATTTCAGGGCGAATGTTACACAATCTTGGTCGAGTTGTCAATTAATTGTGGTTTTTAGCCTTGTTTTTGATAAAAATCATGTTTTTTGCGGACCTGAGAACTGATCAAAAGTTCTTGCATGCAAACAAAAATTGATCAAAACTTCTTTGGTTGATATTCTAAAAATGGTAGCACAATAGTTAGCCTTTAAACGAACCAGAAAAACAAAGGACTAAGCCAAGGCTAGTAAAAACGAGTAGGGTAAAGAGAACTGACGTCAGCCAGTTGTCAATACAACTTTTTCTACGCTCCATCATTGTGTAATTTCCTGGCGAATGTTACACAATCTTGGTCGAGTTGTCATTTAATTGTGGTTTTTAGCCTTTTAGCCTTGTTTTTGATAAAAATCATGTTTTCCAAAAATTCTAGCATGCAAACGAAAACTGATCAAAAGTTCTTTGGTTGATATTCTAAAAAAATAGCACAATAGTTAGCCTTTAAACAAACCAGAAAATCAAAGGACTAAGCCAAGACTAGTCAAAACGAGTAAGGTAAGGAGAACTGATGTCAGCCAGTTGTCAATACAACTTTTTCTACGCTCCATTATTGTGTAATTTCAGGGCCAATGTTACACAATATCGGTCGAGTTGTCATTTAATTGTGGTTTTTAGCCTTGTTTTTGATAAAAATCATGTTTTTTGCGGACCTGAGAACTGATCAAAAGTTCTTGCATGCAAACAAAAACTGATCAAAACTTCTTTGGTTGATATTCTAAAAATGGTAGCACAATAGTTAGCCTTTAAACGAACCAGAAAATCAAAGGACTAAGCCATGGCTAGTAAAAACGAGTAGGGTAAAGAGAACTGACGTCAGCCAGTTGTCAATACAACTTTTTCTACGCTCCATTATTAAGTAATTTCAGGGCGAATGTTACACAATCTTGGTCGAGTTGTCAATTAATTGTGGTTTTTAGCCTTGTTTTTGATAAAAATCATGTTTTTTGCGGACCTGAGAACTGATCAAAAGTTCTTGCATGCAAACAAAAATTGATCAAAACTTCTTTGGTTGATATTCTAAAAATGGTAGCACAATAGTTAGCCTTTAAACGAACCAGAAAAACAAAGGACTAAGCCAAGGCTAGTAAAAACGAGTAGGGTAAAGAGAACTGACGTCAGCCAGTTGTCAATACAACTTTTTCTACGCTCCATCATTGTGTAATTTCCTGGCGAATGTTACACAATCTTGGTCGAGTTGTCATTTAATTGTGGTTTTTAGCCTTTTAGCCTTGTTTTTGATAAAAATCATGTTTTCCAAAAATTCTAGCATGCAAACGAAAACTGATCAAAAGTTCTTTGGTTGATATTCTAAAAAAATAGCACAATAGTTAGCCTTTAAACAAACCAGAAAATCAAAGGACTAAGCCAAGACTAGTCAAAACGAGTAAGGTAAGGAGAACTGATGTCAGCCAGTTGTCAATACAACTTTTTCTACGCTCCATTATTGTGTAACTTCCGGGCGAATGTTACACAATATCGGTCGAGTTGTCATTTAATTGTGGTTTTTAGCCTTGTTTTTGATAAAAATCATGTTTTTTGCGGACCTGAGAACTGATCAAAAATACTTGCATGCAAACAAAAACTGATCAAAATTTCTTTGGTTGATATTCTAAAAATGGTAGCACAATAGTTAGCCTTTAAACAAACCAGAAAATCAAAGGACTAAGCCAAGACTAGTGAAAACGAGTAAGTTAAAGAGAACTGACGTCAGCCAGTTGTCAATACAACTTTTTCTACGCTCCATTATTGTGTAATTTCAGGGCGAATGTTACACAATCTTGGTCGAGTTGTCATTTAATTGTGGTTTTTAGCCTTATTTTTGATACAACTCATGTTTTCTGCGGACCCGAGAACTGATCAAAAGTTCTAGCATGCAAACGAAAACTGATCAAAAGTTCTTTGGTTGATATTCTAAAAATGGTAGCACAAAAGTTAGCCTTTAAACAAACCAGAAAATCAAAGGACTAAGCCAAGACTAGTGAAAACGAGTAAGGTAAAAAGAACTGACGTCAGCCAGTTGTCAATACAACTTTTTCTACGCTCCATTATTGTGTAACTTCCGGGCGAATGTTACACAATCTTGGTCGAGTTGTCTTTTAATTGTGGTTTTTAGCCTTGTTTTAGATAAAAATCATGTTTTTTGCGGACCTGAGAACTGATCAAAAGTTCTTGCATGCAAACGAAAACTGATCAAAACTTCTCTGGTTGATATTCTAAAAATGGTAGCACAATAGTTAGCCTTTAAACAAACCAGAAAATCAAAGGACTAAGCCAAGGCTAGTGAAAACGAGTAGGGTAAAGAGAACTGACGTCAGCCAGTTGTCAATACAACTTTTTCTACGCTCCATCATTGTGTAATTTCCGGGCGAATGTTACACAATCTTGGTCGAGTTGTCATTTTGCATGTATTTGCTGTTATTGAAGAATTACTATACGAATCTCTGATGGTACTCACCATCAATTCCATCACACCCATAAGAGGGATGCAACCCAGCCAAAAAAGCAACACTGTCTGAAAGAAAAACAATGTGAATGTCCAAAACATCTATCGTTACATCTACTAAACCTCAGAAACATGTAACAAAACTAAGAGTTTTTTTGTTAGTTTTCTGCACACGTGCGTTAAATGTTTTTAAAAAGCACCTAATGGCGTAATTGTACACACAGAAATAGTTTAGGGAAAGATATTGTGGTTGTACTAACTTAATTAATTTTTCCAGCTCACTCACTGATTCTTTTGCGTCAAATTTGTCTGAAAGGCAGTTATGAATCCTAAATAGTCTAGTTACGTCTTTATAAGGTCGTGATTCGCAGTTTTTCACAGGTTGCTCCAATTACTTTTGCCAGTACATTGTCAGATTTTTGCTTCCCTTTATCCTATTAAATTTTTTATCGCCCAGAATTAAAGCGTAAATTTTGCCTTCTCTTGTTGAATATATAGATGTTTTTTAGTTCTTATTTTTTTCTCGGACTTGGTTTTTTAATAAACATTTGTTTCGGTATTTCATCCTGATTCAATTCATTGAAATGATTTTTCTTTGTTTTGCCCCATTTTTTTCGTTCAATAATTTGAAACCGGAATCTGGAAAATTCCACTTGCGCAAATTTCAAAAATTTTCTAATCAAAATTTTTTTACTGTCTTCCTCCTGGTTGATGCCGTCAAATTTTCAAACTTTTTTTTCATATATTAAACCGTTTCAATGGCGTTTTTATGGCGTTTTTGATGGCGTTTCAACGGCTCAATTTTGTGTTTAATTTCATCGGAAAAAAGTCGGTATGTTTCGAGGTCAAACATGGCGATTAAAAGAGGAAACTAAAAGAGCATTGAAACAACTGTTTATTGAAATGAAAATTGAATTGGTTGAATCATGATTTCTGCCATTCGATCAATTTGAAATCAAGGCAGAAAAAGTTTTCTACTTATTGCTAGGATTTTGTGTATGGTAGTTAAGAGGTTTCTTCTTTCATCGTTTTCTACAATTCTAAAAATCCAAGTTATTTTTACAGAATGATCAGCTTGCGCCTTAAGGTTTGTTACTCCACTCAAAAGTCGTTGCAATAGTACAGCTAGTGTAGAACTAATTTTCTGAAAAAATTCAAATTATCTATTCATAAATATTTGCTTGAAATCTGTTGAATCATCAAAAACATTGGGATGAAACTTTTACATCAAAAGAAGAAGACAAAAGAACCTTTCAATTACCGTATACAACTCTAAACATCAATCTACACACTGAGATTTGATTTTTAGTTTCAGTTGTTTGTATTTTTCTGTCTTGCCGTGGGTAACATCATAGCTCTACAAATTGAGATTTGATTTTTTATTTCAGTTATTTGTATTTTTTTTGTCTTGCGGTGGGTAACATCAAAGTTAAGTTAGTGATAACTGGTTAGAAATTGTCCGTAGATGCTCATTAAGAGTCCTCCAGAGTATTTTTTTAAAGTTTCTAGCTAAAAATTTTAGCGGACTTTCGGCAGTATAGTGTCGGCTTATTTTCCGAAAAAAAAGTTTTCTTTCAGTTTTGTTGGTTTTATATGCTAGTGCTGATTGCAACAAAAAATTTATGCCAATAAAAATTCGAAAGTCTATTTCAACCTCCGTTAAAGAATTTAAAAATGTATATAAATGTATTTATCCGAATTTCCTTGGCACATGTAATTAAGTTTATGAGTTTTCGCACAATTTTTGAAATTTTTTGAAAACAATGATTTTGCTACGCTTTCAATTAGCTGCTGTAATGCCTTGGATTCATTGAATTTAATGCAGTACTAATTTAGTAATACAGAGCATGCGCAGTTAGAGACGGGGAAAGGGTCAATTTATCTCTTATAGATCTTATACATAAAAGGTCACTAAAAATATGTTTATTTATTGTGGTTTTTTAGCCTTGTTTTTGATCAAAAATATGTTTTCTGCGGACCCCAGACCCTGCTATGAGATTTATTTTGCATGCAAACAAAAACTGATCAAAACTCCTTTTGTTTTATATTCTAAAATTGGTAGCACAATAGTTAGCCTTGAAACAGACCAGAAAATCAAAGAACTAAACAAAGACTAAAGAACCCGCGTTTTTTATGGCGTTTTTATGGCGTTTTCGATGGCGTTTCAACGGTTCAATTTCGTGTTTAATTGCATCGGAAAAATTTTGGTATGTTTCGAGGTCAAACATGGCGATTAAAAGAAGAAACTGAAAGATCATTGAAAAAACTGTTTATTCAAATGAAAATTAAATTGGTTGAATCATGATTTCTGCCATTCGATCAATTTGAAACCAAGAAAGAAAAAATTTTCTTCTGATTGCTAGGATTTTGTGAATGGTAGTTAAAGTGTTCCTTCTTTCTTCGTCTTCTACAGTTCTAAAAATCTAAGTTATTTTTACAGAATGATCAGATTGCGCCTTAAGGTTGGTTAATCTATTCAAAACTCGTTGCATTAATGCAGCTAGTGTAAGACTACTTTTAGGTACAAACTCAAATTATCTATTAATAAATTTTTGCTTAAATCTTGTTGAATCATCATAAACCTTGGGATGAAATTTTTAAATCGAAAGAAGAAGAAAGAACACTTCAAATACTGTATAAAAATCTAAGCATCAATGCTATAAAGTGTAATGAATATTTTTTCAAAAGTTCAGGTTAGCTGCCTAAATAGTATCTGGTAAAATTAAATAAACAAATAATTAAAATCTGTTGAGTTTAATGCTCTAAAAAACATCAGGTTAAGACTTAAAAGTAATTAAAATAGAAATGTACAAAAAATTAAAATGAATTCAATTTTAAAACCATCGGTGAAATATTTGGCGAAATATACAAATCTCTTATTGAAAAACGAAACTCAAGCCATGTTTTTGTGCGCGTACATAATGGATTAGATTGAATTGTCATTTTTTGGTTTTCACCTTTTAATTGGATTTCTCGTTTCCATAGTTGCTGATAGTTTTCATGTTTGTGATTAGATATTAAAAATTATATAAATTACAACAAAATTGTTTGAATTTTTTTGTGTTGTTCTAGAAAATTTTTTATATATCACATTTGTCTCGTTTCCTCAGAAACTGATAGTTTCAATTTTCTGGAAAAATACAAAATTTTTTTAGAAGATAAGAAATTTAAAATGTTAATTCAAACGTTTTCGCACATTTTGTGCACCATCAGGATTAAAATGTTTTACAATTTTTGCAAAACAATCAAAGATCTGAAAAATGAGAAACATGTCTTAAAATGCTCAAAAACTTTTTGATCAATCAAATTTAAACAACTGTAATTACATAATAAATTACGTAATCATTGATAACAATTTCTTGTAAATTTCTGAGATTTTTTAGTTTTTGTTCTTCCATCGTTATAAAATTTCGATTTGGGAATATTTTCGGTTCTTACATGTCAGCTTTTTAATTTTTAGCCATGTTATACATTGATTATAATAGTAGTGAGAATTCCCGGCTCCTGAATTCATCGCGTGTGTTGATCCTCGGCCTCTCCCTCCAAATATGTAAAGCCTCTAGTGTGAGTAGCTTATGAATGTTGGCTGTTTGGTCTATAATCGCTGTTTCAGCTCAGCAGTACTGCCTACCTCCTTATTACATTCTAACAAGTGTTGCCCTACTGGGGAGTCCCCTTTGCGGTGTTCATCGAACCTCGTGGCTAATTTTCGGACTGTCTCGCCGACATAGGTGGAGTTACATCCACTACATTTAAGCCAATACACCAATTTGGATCTCAGTTCACGAGCAAAGGAAGTTTTGAGGGATGGCAAGCATGTTTTCAATTTTCTTGTTCGCGGATATTTGCCGAACCTTTGCAGCTAACAGTTGAGATGGATTGCCTCGATGTTGCATTGTAAAAATTGGGGTGAGTCTCTTAACCGTTTATCATTTCTCGGTTCTGATACCTTCACTTCTCAATTTTTCTATCCCTCAATGATCTTGTTAAGAGTTTCAAACACTATCTTATCCGACCAATTTTTCTGATATTGATTTTCAATCCATTGTTTCCGATTTTTTTTCCAAAGCCTGGTCAAAATTTTTCCCATGTTGAGGTACTTCTGAAACCGTCCCTATTCTAAACCGGTACTTCTGAAACCGGTACTTCTGAAACCTATGAACCGTCCCTTCAATAAAATTTTTTTTGTACTGCAAAGGTGCGCAACCTCTGAAAATTAGAATGGTACCGATATCAGTGGGTTTTTAGTACCACCAACATGTGACCTTTTTTCCTGAGTCCACGTTGATTTTTAAATCCAAAAAGGCCAAATTACTGTTAAATTCCTTCTAAGGTGAACTGCAAGTTTGTATGTAATTTATTGGCAGCTTCGAGAACTACCCCAGGATCGCCCTTGACAGTTCTAACTATGTCGTCCACATATCTAAGAAAAACCTTAACACCATTCTCAGCCCGATCTGCTTCCTGTTGATTTTTGCAAGTAATGCAATACCATACTGTTTCAGCGATGTCCGCGTATTCCGATTCCGATATGTTACCACACCCTAAGAGGTACCAATTCAAACAAGCTTCGCATTTTACCCCTTTAGTCCGATATGTCATCTTTTTCTGACATCCAGGGCAGAACTTCTTGTTACCCTCATTTAGCACAGTCATATTTGGTATTTCATTCTTTAATGCAGGTTCGTATTCTTTGAGCCACAAGTTGGCCAGTATTACTGCAAGGGAGGCGTCCATTGCTAAATCGTCTTCTTGTACATACCACAAATCATTGCATTTAAAAAGTACCTTACTCACTGCCAAATTCAGTAGTTTTTTCATAGTCTTTCGAGATGTTTCCGGAGGGTTGACTTGCTCATATAATCTCCTCAGGGCTATTTCAACCGCTTCCTTGAGCGGGACATTAGTGTACAAACTCTTTACATCAAGGGAAATTATACTCTCATCAAAGTCCAGTTTAGTTTTCTCCAAGATCTCCCTGGCCATTTGAGTGTTCTTTTCTTTGTTTGCCCCCTCAATTTCATCAAAGTACTTTGCCAATGTTTTATTTAGATTGTCATATGAGCTACCAGGTAAAGAAAGAACGGCACGAAGTGGTGTGCCTTCTTTGTGTACTTTTGCTAATCCATACAGCCTAGCCGGCTGCGCCCCCGTTGATCTCAACCTAGTATACAGCGTTTCGCTAGTCTGGTCCTTCTTTTTCATTGCGAGTAATTCTTTGTTGATGAATGTTACGTTTTTCATGACCACGCTGTCTGTCAGATTTTTCTCTCACTAAATTGTACTGCCTGTAATAAATCTTTCAGTTTCTTCTCATATGTTTCGTGTTTATGATGTCTTGCTTTGCTGTTTTTACAGGTTCCTCCAGTCCAGAAGATTTGTAGCCCCCAACTCCTCTTGCCAGAAATTAGTCAGGTTTTTTCTTCTAATAAACTATTAAATATTGAATCGCCCAGCGTAATATTTGCCCTCTCTTGGTAAACAAAGTTGTTTTTGTGGTTCTTCCTTTTTCTCGATCTAGGTTGATAAAATAAAAACTTATTATCCTGATTTATTTCATTAAAATTATTTTCTCTTCGTTTTTACTCCATCTTTTTCATTAACAATTTTAAAACTGGAATTCGGTGTTTCCGAATTTTCCATTTTAAAAAAATGAACAAATCAAGTTTTTTTCCTTCTGCCTCCTTGGTTGATGGAGTCAAGTTTTCGATAAATTTCTTATAATAAACCGTTTCATTGGCATCTTTTTTAATTTCGTCTCTAATTTCATCGGAAAATTTGGGAAAGCTTCGAGGTCAAACATGGCGATTAAAATAAGAAATCAAAAGAGCATTAAATAACCGAGCTAAATTGGATGTGATCGGCTGAAAATTCCGTTTTTGATTCAACATCATGGGTTTTGTTGTCTTGCAATCAATAAAAATTGCCATGGTGGTATCTAACGGAAAACAGAAAAATGTAGAATGCACACAAGGCTGTGGCTTATTGGCCGCTATGGGTCTTCTTGTGTAATTATTGTACAGCTTAACAATACTTAAACAATAATTAAAACAGAAATGTACAAAAATTAAATTGAATTCAATTTTTAAACCATCGGTGAAATATTTGGCGAAATATACAAATCTCTTATTGAAAAACGAAACTCAAGCCATGTTTTTGTGCGCGTACATAATGGATTAGATTGAATTGTCATTTTTTGGTTTTCACCTTTTAATTGGTTTTCTCGTTTCCATAGTTGCTGATAGTTTTCATGTTTGTGATTAGATATTAAAAATTATATAAATTACAACAAAATTGTTTGAATTTTTTTGTGTTGTTCTGAAAATTTTTTATATATCATATTTGTCTTGTTTCCTCAGGCTGTTTGGTCTATAATCGCTGTTTCAGCTCAGCAGTACGGCCTACCTCCTTATTACATTCTAACAAGTGTTGCCCTACTGGGGAGTCCCCTTTGCGGTATTCATCGAACCTCGTGGCTAAATTTCGGACTGTCTCGCCGACATAGGTGGAGTTACATCCACTACATGTAAGCCAATACACCAATTTGGATCTCAGTTCACGAGCAAAGGAAATTTTGAGGGATGCCAAGCATGTTTTCAATTTTCTTGTTCCCGGATATTTGCCGAACCTTTGCAGCTAATAGTTGAGATGGATTGCCTTGATATTGCATTATAAAAATTGGGATGAGTCTCTTAACCATTTATCATTTCTCGTTTCTGATGCCTTCACCTCTAAATTTTTCTATCTCTCAATGATCTTGTTAAGAGTTTCAAACATTATTTTGTCCGACCATTTTTTCGGATATTGGTTTTCAATCCACTGTTTCCGATTTATTTTCCAATGCCTGGTCAAAATTTTTCCCAGGTTTAGGTACTTCTGAAACCGTCCCTATTCTAAACCGGTACTTCTGAAACCGGTACTTCTGAAACCTACAATTTTTTTTACTTCTGACGTCAATTTTTTTTATCTCATAGATGACTGTTTCGAAAACGTGTAGTGAGTTTTGAGGTAAATCTGAGCATCAGTTTTTGAATCATTACCGATTAATTTACGCACTATACTTACAATCTATAGATTTTCTGCGTGCCAATACTTTTACTGCATAGATATTACTTTTTTTCAGCAAATTCTTGGTTGCTTGTGTAAACTTGCGAAGCATTAGTACGAGCTTTTTTTTTCCTACCTGTGTCGCAATTTTTGGTGTCACGTTTGGGGCACCTTTACAGCTTTTTGATAGCATGTGTTTCGACATTTTATTAGTAAAATTTAGCACAGCTGACCAATTTTTATTTCTTGTTTGATAAAAACATTAATCATGGGAGTGCGGTCTTTATTTAGACAATCTCGTACTCCTACTCGTCAGCAAGCAGAAAAATACTGAATAAATCTATCAGAATCGAGATGAGAAAGCAAACTTTTAAAATAAAGAAAAATAGTTTATTATTTTCTTCCTTTGTCTCGATTCTGATTAGTTAATACAGCATTTGTCTGCTTACTGACGAGTAGGAATTCCCGGTTTTCTAAGTACTGCTACGTAACCGGTATTATGAAATGTATGGGACTGGGTTTCTTTATTTTGAGATGCTTTGAAAAATTTCATCGCTCGCAGCGCAAAACTTAGTTTTTTCTCAACAACCCTTCCACAATTTTTCATAAAAAGGGGAACCAAAGACAGACCTTCTGCATTCTTGTTAGCCTGCACAATCTCCTGGTCTCTTTCAAAATTGCAACGAAACTAAACATTTCTTGTTAAATTTGTGGATATTTGCTTTCAATTTGATTCAAAAAGCACCTAATGGCGTAATTTTACACACGGAAATTGCCTGGGGAGAGAACTTGTGCTTTAATAAATTAATTAGGTTTTTCAGTTTTTTCACTGATTCTTTTGCTAAACACTTGTCTGAAAGGCAGTAATTGACTCAGTTAGTCTAGTTTCGTGTTTATGATGTCTTGCTTTGCTGTTTTTACAGGTTCCTCCAGTCCAGAAGATTTGTAGCCCCCAACTCCTCTTGACAGAAATTAGTCAGGTTTTTTCTTCTAATAAACTATTAAATATTGAATCGCCCAGCGTAATATTTGCCTTCTCTTGGTAAAAAAAGATGTTTTTGTGGTTCTTTCTTTTTCTCGATCTAGGTTGATAAAATAAAAACTTATTATCCTGATTTATTTCATTAAAATTATTTTCTCTTCGTTTTTACTCCATCTTTTTCATTAACAATTTTAAAACTGGAATTCGGTGTTTCCGAATTTTCCATTTTTAAAAAATGAACAAATCAAGTTTTTTTCCTTCTGCCTCCTTGGTTGATGGAGTCAAGTTTTCGATAAATTTCTTATAATAAACCGTTTCATTGGCATCTTTTTTAATTTCGTCTCTAATTTCATCGGAAAATTTGGGAAAGCTTCGAGGTCAAACATGGCGATTAAAATAAGAAATCAAAAGAGCATTAAATAACCGAGCTAAATTGGTTGTGATCGGCTGAAAATTCCGTTTTTGAGTCAACATCATGGGTTTTGTTGTCTTGCAACCAATAAAAATTGCCATGGTGGTATCTAACGGAAAACAGAAAAATGTAGAATGCACACAAAGCTGTGGACTATGGGCCGCTATGGGTCTTCTTGTGTAATGATTGTACAGCAAAATTTACCAAAGACCTGAGGACACAAAACGAAGTTCTTAAGAACGAAAAAGCCGTCCTAAAAGAAAAAGTACTGGAAAAGATGTTAAGTGGCAAAAACCCCCCTGCAACGACTCCAACAGCAGACCACAGCATCTCTTATGCACATTTTCTGAAAGGTTAGAACTCGAAAAAAGAATCAAACAGACAAAGAGCTTAACGTTATCGTCAGTGAAAAACCGGACGACTCTCGAAATGACCAGGATGGGAATAAAGAGGTCTCAAAAATGAAAGACGTTCTATAATATCTCAACTCCTCCGCCACGGTCGACTCTATCGAAAAAATTCGAAGCCCATTTCCTGGAAAAAGAAAGCTAGTATTGGTGAAACTAGACGATTCGAAGGCAAAATGGGGTTCAATCAAAGATGCGAAGAAACTTAGGCTGGTTATTGTCTATGATGGAATCTATATAAACCCCAATCTAACATAAGAACAACGAGAACTTGATTATAGATTACGACGGGAACTGAAAGACCGAATCGCAAACAAACCAGAACTGAGACACCATATCAAAAACTGTCGGGTCATCTCTGAAAAGCTCCAAAACTCGTCAGCCAGTCATCAATAAAACATTTCTACGCTCCGTCACTGTGTGTAATTTCCGGGCGAATGTTACACACGCTTGGTCGAGTTGTCATTTTGCATGTATTAACTGTTATCGAAGAATTACTACACTAATCTCTAAAGCTTTTTACCATAAATTCCAAACAACAACCCCATCAAAGGGATGCAACCCATCCGAACTAAAAGCATCAATATTTGAAAAAAAAAGTCTGGTGAAAGTCTAAAATATCTAGCATTACAACTACTAATTTCAGAAACTTGTAACAAAACTAAGAGTTTAGGTTGGAGCAAACAAAGCGTGTTTTAAATGCTAAGGTAGTTTGTTCACCTGTAACCTAATTAAGAACGCATGTTAATTTTCCCATAATTTATTCAACTCATTTACCCGCAATTTGCTGTAACTAAAACATCATCAGTTCAATTTTCATACGATACAGTCACTTTCCAGCTATCGCGAAGTATTCATAACCTAAGGAAACAAAGCACGCTGGCTGAGCCTACTACAGAAAGTCAAACTCCATCAATTGATCGTATTCTGCATCATTGGTGATAGCTTCAAGTAGCTCGAGATCAGCAGTTGAGCATTGAGCTAAGCAATGCTCAAGCTCGGTTGTTTCATCGCTCAACTCGTCTTGGTTACAATTTAGGTTAGCAGAAAGGTCGCTGACTTGAGAAATTTGCCGATTCAGAACTCGCAGACAGTTTCTTTGAGCTCGTCAAGTATTCGATCAATGCCAAAACACACAGAAGGCTGCTCGTCAGACTCTACAAGCCGCAAAGAGAATGATAGCCGCATCAAGTAAGCCTATCAACCCTGTTGCAACTATGCAGGTTGAACCTACAAGGATCACACCAAGATTGCCGCAGATTATTCTGCCTAGCTTCAGTGGCGATTTCACTGCCTGGCTAAGCTTCATTGATCAATTTCGATCCACTGTTAATGACCATGACACGCAGTCACCGGTTCCAAAATTGACTTATCTCAAGAGTGGTTTGACCAGCCATGTTTTTAAGCTCATCATGAACTTGGAGACGACAGAAATTAAATACTAGGTAGCGCTTCAAATGCGATACGAGAGCTTTTGTCACGAGCTCACGGATTCACTGCAGTTCGAACGCAAAATGTGTCTCAGCTTCGTCAGCTACACTCAGTGTTCAAAGAGACTTCGCAGTCTATCAAGGCACTCGGAGATCAGTAGAAAACGATTTGTAGCATTTCCTTCTGTTAAAGAATCTCGATCTTGAATCTCAGAAGGCATGGAAAACTACAAACGATGGGACTGAAGTTCTTGACTTTGATCGACTCATGCTGTTCTTAGACAACAGAGTCAGGTCTCTAGAGGTGGTTGAAGGATCTAACTCCAGACCCCGTAAGCCAGAGCGTGAGCTGCAGATGTTCTTGACAGAAAATAACTGATCTCATAAGAATGGGTTCTCTTTCTCACAGTGTAAAGTTCAAACCTGCCAAGAGCGATACCCAGTATGTCAGCGTACGAATTACAGATCAATGATAACATCAAAAAGAAAGAATTTCATGACCAGAATTAGGATGTGCTTCATCCTTCAAAAACACTGTACAAGACATGTCAAAAGAATCATCATACAATTCTTCATGGCAATTCTAGTCAGCCCAGCCCTCATTTCGCGGCGACAATAGATGCTCTCCAAATCAACCGAACTGGAACTCTCACAGTTCTTCCAACGGAAAACGTCTAAGTTCAATCTCAGAACGGTCAAATTCATCACTTGAGGGCGCTCATTGACAATTGTGCTCAGACGATTGTCATCACCCTACAATTTATGCACCGGCTTGGCATCAAAACAACAGAAACTCCATATCGCATTATTAGAGAGAACCAGTAGAACGCTATGTCTACCCAATGTCGAATGACTCTCACAATTACAACAAAATCTGGTAAAAATTTCAAAGTTTGTTGTGTGGTGTTGGAAAACATCACGGATCACGAGCATCCAAACACCCAAGTTGCAGCCACAGACCTACAAAAAGTCAGCAACTATAACTTGCAGATCCAGTTTTCGACAAGCCCAACCCAATTGAATCCAACGAACTTGAGTGTATCCGACAATTCGATCAATATAAGACATATGAACCAGACGGACAAGCTACGGTGAGGTTGCAATCCACAAATCACAGGGGATCCATGACACATAATAAATCAACCATGTATGCTTGCCCGATATTGGTCACTAAGCACGCAAAGCTTTCCGGCAATTCATTTCTAATGGAAGGATAAACAACGACTTCTTTCATGAGATGATTGACACTGGCCGTACCGAGATAATACCTGTGTCAGATCAATTTTTGTCAGGCGAGAAATACTTCATCATGCCTCATCATGCAGTTTGGAAGTCGGACTCAACAACAACAAAAGGCAGAGCTGTTTTCAAAGGATCAGCTCCAATTTCGAATGGAAAATCGTTGAACGATTGTCTACTGGTTGGTCCCAAGAAACGGCCAGACCTCTTTCACAACCTTGTCCGGTTCTGATTCTACAAAATTGCACTATCTGATGACATCACCAAGATGTACAGGCAAATAGAACTATTCCCTAAAGACAGAAATCTACATCAGCTCTACTGGACAAGAGAAGAAAAAGATTCAACTGAGAAGTACCCGATGACCTGTGCCATCTACGGTATAGCTTCAAGTAGCTATCACGCCATACGAGTCTTGTTACACACCGCCGGCACAACAGAAGATGAACAGACAAAGCTAGGATTTCGTGAGTCCTTCTAGGTGGACGAGTAAATTGGTGGTGCAGATACTGAGGAACAAGACATCAGACTGCGCCAGAGTCTCACCGACGCTCTGGATAAAGCCTGCATGCACATTTGGAAGTAATCTCTCAACAGCAAGCTTGTCATGAGCGATATACCCGACACAAATTGCAGGAAAACAAAGAATTATTTTTTTAGCAGAAAACGACCACAGCGTCGAAATTTGGCATCCATTTTCTGATTGTTTTCAGTACCGGTGTATGGATTAATTGGACTCAGTGAAGCTTATAGGCATGCCCCAAGGCACCGCAAACCTCATCAAGTCAGCAAAAGTCTCGAGTGTTGATTTTGAAGCAATTCCAGTTGTTGCCGAAAGAGTCAAAAATGTGGCCGAGTGCAGCCTTTCAGGTGACAAGGAAAGAGGAACATCTAGAAACCAGGACCTGCTGCATTCGGACCCCAGCAGATACCCAATGATTCGCTTAGATTTTTGTCAATGATCAAATTAAATAAAGACCAATTTCACGAGGTCCCAAATCGCACTCTGTCAACTCCGGACGTTTGAAAAAGGCTGAAAAAGAAAACAAAGAGCAACAAAATTTTGTCAGTTGCATTTATCAAGATTGCTTCACTGCGACTACACATGAAACTGAGTCAAAAATGAGTTTTTCATCTTTTGTGCCCAATTTAACCAAAAAGTGGCCATTTTTGGACATAGTTTTTTGACCAAAAAAATCAAAAATTGAAAACATAACTGGTATCAGCACACTTCACAGGCTTGTCCCACTGACAGGTACTATCTAGATGCCTCCTACAAAAACGTTTCGCAAAAATCAAGCCGATTTCACAGGAGCCATAATGTGGTCAGTTTCGACGGAAAATTCAAAAGCCAATTCCCCAAAAAGAACAAGGACGCGTTTAAACCATGCCCAAGAAGTTTCCGGACAAAAAACATCACCTAAATTGCGCTAAAAAGAAAAGAAAGACCCACAGAAGCTCATCTACATTGTTTCAGAGCAGCTCATTAGATTTGCTCGAGAGCATTCGAACACCTACAATGGATGATAGTAAGCATTTTGGGGCGAGTTTTCGATGCCCTTGGACTACTGATCCCTGTAACTACAATTCCGAAGATTCTATTCCAAAAAAAATTAGGATGGGGATTTGGAATGGG
This sequence comes from Symsagittifera roscoffensis, assembly GCF_963678635.1. Taxonomy (NCBI): domain Eukaryota; kingdom Metazoa; phylum Xenacoelomorpha; order Acoela; family Convolutidae; genus Symsagittifera; species Symsagittifera roscoffensis. The sequence continues at coordinate 20,849,405 of NC_087067.1, read as the reverse complement.
ATGACGATGTTTGGGCACTTATAGCGAACCAATTCCAACACTGGATGGATAGCTTAAAACTTTTGTCTTCCCCGCTAGAACCTCGTTACTTGGCCTAGGACAGCTTTCAGCAAGTCTATCTTCATATCTTCTGTGACGAATCCGAGATGGCTTATGGAGTAGTTATCTATGCCAGAACAACTTCAGATGCAGGAATCCCAATTATTAGAAGATGTTGGAGGTTAAGGTGAGGGGGGGGGGGGGGGTGTCCGTGGTGACCCCCATGTTTTAAGATAGTGAATAGAACATCCGGTCACCAAGCTATGTTTTAACATTGGGTATAGAGTACAATATATTAGGATAACGAACACCATTGGTAAGGTTTTATGGTGAGAGAATTTTAAGAATATCGAAATTCTTTGGTCTTTTGTAAGGAAATGTCTACTTTTTTTGCAAAAATCTCGGCGCGTGTTATCTAGTTTGTAAATATCTCTGGTTAATTGCGTGTAGTTTGTGGTATGAACGTTATGAATTTAGCGTTTTTGTTCATGGTAAGTTAGCGCTAAGAGTTTTTGGATAAAAAATTGGACTTTGAAACAAACACTTTTCAAAAAACTTCAAAAACAGATAAGATTTGTTATAATTCAGTCTAATTTTTTATCTACTCTTTTTTTTAAAACATCTACCTGAAAATATGCTGAAACCTACTAAAACGTCGAAAAAAAACACGGTTTTTGGAGAAAAAAAATGCAAAAATTTCAAGTATTTGGAAAAAATTGCAAAAATTTTGATTTTTTGGAAAAAATTGCCGAAATCTCAGCTTTTGGTTAGTGCTTTGTCGCATCAGATCTAATCTAGTTGTAAAATGTCCTTATTTCATTCTGTGCAGAATTGAGAATAAAGCCCAAATTGTATTTTAATTGGACTCATGTTGAGACAATGATACAAAATTTTGATTAAAAAAATATGGATTTTTCCACAATTTTCACTCAAAATATTAAATTTTAAATTGATCTCAGAACCAGGTTATATTTAAGTCATAGATTATAAAGCTCTCAACACTAAAAAGAAAGCTCACAGTAGCTGAAAACCGACACGATCCTTGGCTGGACAGTCTCAGGTGTCGCTGATACCGATCACACAGTCACAACACGAATACATTCGCCATGATATGGATTAAACTTTCTTGACAGCCACTCCACCACATTTAACAGATTCTGGGAAGTTGAAGATATTCCTCCGTCTCCAGAATCCCAACACTAATCCAACGAACTCGAGTGTATCCGACATTTCGATCAAATTAAGACACATGAACCAGACTGACAAGCTACGGTGAGGTTGCAATCAACAAATCAGAGGGGTTCTATGACAAAATCAAGAAGTATTTTGGAAGTAATCTCTCAACAGCAAGCTTGTAATGAGCGATATACCCGACAATTTGCAGGAAAACAAGGAGTTAGTATTAGCAGAAAATGACCACAGCGTCAAAACTTGGCATCCAGTTTCTGATTGTTTCCAGTACCGGTGTATGAATAAATTGGACTCAGTGAAGCCTATAGGCATGCCCCAAGGCACTGCGAACCTCAAGTATAGTAAAAGTCTCGAGTGCTTATTTTGAAGCAATTCCAATGTTGCGGCGACAATAGATGCTCTCCAAATCAACCGAACTGGAACTCTCACAGTTCTTCCAACGGAAAACGTCTAAGTTCGATCTCAGAACGGTCAAATTCATCACTTGAGGGCGCTCATTGACAATTGTGCTCAGACGATCGTCATCACCCTACAATTTATGCAACGGCTTGGCATCAAAACAACAGAAACTCCATATCGCATTATTAGAGAGAACCAGTAGAACCCAATGTCTACCCAATGTCGAATGACTCTCACAATTCCAACAAAATCTGGTAAAAAAAATTTCAAAGTTTGTTGTGTGGTGTTGGAAAACATCACGGATCACGAGCATCCAAACACCCAAGTTACAGCCACAGACCTACAAAAGGTCAGCAACTACAACTTGCAGATCCAGTTTTCGACAAGCCCAACACAATTGAATCTAACGAACTTGAGTGTATCCGACATTTCGATCAATATAAGACATATGAACCAGACGGACAAGCTACGGTGAGGTTGCAATCCACAAATCACAGGGGATCCATGACACATAATAAATCAATCATGTATGCTTGCCCGATATTGGTCACTAAGCACGCAAAGCTTTCCGGCAATTCATTTCTAATGGAAGGATAAACAACGACTTCTTTCATGAGATGATTGACACTGGCCGTACCGAGATAATACCTGTGTCAGATCAATATCTGTCAGGCGAGAAAAACTCCATCATGCCTCATCATGCAGTTTGGAAGTCGGACTCAACAACAACAAAAGGCAGAGCTGTTTTCAAAGGATCAGCTCCAATTTCGAAAGGAAAGTCGTTGAACGATCGTCTACTGGTTGGTCCAAAGAATCGGCCAGACCTCTTTCACAACCTTGTCCGGTTTCGATTCTACAAAATTGCACTATCTGGTGACATCACCAAGATGTACAGGCAAATAGAACTATTCCCTAAAGACAGAAATCTACATCAGCTCTACTGGACAAGAGAAGAAGAAGATTCAATTGAGAAGTACCCGATGACCTGTGCCATCTACGGTATAGCTTCAAGTAGCTATCACGCCATACGAGTCTTGTTACACACCGCCGGCACAACAGAAGATGAACAAACAAAGCTAGGATTTCGTGAGTCCTTGTCCTTCTACGTGGACGAGTAAATTGGTGGTGCAGATACTGAGGAACAAGACATCAGATTGCGCCAGATTCTCACAGACGCTCTGGATAAAGCCTGCATGCACATTTGGAAGTAATCTCTCAACAGCAAGCTTGTCATGAGCGATATACCCGACGAATTGCGGGAAAACAAAGAATTATTTTTAGCAGAAAAGGACCACAGCGTCGAAATTTGGCATCCATTTTCTGATTGTTTCCAGTACCGGTGTATAGATTAATTGGACTCAGTGAAGTCTATAGGCATGCCCCAAGGCACCGCAAACCTCATCAAGTCAGCAAATGTCTCGAGTGTTGATTTTGAAGCAATTCCAGTTGTTGCCGAAAGAGTCAAAAATGTGGCCGAGTGCAGCCTTTCAGGTGACAAGGAAAGAGGAACATCTAGAAACCAGGACCTGGTGCATTCGGACCCCAGCAGATACCCAATGATTCGCTTAGATTTTTGTCGATGATCAAATTAAATAAAGACCGACTTCACGAGGTCCCAAATCGCACTCTGTCAACTCCGGACGTTCGAAAAGGCTGAAAAAGAAAACAAAGAGCAATAAAACTTTGTCAGTTGCATTTATCAAGATTGCTTCAACGCGACTACACATGAAACTGAGTCAAAAACGAGTTTTTCATCTTTTGTGCCCAATTTAACCAATCCGAGGGGGATTTGGAATGGGATGACGATGTTGGGGCACTTATAGCGAACCAATTCCAACACTGGATGGATAGCTTAAAAATTTTGTCTTCCCCGCTAAAACCTCGTTACTTGGCCAAGGACAGCTTTCAGCAAGTCTATCTTCATCTCTTCTGCGATGAATCCGAGATGGCTTATGGAGTGGTTATCTATGCCAGAACAACTTCAGATGCAGGAATCCACATTATTAGAAGATGTTGGAGGTTAAGGTGGGGGGGGGGGGTGTCCGTGGTGACCCCCATGTTTTAAGATAGTGAATAGAACATTCGGTCACCAAGCTATGTTTTAACATTGGGTATAGAGTACAATATATTAGTATAACGAACACCAATGGTAAGGTTTTATGGTGAGAGAATTTTAAGAATATCGAAATTCTTTGGTCTTTTGTAAGGAAATATCTACTTTTTTCGCAAAAATGTTATCTAGTTTGGAAATATCTGTGGTTAATTGCGTGTAGTTTGTGGAATGAACGTTATGAATTTAGCGTTTTTGTTCATGGTAAGTTAACGCTAAGAGTTTTTGGATAAAAAATTGGATTTTGAATCAAACCTTTTTCAAAAAACTTCAAAAACAGATAAGATTTGTTATAATTCAATCTAATTTTTTATCTACTCTTTTTTTTTTAAACATCTACCTGAAAATATGCTGAAACCTACTAAAACGTTGAAAAAAAAACACGGTTTTTGGAGAAAAAAAACGCAAAAATTTCAAGTATTTGGAAAAAATTGCAAAAATTTTGATTTTTTGGAAAAAATTGCAGAAATCTCAGCTTTTGGTTAGTGCTTTGTCGCATCAGATCTAATCTAGTTGTAAAATGTCCTTGTTTCATTCTGTGCAGAATTGAGAATAAAGCCCAAATTCTATTTTAATTGGACTCATGTTGAGACAATGATACAAAATTTTGATTAAAAAAATATGGATTTTTCCACAATTTTCACTCAAAATATTAAATTTTAAATTGAGCTCAGAACCAAGTTACATTTAAGTCATAGATTATAAAGCTCTCAACACTAAAAAGAAAGCTCACAGTAGCTGAAAACCGACACGATCCTTGGCTGGACAGTCTCAGGTGTCGCTGATACCGACCACACAGTCACAACACGAATACACTCGCCATGATATGGATTTAACTTTCTTGACAGCCACTCCACCACATTTAACAGATTCTGGGAAGTTGAAGATATTCCTCCGTCTCCAGAATCCCAACACTAATCCAACGAACTCGAGTGTATCCGAAATTTCGATCAAATTAAGACACATGAACCAGACTGACAAGCTACGGTGAGGTTGCAATCAACAAATCAGAGGGGTTCTATGACAAAATCAAGAAGTATTTTGGAAGTAATCTCTCAACAGCAAGCTTATCATGAGCGATATACCCGACAATTTGCAGGAAAACAAGGAGTTAGTTTTAGCAGAAAATGACCACAGCGTCAAAACTTGGCATCCAGTTTCTGATTGTTTCCAGTACCGGTGTATGGATAAATTGGACTCATTGAAGCCTATAGGCATGCCCCAAGGCACTGCAAACCTCATCAAGCCAGTAAAAGTCTCGAGTGTTGATTTTGAAGCAATTCCAGTTGTTGCCGAAAGAGTCAAAAATGTGTCCGAGTGCAGCCTCCCAGGTGACAAGGAAAGAGGAACATCTAGAAACCAGGACCTGGTGCATTCGGACCCCAGCAGATACCCAATGATTCGCTTAGATTTTTGTCAATGATCAAATTAAATAAAGACCGATTTCACGAGGTCCCAAATCGCACTCTGTCAACTCCGGATGTTTGAAAAAGGCTGAAAAAGAAAACAAAGAGCAATAAATCTTTGTCAGTTGCATTTATCAAGATTGCTTCAACGCGACTACACATGAAACTGAGTCAAAAACGAGTTTTTCATCTTTTGTGCCCAATTTAACCAATCCGAGGGGGATTTGGAATGGGATGACGATGTTGGGGCACTTATAGCGAACCAATTCCAACACTGGATGGATAGCTTAAAAATTTTGTCTTCCCCGCTAGAACCTCGTTACTTGGCCAAGGACAGCTTTCAGCAAGTCTATCTTCATCTCTTCTGCGATGAATCCGAGATGGCTTATGGAGTGGTTATCTATGCCAGAACAACTTCAGATGCAGGAATCCACATTATTAGAAGATGTTGGAGGTTAAGGTGGGGGGGGGGGGGGGGTGTCCGTGGTGACCCCCATGTTTTAAGATAGTGAATAGAACATTCGGTCACCAAGCTATGTTTTAACATTGGGTATAGAGTACAATATATTAGTATAACGAACACCAATGGTAAGGTTTTATGGTGAGAGAATTTTAAGAATATCGAAATTCTTTGGTCTTTTGTAAGGAAATGTCTACTTTTTTCGCAAAAATGTTATCTAGTTTGGAAATATCTGTGGTTAATTGCGTGTAGTTTGTGGAATGAACGTTATGAATTTAGCGTTTTTGTTCATGGTAAGTTAACGCTAAGAGTTTTTGGATAAAAAATTGGATTTTGAATCAAACCTTTTTCAAAAAACTTCAAAAACAGATAAGATTTGTTATAATTCAATCTAATTTTTTATCTACTCTTTTTTTTTTAAACATCTACCTGAAAATATGCTGAAACCTACTAAAACGTTGAAAAAAAAACACGGTTTTTGGAGAAAAAAAACGCAAAAATTTCAAGTATTTGGAAAAAATTGCAAAAATTTTGATTTTTTGGAAAAAATTGCAGAAATCTCAGCTTTTGGTTAGTACTTTGTCGCATCAGATCTAATCTAGTTGTAAAATGTCCTTGTTTCATTCTGTGCAGAATTGAGAATAAAGCCCAAATTCTATTTTAATTGGACTCATGTTGAGACAATGATACAAAATTTTGATTAAAAAAATATGGATTTTTCCACAATTTTCACTCAAAATATTAAATTTTAAATTGAGCTCAGAACCAAGTTACATTTAAGTCATAGATTATAAAGCTCTCAACACTAAAAAGAAAGCTCACAGTAGCTGAAAACCGACACGATCCTTGGCTGGACAGTCTCAGGTGTCGCTGATACCGACCACACAGTCACAACACGAATACACTCGCCATGATATGGAATTAACTTTCTTGACAGCCACTCCACCACATTTAACAGATTCTGGGAAGTTGAAGATATTCCTCCGTCTCCAGAATCCCAACACTAATCCAACGAACTCGAGTGTATCCGACATTTCGATCAAATTAAGACACATGAACCAGACTGACAAGCTACGGTGAGGTTGCAATCAACAAATCAGAGGGGTTCTATGACAAAATCAAGAAGTATTTTGGAAGTAATCTCTCAACAGCAAGCTTGTCATGAGCGATATACCCGACAATTTGCAGGAAAACAAGGAGTTAGTTTTAGCAGAAAATGACCACAGCGTCAAAACTTGGCATCCAGTTTCTGATTGTTTCCAGTACCGGTGTATGGATAAATTGGACTCATTGAAGCCTATAGGCATGCCCCAAGGCACTGCAAACCTCATCAAGCCAGTAAAAGTCTCGAGTGTTGATTTTGAAGCAATTCCAGTTGTTGCCGAAAGAGTCAAAAATGTGTCCGAGTGCAGCCTCCCAGGTGACAAGGAAAGAGGAACATCTAGAAACCAGGACCTGGTGCATTCGGACCCCAGCAGATACCCAATGATTCGCTTAGATTTTTGTCAATGATCAAATTAAATAAAGACCGATTTCACGAGGTCCCAAATCGCACTCTGTCAACTCCGGATGTTTGAAAAAGGCTGAAAAAGAAAACAAAGAGCAATAAATCTTTGTCAGTTGCATTTATCAAGATTGCTTCAACGCGACTACACATGAAACTGAGTCAAAAACGAGTTTTTCATCTTTTGTGCCCAATTTAACCAATCCGAGGGGGATTTGGAATGGGATGACGATGTTGGGGCACTTATAGCGAACCAATTCCAACACTGGATGGATAGCTTAAAAATTTTGTCTTCCCCGCTAGAACCTCGTTACTTGGCCAAGGACAGCTTTCAGCAAGTCTATCTTCATCTCTTCTGCGATGAATCCGAGATGGCTTATGGAGTGGTTATCTATGCCAGAACAACTTCAGATGCAGGAATCCACATTATTAGAAGATGTTGGAGGTTAAGGTGGGGGGGGGGGGGGGGGTGTCCGTGGTGACCCCCATGTTTTAAGATAGTGAATAGAACATTCGGTCACCAAGCTATGTTTTAACATTGGGTATAGAGTACAATATATTAGTATAACGAACACCAATGGTAAGGTTTTATGGTGAGAGAATTTTAAGAATATCGAAATTCTTTGGTCTTTTGTAAGGAAATGTCTACTTTTTTCGCAAAAATGTTATCTAGTTTGGAAATATCTGTGGTTAATTGCGTGTAGTTTGTGGAATGAACGTTATGAATTTAGCGTTTTTGTTCATGGTAAGTTAACGCTAAGAGTTTTTGGATAAAAAATTGGATTTTGAATCAAACCTTTTTCAAAAAACTTCAAAAACAGATAAGATTTGTTATAATTCAATCTAATTTTTTATCTACTCTTTTTTTTTTAAACATCTACCTGAAAATATGCTGAAACCTACCAAAACGTTGAAAAAAAAACACGGTTTTTGGAGAAAAAAAACGCAAAAATTTCAAGTATTTGGAAAAAATTGCAAAAATTTTGATTTTTTGGAAAAAATTGCAGAAATCTCAGCTTTTGGTTAGTACTTTGTCGCATCAGATCTAATCTAGTTGTAAAATGTCCTTGTTTCATTCTGTGCAGAATTGAGAATAAAGCCCAAATTCTATTTTAATTGGACTCATGTTGAGACAATGATACAAAATGTTGATTAAAAAAATATGGATTTTTCCACAATTTTCACTCAAAATATTAAATTTTAAATTGAGCTCAGAACCAAGTTACATTTAAGTCATAGATTATAAAGCTCTCAACACTAAAAAGAAAGCTCACAGTAGCTGAAGACCGACACGATCCTTGGCTGGACAGTCTCAGGTGTCGCTGATACCGACCACACAGTCACAACACGAATACACTCGCCATGATATGGAATTAACTTTCTTGACAGCCACTCCACCACATTTAACAGATTCTGGGAAGTTGAAGATATTCCTCCGTCTCCAGAATCCCAACACTAATCCAACGAACTCGAGTGTATCCGACATTTCGATCAAATTAAGACACATGAACCAGACTGACAAGCTACGGTGAGGTTGCAATCAACAAATCAGAGGGGTTCTATGACAAAATCAAGAAGTATTTTGGAAGTAATCTCTCAACAGCAAGCTTGTCATGAGCGATATACCCGACAATTTGCAGGAAAACAAGGAGTTAGTTTTAGCAGAAAATGACCACAGCGTCAAAACTTGGCATCCAGTTTCTGATTGTTTCCAGTACCGGTGTATGGATAAATTGGACTCATTGAAGCCTATAGGCATGCCCCAAGGCACTGCAAACCTCATCAAGCCAGTAAAAGTCTCGAGTGTTGATTTTGAAGCAATTCCAGTTGTTGCCGAAAGAGTCAAAAATGTGTCCGAGTGCAGCCTCCCAGGTGACAAGGAAAGAGGAACATCTAGAAACCAGGACCTGGTGCATTCGGACCCCAGCAGATACCCAATGATTCGCTTAGATTTTTGTCAATGATCAAATTAAATAAAGACCGATTTCACGAGGTCCCAAATCGCACTCTGTCAACTCCGGATGTTTGAAAAAGGCTGAAAAAGAAAACAAAGAGCAATAAATCTTTGTCAGTTGCATTTATCAAGATTGCTTCAACGCGACTACACATGAAACTGAGTCAAAAACGAGTTTTTCATCTTTTGTGCCCAATTTAACCAATCCGAGGGGGATTTGGAATGGGATGACGATGTTGGGGCACTTATAGCGAACCAATTCCAACACTGGATGGATAGGTTAAAACTTTTGTCTTTCCCGCTAGAACCTCGTTACTTGGCCAAGGACAGCTTTCAGCAAGTCTATCTTCATCTCTTCTGCAATGAATCCGAGATGGCTTATGGAGTAGTTATCTATGCCAGAACAACTTCAGATGCAGGAATCCACATTATTAGAAGATGTTGGAGGTTAAGGTGGGGGGGGGGTCCATGGTGACTCCCATGTTTTAAGATAGTGAATAGAACATCCGGTAACCAAGCTATGTTTTAACATTGGGTATAGAGTACAATATATTAGGATATCGAACACCAATGGTAAGGTTTTATGGTGAGAGAATTTTAAGAATATCGAAATTCTTTGGTCTTTTGTAAGGAAATGTCTACTTTTTTTGCAAAAATCTCGGCGCGTGTTATCTAGTTTGTAAATATCTCTGGTTAATTGCGTGTAGTTTGTGGTATGAACGTTATGAATTTAGCGTTTTTGTTCATGGTAAGTTAGCGCTAAGAGTTTTTGGATAAAAAATTGGATTTTGAAACAAACACTTTTCAAAAAACTTCAAAAACAGATAAGATTTGTTATAATTCAATCTAATTTTTTATCTACTTTTTTTTTTAAAACATCTACCTGCAAATATGCTGAAACCAACTAAAACGTCAAAAAAAACACGGTTTTTGGAGAAAAAAAAAATGCAAAAATTTCAAGTTTTTGGAAAAAATTGCAAAAATCTCAGCTTTTGGTTAGTGCTTTGTCGCATCAGATCTCTGTGATTGTTTGACAGTAGCAACAAGGTAAAAAAAATTGCATAATTTCAATGAGTTTTGTTTCATGAACATGTTTGTGCAATAACTACACACTCACTGGCGCTCCAGTCTGAGTGTTTTATATAAACCATCTTATACAAAAAACCAGAAAAATAATTAATCCAGATATTCCAAGAAACAAAAAGATACGAATTAATTTTGGTTTTTAGTTGCAAAGGTTAAAGATTTGAGCCAAAAAAGAACTCTTCAAAACTGATTTTTTGACCAAATACCTGATCGTAAAATGTGGTCAGCTTGGAAAAACCATGTCTGAAATTACATAAGTAGAAGACCGATTTAGGATGATACTTGAGAGAAGGCGAGCCGAGTCAGAAGAAAAAAGCATGGATGAAACTCTCAGTGAAACAGGAGAGGAAATGGAAGTGGGGAACACGCCTGTGTTACAGGAGCCATAATGTGGTCAATTTCGACAGAAACTTTCAAAGTGAAAAATTTAAAAATCAACTCCCCAAAAAGGACAAGGACGCGTTTCAACCATGACCAAGAAATTTCCGGACAAAAAACATCAAGAATTTCACCAGAAATTGTTCAATCCATAGAAAACACAAAACGGATTCCACCCAGCATCTTTTGGTCACCTAAATTAAACTAAAACAAAAAAAAAGGATAGGGAATACCAATGGTAAGGTTTTATGGTGAGGGAATGGTAAGAAAATTGAAATTCTTTGGATTTTGTGTGAAAATGTCTAGTTTTTTTTGCAAAAATCTCGGCGCGTGTTATCTAGTTTGTAAATATCACTGATTAATTGCGTGTAGTTTTTGGATTGAAGGTTATGTAATTAGTGTTTTGGTTCATGGTAAGTTTGTGCTAAGAGTTTTTGGACAAAAACCTGGATTTTTCATCAAACAATTTTTAAACAACTTCAAAAACAGATAAGATTTATTATAATTCAACTTAATTTATTATATACTCTTACTTTTTGAAACATCTACCTGAAACTCTGCTGAAACTGACTCAAACTTCGAAAAAAAAACCAAGGTTTTTGGAAAAATAATTGCAAAAACTTTGATTTTTTGGAAAAAGTTGCGGAAATCTCAGGTTTTGGTTAATTTTTTGACGTATCTGATCTTATTGTAAAATTTCATCGTTATATTACGTGCAGAGTTTAAAATTAAGTTCAAGTTGTATTTTAATTGGAATCATGTTGAGACAATGATAAAAAATTTTGAAGAAAAAAAAGATGTATATGAATTTTTCCTTAATTTTCAAACAAATTATTAAAATATCCCAAATCGCACTCTGTCAACTCCGGACGGTTGAAAAAGGCTGAAAAAGAAAACAAAGAGCAACAAAACTTTGTCAGTTGCATTTATCAAGATTGCTTCAACGCGACTACACATGAAAATGAGTCTAAAATGAGTTTTTTATCTTTTGTGCCCAATTTAACCAATCCGAGGGGGATTTGGAATGGGATGACCATGTTGGGGCACTTATAGCGAACAATTTCCAACACTGGATGGATAGCTTAAAACTTTTGTCTTCCCCGCTAGAACCTCGTTACTTGGCCAAGGACAGCTTTCAGCAAGTCTATCTTCATCTCTTCTGCGATGAATCCGAGATGGCTTATGGAGTAGTTATCTATGCCAGAACAACTTCAGATGCAGGAATCCACATTATAAGAAGATGTTGGAGGTTAAGTGGGGGGGGGGGGGTGTCCGTGGTGACCCCCATGTTTTAAGATAGTGAATAGAACATCCGGTCACCAAGCTATGTTTTAACATTGGGTATAGACTACAATATATTAGGATAAAGAACACCAATGGTAAGGTTTTATGGTGAGAGAATTTTAAGAATATCGAAATTCTTTGGATTTTGTAAAGAAATGTCTACTTTTTTGCAAAAATCTCGGCGCGTGTTATCTAGTTTGTAAATATCTCTGGTTAATTGCGTGTAGTTTGTGAATTGAACGTTATGAATTTAGTGTTTTTGTTCATGGTAAGTTAGCGCTAAGAATTTTTGGACAAAAAATTGGATTTTGAATCAAACACTTTTCAAATATTTCAAAAACAGATAAGATTTGTTATAATTCAATCTAATTTTCTATATACTCTTTTTTTTTAAACATCTACCTGAAAATATGCTGAAACCTACTAAAACGTCGAAAAAAAACACGGTTTTTGGAGAAAAAAATGCAAAAATTTCAAGTTTTTGGAAAAAATTGCAAAAATCTCAGCTTTTGGTTAGTGCTTTGTCGCATCAGATCTAATCTAGTTGTAAAGGGTCCTTGATTCATTCTGTGCAGAATTGAGAATAAAGCCCAAATTGTATTTTAATTGGACTCATGTTGAGACAATGATACAAAATTTTTCCACAATTTTCACTCAAAATATTAAATTTTAAATTGAGCTCAGAACCAAGTTATATTTAAGTCAGAGATTATAAAGCTCTCAGCACTAAAAAGAAAGCTCACAATAGCTGAAAACCGACACGATCCTTGGCTGGACAGTCTCAGGTGTCGCTGATACCGACCACACAGTCACAACACGAATACACTCGCCATGATATGGATTAAACTTTTTTGACAGCCACTCCACCACATTTAACAGATTCTGGGAAGTTGAAGATATTCCTCCGTCTCCAGAATCCCAACACTAATCCAACGAACTCGAGTGTATCCGACATTTCGATCAAATTAAGACACATGAACCAGACTGACAAGCTACGGTGAGGTTGCAATCAACAAATCAGAGGGGTTCTATGACAAAATCAAGAAGTATTTTGGAAGTAATCTCTCAACAGCAAGCTTGTCATGAGCGATATACCCGACAATTTGCAGGAAAACAAGGAGTTAGTTTTAGCAGAAAATGACCACAGCGTCAAAACTTGGCATCCAGTTTCTGATTGTTTCCAGTACCGGTGTATGGATAAATTGGACTCAGTGAAGCCTATAGGCATGCCCCAAGGCACTGTGAACCTCATCAAGCCAGTAAAAGTCTCGAGTGCTTATTTTGAAGCAATTCCAATGTTGCCGAAAAAGTCAAAAATTGGGCCGAGAGCGGCCCCCCAGATGACAAGGAAAGAGGAACCTCTGGAAACCAGGACCTGAAGCATTCGAACTCCAGCAGATTTCCAATGATTCGCAGAGATTTTTGCCAATGATCAAATTAAATAAAAACAGATTTCACGAGGTCCCAAATCACACTCTGGTCAAATCCGGACGCTTGAAAAAGGCTGAAAAAGAAAACAAAACGCAACCAAACCTTGACAGTTGCATTTACTATGATTGCTTCAACGCGACCATACATGAAACTGAGTCAAAAAATTTTTTCATCTTTTGAGGTCAATTTAACCAAAAAATGGCCATTTTTGGACATAGTTTTTTTGACCAAAAAAATCAAAAATTGAGAGCAAACCGGCTATCAGCACACTTCAAAGGCTTGTCCCAGTGTCAGGAATCATCTAGATGCCTCATACAAAACCATTTTTGCAAAAATCAAGCCGGTGTTACAGGAGCCATAATGTGGTCAATTTCGACAGAAACTTTCAAAGTGAAAAATTTAAAAATCAACTCCCCAAAAAGGACAAGGACGCGTTTCAACCATGACCAAGAAATTTCCGGACAAAAAACATCAAGAATTTCACCAGAAATTGTTCAATGCATAGAAAACACAAAACGGATTCCACTCAGCATCTTTTGGTCACCTAAATTAAACTAAAACAAAAAAAAAGGATAGGGAATACCAATGGTAAGGTTTTATGGTGAGGGAATGGTAAGAAAATCGAAATTCTTTGGATTTTGTGTGAAAATGTCTAGTTTTTTTTGCAAAAATCTCGGCGCGTGTTATCTAGTTTGTAAATATCACTGATTAATTGCGTGTAGTTTTTGGATTGAAGGTTATGTAATTAGTGTTTTTGTTCATGGTAAGTTAGCGCTAAGAATTTTTGGACAAAAAATTGGATTTTGAATCAAACACTTTTCAAATATTTCAAAAACAGATAAGATTTGTTATAATTCAATCTAATTTTCTATATACTCTTTTTTTTTAAACATCTACCTGAAAATATGCTGAAATTGACTCAAAATTCGAAAAAAAACCAAGGTTTTTGGAAAAATAATTGCAAAAATTTTGGTTTTTTGGAAAAGGTTGCGGAAATCTCAGGTTTTGGTTAATTTGTTGACGTATCTGATCTTATTGTAAAGTTTCATCGTTATATTACGTGCAGAGCTTAAAATTAAGTTCAAGTTGTATTTTAATTGGAATCATGTTGAGACAATGATACAAAACTTTGAAGAAAAAAAAGATATAGCCTAATTGTTGTGCCCTCAGCCTAATTGTTGTGATAAACTTATTAAATAGAGAGTGATGAAACACTAGTTGCCATTCTTTGGGCACTGACTACTAACTTCAGCATATTATCCTTGACACCAACAGCACCATTATTCCTGGCATTTTCCTGGCTTCACACAATGTCAACACCAATGCTTCTGATGCTACCCGACGACTTCACGAAACTCAATCCCGAACAAAAAGATAAGTACTACGTTCAAATATATAACCTTGTCAATGTACTAGCAACATCCAGTAATCCTCCAAACAGTAATCAAAACGCAAAAGGACTCAGAGCACCTATTGATTTTGCTGCCAAAGTAATCCCCACTGATACTCAAAACTTGATTATTGGTTCGAGTTTTTTAGCGGAGTTTGACACGAAGGAGCTGCCCAAAGACGTGGCCGTTCATTCTTACCGCGGGTCATTTTGCAGCGAGAAACAATCAGTTGTGAAAAAGTACGACGATACTGAGCTGAAATCAGTAACCTTCCAGGACGGCACCAATTCACTCACAAGGGAACTACACAAACCTGTAGATGATATATTTGAAACTTTTTGCGCCACCACTAGTGAAATTGAGACAAAGTTTTCACCTACAATAATCAATATATGCCAAGTCCCGCCTGTGAAATCGGGACCCGATTCTGTAAGTGGTAAACGTATAACTGAATTCAACAGCCTTAATGCTCATAAATTTAAAAAAAAAAAGTATCAAATTGTTCCTATATACGATAAAATTGTCAGCATAAACGACTATCAGTCAATCTTCTTTGATGAAGTACATTTGATGCGTTCTGTTAGTACTTTAAAAAATGCAATCATGGAAAAGGTGCTACCATTATCCAGCTTATCACCTCGAGTTGTTTCTCCGAATACTTCCAACTCTAGGGGCCCAGCGCACCCTCAGAGGAATCGTATGAAACCTGGTTCAAGCCAAGTCTCGTGGGGCCCCGAGCACCCAAAGAGTCTTGCGAGCCATGGTTTCAGCAACAATCAAACCTACAATTATATGAATACCAATCGTAGTAATTATGACTTACGCCATAATAGATACTATCCATACTAATGCTGTTTTAGTAGTCTATTACCCAATGATCTGGATCTATCAAACTTATGTTTAGCCAATGGCTTTTAAAGACTCTCCTTATCTTCTCCCTTTTAACTAGCATTCCCATTAAGTACAATGAACCCAACAGCACCGCACTACTCAAAACTAGAAACATGACGTCTAACCGCCACTTTAGATTCACAGCTGGCATCTATTGCGCAGTTGTGATATTAACCTTTCAGATTGGAATATTGGAAATCCTGCTTCTTCAATGTGGGGAAATCGAAGTCAATCCAGGTCCCGCACTTTCATATGAAATCCTGGCAAACAAAGCAAAGGAACACCACAACCTCCTCAAATATATAACTCTAATTTGTAGAAGCATAAAGAACAAACACATGGAAATGCGTTTCTTGTCAGAAATAGTTGACTCAAACACAATTATCGATCTTACGGAAACCTGGCTTGACGAAACATGCGATCATCAAACTTATTCATTCTGCAAAACAACCCATGAAATTTTTAGATGCGACCGTAACAAAAAATGCACTGGTCAACACGCAGGTGGTGGTACTCTTATTATTCCGAAAAAATTTAACCCTAAGATTCGAGAAGATTTAAATTATCTACGTCCCTCCCATTTTGAAGGACTCTGGGTGGAATATAGCCCAATCATCTCAAAAAAATCAAAAAGACATAATTGCTATTGCCTACAATCCACACAAACAATTCAAGGAAATTTTTATAGAAGATACACTAAAGGGTATCGATTACGCTGCCTCCGAAGAGCGAGATGTTACGATTTTGGGAGATTTCAATATTAACTACTTGAATAAACATGAAGCTAATTTTCTCAGCGATTCTATTAAACCATACAATTTGTCAATAACCAATAAGTCGATACCGACATACAACTCTAAAAACAGCCAATCCATTTTAGATAACATTATAGCAACCAAATCTCTTTGTAAAGAAACTATTGTAGCAGAACCACCTATAAACACGGACCATTTAATAACAATGTGTATTAGCAAACTAAAACGATTCGAAAAAGCCATTCCAATTCGAACTTTTCGCTTCAACAAAACCAATTATTGTAAAAATAGGTTCTGCGAGGAACTTAAACAGAGTCCATGGTTTCTCGTCTACCAAGAAAACGATATCTCTAAAATGTTAATAAAATTTGAAGATAGTTTCTCGCATGCCCTAAACGCTCACGCACCACTAGAGCAGAAGTATATCCGAAATAAACCGCAGCTACAGCTGTCTGGTAAAGTACTTAACTCAGTCAATAGACCTTTAAAACAGGAAAAAGAAAATCCTCTAAAGGCATATCAATTATCAAGAACAGATGCCAATTTTGAAAACTATAAACGAATAAGAAATAAATACAACAACCATCTAAAACATTTATACAAGAAAGAGAAAACAGCTCAATTCAAAATGCTTGACTGTCCAAAAAAACAATGGAATTTCATAAACTCTATCAGGAACACCATGAAACAGTCAACGCAAATAGGTGATCTACGGAATTCGTTTGGCGACACTATAATTGAAAATAAGAAGAAAGCAAATTTCCTTAACTACAGGTTCTCAACATTAGGAGAATACAAAAACGCAGATCCTCTCATAGATGTACCAACTGAGTACAGTGTACACAGCAAAACAAATAGGCACTTTCAATTCAGGTTCATAACTCACAAATAAATGAAAGATGCATTTTTATTACTTCCCTTAAACAAGCCATTAGGACCAAGCAAAATCCCTGCTTGGGCTCTAAAAGACAGCATTAATACTGTAAACCCAATTCTTACGATGATTATCAATGAATGCATCTCGAAATCCGTATTATTCCCATATACCTTAAAAAAGGCACACGTTTTTCCCATATTCAAAAAAGGCGACTCGACAGATCCAGTAAATTATCGTCCAATTTCTATTACACCCACTCTATTGAAGTTGTTTGAAAAAATTTTTTCATCCCAAATTCACGAATTCTTAGCAAATTCCAATATTCTAAATCCAAAACAATTTGGCTTTCGTCCAGGTTATTCAACTAATGATGCTCTTTTATACACAACAGAAAAAATCAGATTCCATCTCGATAAAAAATAACATAGCAGCGGCTGCATTTCTTGATTTATCTAAAGCATTTGATTCACTCTCTCATTCAGTCCTTGAAAGGAAACTAAGTCACATTGGCTTTGAACAGTCAGCAACAACTCTTATTAAGTCATTTCTAGAAAACAGACAGCAATTGACAATAGTAAACGGCGAACACTCAGATTGGCTTAAATTAGAGCAAGGTGTTCCCCAAGGTACTGTACTAGGACCACTGCTGTTCAACTTGTATGTAAATGACTTACCACAAACAATAGACAAATCATGTACGTTAGTACAATATGCCGACGACACGACTCTGCTTAGTTTTCATTCAGATCCCGAAACAGCAACAAAGAGCATTGAAAACAATTTCAATAAAATTCTCTTGTATTTTCACTTAAATCGATTAATGATTAATGTAGACAAAACTCAGTTCATTGTATTTTCTGCACCGTCGAAAAAGAAACTAACTGAAAATCTTTCATTGAAAGTTGGAAACTATCAAGTTAATTTAACAGAGACAGCTAAATTTCTCGGCGTCAATTTTGACATAAGCTTAACATTCGACAAAGAAATTAACAAAATTTTACAAAAAATGGCTACAGTAATCCAAACGATAAAATGCATCCGTGACGAAATCCCTCTGCGTACTAGAATTCTCCTGTTAAATACTCTTGTACTGAGCCATTTGCACTATCCATGCATGCTCTTAAACGGATGTACGCAAGATAATATTGAGAAACTCGAAAAACAAATAAAATGGGGAATCAGGATAATAATGAATATAAGCAAACGAGATTCCGTTACACTTCTAAGGAAACAGCACAAAATTCCTACTGCTCGGAATATTATCGAGTACCGATCAGCACACTACCTTCACAGGTTATGCCGAAACGATGCCCCAGCTTTCACGCATATAAGATTCCCAAATTCTGAATTCCGCTATAACTATCGAACTGGAACATTACTGTTCCCTTTAACATGTAAAACTGATTTCCTTCGTAAGTCTTTCTTATTTACATCAATCAGGAACCTTAACACAATAATCCGAACCTTGTTTAATCGAAAATTGCCGTACACATTGACAAAAACTCTGATTAAAAATTTCATCAAAGGAAAAGATGACACCCTGTTACCCAATAAGGAGAGTCTTTCCGTATCCAAGGACATTTATTTTGTTAAATCAATTATTTGATTCAACCTCGTAGTAATTTATGTTTTTTCTTGTTATGTTATATAACCATTGCGTAATATTGTACACTAGATTCTTATACAATCAGTTCTGCAACTGCATAAGTATATTGAAACAATAAAGTGTCCCCCCCTCTCTCTCATATATGAATTTTTCCTTAATTTTCAAACTAATTATTAAAATATGATAGAATTTACCCTAATTATAGCTCAGAACCAGGTTATATATAGTTCTGAATACCAGCAGTAAAGATCATAATAGTTTCAAATCTACTGAAACTTTGAAAAAATTAAATTTTTTGGAAAAAAATTGCAGAAATCTCAGCTTTTGGTTAGTGTTTTGTCGCATCTAATCTAGTTGTAAATTATCCTTATTTCATTCTGTGCAGAGCTTAAAATTAAGCCCAAATTGCATTTTAATTGGATTCATGTTGAGACAATGATGCAAAAGTTTGATAAAAAAATATGGATTTTTCCAAAATTTTCACTCAAAATATTAAATTTTAAATTGAGCTCAGAACCATGTTATATTTAATTCATAGATTATATAAAGCTCTCAACCATAAAAAGAAAGCTCACAAAAGCCGAATACTGACACAATCCTTGGCTGGACAGTCTCAGGTGTCGCTGATACCGATCACACAGTCACAACACGAATACACTCGTCAGGATATGGAATAAACTTCCTTGACAGCCAGTCCACCAAATTTGACAGATTCTGGGAAATTGAAGATATTCCTCCGTCTCCACAATCCCAACACTAATCCAGCGAACTTTAGTATATCCGACATTTCGATCAAATTAAGACATCTCAACCAGACGGACAAGCTACGGTGAGATTGCAATCAGCAAATCACAGGGGATCTATGACATATAATAGATCAACCATGTATGCTTGCCCGATATTGGTCACTAAGCACGCAAAGCTTTTCGGCAATTCATTTCTAATGGAAGGATAAACAACGACTTCTTCCAAGAGATGATTGACACTGGCCGTACCGAGATAATACCTGTGTCAGATCAATTTCTGTCAGGCGAGAAATACTTCATCATGCCTCATCATGCAGTTTGGAAGTCGGACTCAACAACAACAAAAGGCAGAGCTGTTTCAAAGGATCAGCTCCAATTTCGAATGGAAAGTCGTTGAACGATTGTCTACTGGTTGGTCCCAAGAAACGACCAGACCTCTTTCACAACCTTGTCCGGTTCCGATTCTACAAAATTGCACTATCTGGTGACATCACCAAGATGTACAGGCAAATAAAACTATTCCCTAAAGACAGAAATCTACATCAGCTCTACTGGACAAGAGAAGAAGAAGATTCAATTGAAAAGTACCCGATGACCTGTGCCATCTACGGTATAGCTTCAAGTAGCTATCACGCCATACGAGTCTTGTTACACATCGCCGGCACAACAGAAGATGAACAGACAAAGCTAGGATTTCGTGAGTCCTTGTCCTTCTACGTGGACGAGTAAATTGGTGGTGCAGATACTGGGGAACAAGACATCAGATTGCGCCAGAGTCTCACGGACGCTCTGGATAAACCCTGCATGCACATTTGGAAGTAATCTCTCAACAGCAAGCTTGTCATGAGCGATATACCCGACGAATTGCAGGAAAACAAAGAGTTATTTTTAGCAGATCATGACCACAGTGTCGAAATTTGGCATCCAGTTTCTGATTGTTTCCTGTACCGGTGTATGGATAAATTGGACTCAGTGAAGCCTATAGGCATGCCCCAAGGCACCGCAAACCTCATCAAGCCAGCAAAAATCTCAGTTGTTGGTTTTGAAGCAATTCCAGTTGTTGCCGAAAAAGTCAAAATGTGGCCGAGTGCAGCCCCCAGATAACAAGAAAAGAGGAACCTCTGGAAACCAGGACCTGGTGCATTCGGAACCCAGCAGATGCCCAATGATTCGCATAGATTTTTGCCAATGATCAAATAAAAAAAAACAGATTTCACGAGGTCTCAAATCACACTCTGGTCAAATCCAGACGCTTGAAAAAGGCTGAAAAAAAAACAAAGTGCAACCAAACCTTGACAGTTGCATTTACCATGATTGTTTAAACGCGACTACAAATGAAACTGAAACAAAAAAAAATTTTCATCTTTTGAGGAAAATTTAACCAAAAAATGGCCATTTAAGGACATAGTTTTTTTACCAAAAAAATCAAAAATTGAGAGCAAACCGGCTATCAGCACACTTCACAGGCTTTTCCCACTGACAGGAATCATCTAGATGCCTCCTACAAAAACTTTTTGCAAAAATCAAGCTGATTTCACAGGAGTCATAATAAGATCAATTTCGACGGAAGCTTTGACAAAAAACATCAAGAAATTCACCCAAAATTGTTCAATTCACAGAAAACATAAAACGGGCTCCACCCAGCATCCTCTGGTCACCTAAATTGCGCTGAAAAGAAAAGAAAACCCACAGAAACTCATCTACAATGATTCAGAGCATCTCATTAGATTTGCCCGAGAGCATTCGAACATCTACAATCACTCGCCGGGTGATAGTAAGCTTTTTGGGGCGAGTTTTTGATATTCTCGGATTAGTGAACCCTGTAACTATGAATCAAAAGATAATATTCCAACAAAAATGGGATCGGGATTTGGAATGGGGTGACGAAGTTGGCGCACTTATAGCGAACCAATTCCAACACTGGATGGCTAGCTTGAAACTTTTTTCTTCCCTGCTAGAACCTCGTTACTTGGCCAAGGACAGCTTTCAGCAAGTCGATCTTCATCTCTTCTGCGATGCATCCGGGTTGGCTTATGGAGTGGCTATCTATGCCAGAACAACTTCAGGCGCAGGAATCCACATTAGTAGAAGATGTTGGAGGTTAAGTGGGGGGCCCCTGGAGACCCCCATGTTTTAAGATAGGGAATAGAACATCCGGTCACCAAGCTATGTATTAAAATTGGGTAAAGAGTCTACAACGTATTAGGATAGGGAAAACCAATGCTAGGGTTTTGTGGTTTCTGTGATGGTGAGAGAATGGTAAGAAAAACTATATTTTTTGGATTTTGTGTGGAAGTGTCCAGTTTTTTCGCAAAAAACTTGGCGCGTGTTATCTAAATTGTAAACATCACTAGTTAATTACGTGTAATTTGTGGAATGAAGGTTATATCATTAGTGTTTTGGTTCATGGTAATTTAGTGGTAAGAGTTTTTGGACAAAAACTTGGATTTTTTTATCATAAGTTTTCCAAAAAACTTCAAAACGCGATAAGATTTGTTATAATTCAACCTAATGTATTAGATATTCTTACTTTTTTAAACAACTACCTGAAATTATGCTCAAACCTACTAAAAGCTCGAAAAAAACAAGGATTTTGGTTAGTATTTTGTCGCATCTGATCTAATTGTAAAATTTCATTGTTACATCGCAGAGTTTGAAATTTGGTTCAAATTGAATTTTAAGTGGAATCATGTTGAGACAATGATACAAAATTTTGAAAAAAAAAGATATGTATATGAATTTTTCCTTATTTTTCACTCAAAAAATTTAAATTTGAGCTCAGAACCAGGTTATATATAATTTTGAATACCAGCGAGAAAGATCATAATAGCTTCGAACCTACTGAAACTTTGAAAAAAATCAAATTTTCAGGCAAAATTGCAAAAATTAAAAAAATTCGGGAAAAAAATTGCTGAAATCTCAGCTTTTGGTTAGTGTTTTGTCGCAACTGATCTAGTTGTAAAAGATCGTTGTTTCATTCTGTGCAGAGTTTAAAATAAAGCCCAAGTTGTATTTTAATTTGACTCAATTTTTGATAATATCCAGTTTTTTAAATTTCTTAAACAAATTCTTAACCGCTTGTTAGCGAATGTTATGTACTTTTACAAATTTTTTGCAACAAAATCTCCACAAGCTTGCTACCAATGGAGTTTCAACTGTAGATTAAAGATTTTCGGATCTATTTCCATTGAAAGTTTCACGACAATTTGAACTCGATTGTTTCTGGTTTCATCATCAATCAGAATTTTTGAATAAAAATTGAATGATAGATCATGAATTGTGATAAACAAACTACAATTTTTCACTAGAAATTTTCAAATGTATCATAACTGTATAGATTTTTCAGATTCAGTAGAAATTATATTCAAAGCAATTTCTATGTTTTTAATTAAAAAAATATTAACTTTACCTTCTCTAGGAGTGTGTTTGGAGACTACTGAGCACATATTTTAACATTATGTTGACAAGAAGAATGCTTCTTCTCAAAATGATTAGTGAGTTCCTCGCTGCTATAACTACAAAAGTTAGATTTAGAACACTTTAAAACACCGCAGGTTCTACGATGTCTTGACGCCTCTATATGTGTGCATTCTCTGCCACATTCAAGACATGCGACTGTTTCGTTTCGATTCAGTGACGGCACCTCAAGAAAGATCTCGAGAATAAATGCGAATTTTAGAATGTCCCCAAATTTTCAAAAAAACTACAAAAAATATTAAAAGTAAATAAAATGAGCAAATTTCTTAACCAATTGATTTTAACGTGAAAAAAATAGGAATGAATATCATCCTATTTGGCCAAGATGCAAAAATCAAATAATCTAACCATGGAATTTTCAAAAGTTTTGACATCAACCAATCAGAATCGAGCATTACTGATAAGGAAATTTTTATCCTTTTTGATTTCAACCAATCAGAATCGAGCCTTGCTTCATAGGTAATTTTTGTGATAGTAACCAGTCAGAGTGAAGTGTTCACAGATTTTAAAATAATTTTTTTAGATCAGAACAAAACTTGCCAAAGATTATGAAACTTCCGAATCAGCTAAGATTATTGAATTTTTTTGACAGAACTAACATACAAATTTGACACCAAAATGAGATTAATTAGATTTCTTGTCTGGTTTATATTACTTTTTCGATACCCAATTCAAATTTTGAATTTTCGACAAAAATTTTTTCGATTTGTTCGTTTTCTAAGCAGTGAAAAAAGAAATTTCCAGGATATAAATTTTTATTGTTTTTTTGGTATATTGTAGTATAAACAACTGGAAGTCTTTTAAAACCGGATAATCGATTAAAAGATATTCGGACAAACCTATACTTTGTATTTGTATCAAACTCAAAACAGTAACCGAAATAATGTTCCTTATATCCAATTTTGGTTTCACAGGCTCTCCAATGTTTTGTTTTTACTGATCGACCACTCAATCGAGTTAACTTTTCTAAATAAAAACATTGATGATAAACTTGGCAGTACTCTTCTTTTCTGTAACCTCCTCTCCATCTTTCTAACAAAATTATTGAATTTTCTGTGTTTCTTTACAAATTAAAACTGATACAATCTCCATCAACGTCATCTGTCTACCACTCTTGTAGTTTTGTATAGTATTTCAACTTTAAAGTCTGATGAATTTCCATTTCAGACATTGAGAACAATTCTGATAGAAACATATTTCTTACTGAAATAAACAAAGAAACTTGAAAAAACTCGAAATGTTTTATTAGTTTTAGTTGATTTTGTTATAACAATCAGCATAAAATGTTTTCACTTTATTTAGAGTCTAGTTTGTTTTTTGAAAGATCATGTAGCCAATCAAAACCTCAAATTATGTCAAAAAATTGAAAACAACCAATAAAAAACTGAAACTCAAAAAAGATCGGTAAGGTTTTCAACACTCTTTTTTGTTCGTGATTTTGTCCAAATCAGAGAAAAATTTTACTTAAATTTAGATGAAGACAGTAATCAAATAAGTTTTTCTGTAATTTCTTAAGCAATAACTGGAAACTAATAATTGGTTAATTTTTATGTCAATTTCGATTAAAATGTATGTTTTGTCTGATTTTTCCTCCAATACTATAGCTCTAAATATCAATTCAGTGAGAATAAATAGTTTTTAACCAACAAAATTTCAATAAGCAAATGTACAAAACATCACAAAGCGTTACTGAGGTTAACAATTATCAACAAACAGAAAGTGTCCCAACTTTTGGGACAGTTCTTTGAATTCATTCAAAGTATAGTTGACATATGCAACTTGCTTCAAGCCTTCATTTTCCTTTGAAGTAAAGAGTCGAATCAGAATGTAGGGTGGCTTGTTCACATTGTTTTTCTTGATTGTGACACACACCCTCCTCATGTTGTATGTTGCTATTTCATATACTCTATCATAGATGTCGAGCTCTTGATCCATAGCTGATTTTTTACCAGATTTGGCTTCATATATAGGTACGAGCCCAAGGTTTTCAGCATCGTAATTAACAGTATTCCGGATTGCCGATATTGCTTCTGTTTCTTTTTTACAAAGATAGACTTGTAGAGACTTTCAATTTCTTCCAAATATTTTATTTTCAACTGTTGAAAGCACGGTTCGAAGTATATTTTCCCCTTGTAGAATTTTTTCTTTTCTTGAGTACCAGAATCCCAACACTAATCCAACGAACTTTAGTATCTCCGACATTTCGATCAAATTAAGACATCTCAACCAGACGGAGAAGCTACGGTGAGATTGCAATCAGCAAATCACAGGGGATCTATGACATATAATAAATCAACCATGTATGCTTGCCCGATATTGGTCACTAAGCACGCAAAGCTTTCCGGCAATTCATTTCTAATGGAAGGATAAACAACGACTTCTTCCAAGAGATGATTGACACTGGCCGTACCGAGATAATACCTGTGTCAGATCAATTTCTGTCAGGCGAGAAATACTTCATCATGCCTCATCATGCAGTTTGGAAGTCGGACTCAACAACAACAAAAGACAGAGCTGTTTTCAAAGGATCAGCTCCAATTTCGAATGGAAAGTCGTTGAACGATTGTCTACTGGTTGGTCCCAAGAAACGGCCAGACCTCTTTCACAACCTTGTCCGGTTCCGATTCTACAAAATTGCACTATCTGGTGACATCACCAAGATGTATAGGCAAATAGAACTATTCCCTAAAGACAGAAATCTACATCAGCTCTACTGGACAAGAGAAGAAGAAGATTCAATTGAGAAGTACCCGATGACCTGTGCCATCTACGGTATAGCTTCAAGTAGCTATCACGCCATACGAGTCTTGTTACACACCGCCGGCACAACAAAAGATGAACAGACAAAGCTAGGATTTCGTGAGTCCTTGTCCTTCTACGTGGACGAGTAAATTGGTGGTGCAGATACTGAGGAACAAGACATCAGATTGCGCCAGAGTCTCACGGACGCTCTGGATAAAGCCTGCATGCATATTTGGAAGTAATCTCTCAACAGCAAGCTTGTCATGAGCGATATACCCGACGAATTGCAGGAAAACAAAGAGTTATTTTTAGCAGATTATGACCACAGTGTCGAAATTTGGCATCCAGTTTCTGATTGTTTCCTGTACCGGTGTATGGATAAATTGGACTCAGTGAAGCCTATAGGCATGCCCCAAGGCACCGCAAACCTCATCAAGCCAGCAAAAATCTCGGTTGTTGATTTTGAAGCAATTCCAGTTGTTGCCGAAAAAGTCAAAATGTGGCCGAGTGCAGCCCCCCAGATAACGAGAAAAGAGAAACCTCTGGAAACCAGGACCTGGTGCGTTCGGAACCCAGCAGATGCCCAATGATTCGCATAAATTTTTGCCAATGATCAAATAAAAAAAAAGATTTCACGAGGTCTCAAATCACACTCTGGTCAACTCCAGACGCTTGAAAAAGGCTGAAAAAGAAAACAAAGTGCAACCAAACCTTGACAGTTGCATTTACCATGATTGTTTAAACGCGACTACAAATGAAACTGAGTCAATAAAAAATTTTCATCTTTTGAGGTCAATTTAACCAAAAAATGGCCATTTAAGGACCTAGTTTTTTTTTACCAAAAAAATCAAAAATTGAGAGCAAACCGGCTATCAGCACATTTCACAGGCTTTTCCCATGACAGGAATCATCTAGATGCCTCCTACAAAAACTTTTTGCAAAAATCAAGCTGTTTTCACAGGAGTCATAATAAGATCAATTTCGACGGAAGTTTTGACAAAAAACATCAAGAAATTCACCCAAAATTGTTCACTTCATAGAAAACATAAAACGGGCTCCACCCAGCATCCTCTGGTCACCTAAATTGCGCTAAAAAGAAAAGAAAACCCACAGAAACTCATCTACAATGATTCAGAGCATCTCATTAGATTTGCCCGAGAGCATTCGAACATCTACAATCACTCGCCGGGTGATAGTAAGCTTTTTGGGGCGAGTTTTTGATCCCCTCGGACTAGTGAACCCTGTAACTATGAGTCCGAAGATACTATTCCAAAAAAATTGGGATCGGGATTTGGAATGGGGTGACGAAGTTGACGCACTTATAGCGAACCAATTCCAACACTGGATGGCTAGCTTGAAACTTTTTTCTTCCCTGCTAGAACCTCGTTACTTGGCCAAGGACAGCTTTCAACAAGTCGATCTTCATCTCTTCTGCGATGCATCCGAGTTGGCTTATGGAGTAGCTATCTATGCCAGAACAACTTCAGACGCAGGAATCCACATTAGTTGAAGATGTTGGAGGTTAAGTGGGGGGCCCCTGGTGACCCCCATGTTTTAAGATAGGGAATAGAGCATCCGGTCACCAAGCTATGTATTAAAATTGGGTAAAGAGTCTACAACGTATTAGGATAGGGAAAACCAATGCTAGGGTTTTGTGGTTTGTGTGATGGTGAGAGAATGGTAAGAAAAACTATATTTTTTGGATTTTGTGTGGAAGTATCCAGTTTTTTCGCAAAAAACTTGGCGCGTGTTATCTAATTTGTAAACATCACTAGTTAATTACGTGTAATTTGTGGAATGAAGGTTATATCATTAGTGTTTTGGTTCATGGTAATTTAGTGGTAAGAGTTTTTGGTCAAAAACTTGGATTTTTTTATCATAAGCTTTCCAAAAAACTTCAAAACACGATAAGATTCGTTATAATTCAACCTAATGTATTAGATATTCTTACTTTTTCAAACAAATACCTGAAATTATGCTGAAACCTACTAAAAGCTCAAAAAAAACAAGGATTTTGGTTAGTATTTTGTCGCGTCTGATCTAATTGTAAAATTTAATTGTTACATCGCAGAGTTTGAAATTTGGTTCAAGTTAAATTTTAAGTGGAATCATGTTGAGACAATGATACAAAATTTTGAAAAAAAAAGATGTGTATTTGAATTTTTCCTTATTTTTCACTCAAAAAATTTAAATTCGAGCTCAGAACCAGGTTATATATAATTTTGAATACCAGTGGGAAAGATCATAATAGCTTCAAAACTACTGAAACTTTGAAAAAAATCAAATTTTCAGGCAAAATTAAAAAAATTAAAAAAACTTGGGAAAAAAATTGCTGAAATCTCAGCTTTTGGTTAGTGTTTTGTCGCAACTGATCTAGTTGTAAAAGATCGTTGTTTCATTCTGTGCAGAGTTTAAAATAAAGCCCAAGTTGTATTTTAATTTGACTCAAGTTTTGATAATATCCAGTTTTTTACATTTCTTAAACAAATTCTTAACCGCTTATTAGCGAATGTTGTATACTTTTACAAATTTATCGCAACAAAATCTCCGCAAGCTTGCAACCAATGGAGTTTTAACTGTAGAATAAAGATTTTCGGATCTATTTCCATTGAAAGTTTCAGGACAATTTGAACTCGATTGTTTCTGGTTTCATCATCAATCAGAATTTTTGAATAAAAATTGAATGATAGATCATGAATTGTGATAAGCAAACTATAATTTTTCACTAGAGTTTTTCAAATGTATCATAACTAGTTAGAATTTTCAGATTCAGTAGAAATTAATATTTAAAGCAATTTCTATGTTTTTAATTTAAAAAATATTAACTTTACCTTCTCTAGGAGTATGTTTGGAGACTACTGAGCACATATTTTAACATTATGTTGACAAGAAGAATGCTTCTTCTCAAAATGATTAGTGAGTTCCTCGCTGCTATAACTACAAAAGTTACAGTTAGAACACTTTAAAACACCGCAGGTTCTACGATGTCTTGACGCCTCTATACGTGTGCATTCTCTGCCACATTCAAGACATGCGACTGTTTCGTTTCGATTCAGTGACGGCACCTCAAGAAAGATCTCGAGAATCAATGAGAAATTTAGAATGTCCCAAATTTTTCTAAAAAAACTACAAAAAATATTAAAATTAAATAAAATGAGCAAATTTCTTAACCAATTGATTTTAACGTGAAAAAAAATAAGAATGGATATCATCCTATTTGGCCAAGATGCAAAAATCAAATAATCTAATCATGGAGTTTTCAAAAGTTTTGACATCAACCAATCAGAATCCAGCATTACTGATAAGGAAATTTTTATCCTTTTTGAGATCAACCAATCAAAATCGAGCCTTGCTTCATAGGTAATTTTTGCGATAGTAACCAGTCAGAGTGAAGTGTTCACAGATTTTAAAATATTTTTTTTTAGATCAGAACAAAACTTGCCAAAGATTATGAAACTTCCCAATCAGCTAAGTTTATTGAATTTTTTTGATATAACTAACATATAAATTTGACACCAAATTGAGATTTATTAGATTTCTTGTCTGGTTTATATTACTTTTTCGATACCCAATTCAAATTTTGAATTTTCGACCAAAATTTTTTTGATTTGTTCTTTTTCTAAGCAGTGAAAAAAAAAATTGCCAGGATATACATTTTTTTGGTATATTGTAGTATAAACAACTGGAAGTCTTTTAAAACCGGATAATCGATTAAAAGATTTTCGGACAAACCTAGACTTTGTATTTGTATCAAACTCAAAACAGTAACCGAAATAATGTTCCTTATATCCAGTTTTGGTTTCACAGGCTCTCCAATGTTTTGTTTTTACTGATCGACCACTCAATCGAGTTAACTCTTCTAAATAAAAACATTGATGATAAACTTGGCAGTACTCTTCTTTTCTGTAACCTCCTCTCCATCTTTCTAACAAAATTATTGAATTTTCTGTGTTTCTTTACAAATTAAAACTGATGCAATCTCCATCAACGTCATCTGTCCACCACTCTTGTAGTTTTGTATAGTATTTCAACTTTAAAATCTGATGAATTTCCATTTCAGACATTGAGAACAATTCTGATAGAAACATATTTCTTACTAAAATAAACAAAGAAACTTGAAAAAACTCGAAATGTTTTATTAGTTTTAGTTGATTTTGTTATAACAATCAGCATAAAATGTTTTCACTTTATTTAGAGTCTAGTTTGTTTTTTGAAAGTTCATGTAGCCAATCAAAAACTCAAATTATGTCAAAAAATTGAAAACAACCAATAAAATACTGAAACTCAAAAAAGATCGGTAAGGTCTTCAACACTCTTTTTTGTTCGTGATTTTGTCCTAATAAGACAAAATTTTACTTAAATTTAGATGAAGACAGTAATCAAATAAGTTTTTCTGTAATTCTTTAAGCAATAACTGGAAACTGACAATTGGTTAATTTTTATGTCAATTTCGATTAAATTGTATGTTTTGTCTGACTTTTCCTCCAATACTATAGCTCTAAATATCAATTCAGTGAGAAAAAACAGTTTTTAACCAATAAAAATTCAATAAGCAAATGTACAAACCATCACAAAGCATTACTGAGGTTAACAATTATCAACAAACAGAAAGTGTCCCAACTTTTGGGACAATTCTTTGAATTCATTCAAAGTATAGTTGACATATGCAACTTGCTTCAAGCCTTCATTTTCCTTTGAAGTGAAGAGTCGAATCTGAATGTAGGGTGGCTTGTTCACATTGTTTTTCTTGATTGTGACACACACCCTCCTCATGTTGTATGTTGCTATTTCATATACTCTATCATAGATGTCGAGCTCTTGATCCATAGTTGATTTTTTACCAGATTTGGCTTCATATATAGGTACGAGCCCAAGGTTTTCAGCATCGTAATTAACAGTATTCCGGATTGCCGATATTGCTTCTGTTTCTTTTTCACAAAGATAGACTTGTAGAGACTTTCAATTTCTTCCAAATATTTTATTTTTAACTGTTGAAAGCACGGTTCGAAGTATATTTTCCCCTTGTAGAATTTTTTCTTTTCTTGAGTACATTTTTGAGGACATTTTTGAAGAGCAAAGAGATTTTCTTGAGTATTTTTTTTTGAAGAACAAACTGCTCAGATAAGGAGAAATGAGAGAAATGATTTTGAGATTTAATGAAAATGGGAGTTAGCCGTATGAGTCATCGCGATTTCCCTATATAGAAGTAGCACCAAATGTGGAAGGTTTTGTATGATTTTTCCCTAAATGGAAATTGCGTAGGCGTTATTACTACTATGTAAATCCGCCATTTTCTGCAATAATTCTTCTTCCCAATGGCAGCTGCTATGTGTCAAGCTCTTCCCAGCTTTTATTCAGATTATAATAATAATTTATTTCTGTTTCCAACATTTTTTACAAAAAGTACATAGTAAACCAAGATTTTTGCGTGTCTACTAGTAATTTTTTCTGTTTCTTGGGAAGTTGCAAGTTTCATATAATTTTAATGAGAACAACTTTTAGCCAAATTCTTCAGCGACTTGACAAATATGAAAACATGTATCAAGAAATTGATTGTATTTAATTTTTGTACAAACACAGATTCTACTCAAGTATTGTCACATCAAGAGGAGAAGTACTCAATCAGCCCAATTGCGGAGATTGGCTTAATTTATGATGGAAAGGAGCTGAAAAAACACCAAGCGTATCAAGGAAACGGTTCTTCCGGAAGAAGAAATCTACGCAAACTCTGGGCTCACATTTTTAGACAGAATTCAAAAAACTTATAACTCAAAATATGAATTTGATTTGTTCAAAATAAACTATTGTTCCATTGATGGTTATGACTCTGTAAATAGCGAGCGTAACAATTTTTCTATTAGTTTTTGAATATTTCTTCAAACAAATCTTGTCAAAGTTTTTTTTATTTCAATTCAAATGCTTTTCAGCGATTAAATGTATGTTATTTTTTTCACATGATGCAAAAAATTAGTCTTTTTCTAACAGATTTGCGTATTTTTGAGAAAATTTTTTGCAGGACGCAACTTTTTCATTTTTTAAAAACTTTTCTTTTGTTAAATTATTGTTCAGAAATTATCAGTATTGATGAATTTTAGTGCTATTCGTTATCATAATAAATTGTTTTTCTGAGATTTTTGATCAATATACCCGCAAAAGATGAAATTTTTATTGATCAAAGTGAAAATTGTTAATGGAAATTTTCCTTATTTGCAAGATTATTTTTGATTTGTTTAACAAGTGTGCGTTCTCTGCCACATTCAAGACATGCGACAGTTTCGTTTCTATTCAGTGACGGCACCTCAAGAAAAAACTCGAGAATAAATGCGAAATTTAGAATGTCCCAAACTTATCTAAAAAAAATTCGAAAAATATTAAAAGTAAATAAAAAGAGCAAATTTTTTAACCAATTGATTTTGACGTGAAAAAAAATAAGAATCCTATTTGGCCAAGATGCAAAAATCAAATAATCTAACCATGGAGTTTTCAAAAGTTTTGAAATCAACCAATCAGAATCGAGCATTACTGATAAGGAAATTTTTATCCTTTTTGATATCAACCAATCAGAATGGAGCCTTGCTTCAGAGGTAATTTTTGCGATAGTAACCAGTCAGAGTGAAGTGTTCACAGATTTTAAAATATTTTTTAGATCAGAACAAAACTTGCCAAAGATTATGAAACTTCCCAATCAGCTAAAATAATTAAACTTTTTTGGCATAACTAACATATAAATTTGACACCAAAATGAGATTATTTAGATTTTTTGTCTGGTTTATATTACTTTTTCGATACCCAATTCAAATTTTGAATTTTCGACCAAAATTTTTTCGAATTGTTTTTTTTATTGTTTTTTTGGTATATTGTAGTATAAACAAGTGGAAGTCTTTTAAAACCGGATAATCGATTAAAAGATATTCGGACAAACCTAGAGTTTGTATTTGTATCAAACTCAAAACAGTAACCGAAATATTGTTCCTTATATCCAATTTTGGTTTCAAGGGCTCTCCAATGTTTTGTTTTTACTGATCGACCACTCAATCGAGTTAACTCTTCTAAATAAAAACATTGAAGATAAACTTGGCAGTACTCTTCTTTTCTGTAACCTCCTCTCCATCTTTTTAACAAAATTATTGAATTTTCTGTGTTTCTTTATAAATTAAAACTGATACAATCTCCATCAACGTCATCTGTCCACCACTTTTGTAGTTTTGTATAGTGTTTCAACTTAAAAGTTTGATGAATCTTGTTTTTTTGGAATTTCTGATGAACTTCCAAAAAAAAACAAAGAAATTTGAAAAAACTCGAATTTATTAGTTAAAAAAACTCGAAAAACTTTTTATTAGTTTTAGTTGATTTTGTTATAACAATCAGCATAAAATGTTTTCACCCTATTTAGAGTCTAGTATTTTTTTTGAAAATTCTTGTATCCAATCGAAACCTCAAATTATGTCAAAAAATTGAAAACAACCAATAAAATACTGAAACTCAAGTTCAAAATCATTTTCCAAGTTCTATTCAAAAATTTGCATCTACGCAAACTCTGGGCTCACATTTTTAGACAGAATTCGAAAAATTTGAAATTCAAAATATAAATTTGATTTGTTCAAAAGAAACGATTGTTTCGTTGATGGTTATGACTCTGTAAATAGCGAGCGTAACAATTTTTCTATTAAATTTTGAATATTTCTTCAAACAAATCTTGTCAATTTTTTTTGTTTTCGTTTCAAATGCTTTTCAGCGATAAAATGTATGTGATTTTTTTTACAAAGTGCAAAAAATTAGTCTTTTTCGAACAGATTTGCGTATTTTTGAGAATTTTTTGCAGGACGCAACTTTTTTCATATTTTAAAAAACTTTTCTTTGGTTAAATTATTGTTCAGAAATTATCACCATTGATGACTTTGAGTGCTATTCTTTATCATAATACATTGTTTTTCTGAGATTTTTGATCAATATACTTGCAATAATTTTTATAAATTTTAATTGCCCACAGTGCCAGAAAATTTTGTTACAATTTTCTTGAAAATGCGATAATAGTTGATGAAATTTCTTACTTCATTTGCGAGATTTTTTTTGTTTTTTTTTAAGAACTCTGCAAAAAATGTTTTGGAAATTACTGCAATTTGCAACAAAATGTAAAGACTTTTTAACAAATATGCAAAATGTTTTAAGAAAAATTTTTGCATGCTGCAACTTTTCATGATTTCTTGAAAAACATATAGAAAATCGAACTTCTTTTTTCTTATGCAAATGCAAAACACGCAAAACTTTATTGTAAAAAACTTCCTAAATGATTGCAACTTTTTTTTTAAAATTGATGACTTTAAATGCTATTCCCTATCTTAATACATCGTTTTTTTTGAGATTTTTGATCAATATACCCTCAAAAGATGAAATTTTTAATGATCAAAGTTAGAAAAAAGAAATTCATAAATTTTAATTTTCAACAGTACAAACAGGTTCATGTAGCCAATCAAAACCTCAAATTATGTCAAAAAATTGAAAACAACCTATAAAATACTGAAACTCAAAAAAAATCGGTAAGGTTTTCAACACTCTTTTTTGATCGTGATTTTGTCCTAATAAGACAAAATTTTACTTAAATTTAGATGAAGACAGTCATCAAATAAGTTTTTCTGTAATTCTTTAAGCAATAACTGGAAACTGACAATTGGTTAATTTTTATGTCAATTTCGATTAAATTGTATGTTTTGTCTGACTTTTCCTCCAATACTATAGCTCTAAATATCAATTCAGTGAGAAAAAATAGTTTTTAACCAATAAAAATTCAATAAGCAAATGTACAAACCATCACAAAGCATTACTGAGGTTAACAATTATCAACAAACAGAAAGTGTCCCAACTTTTGGGACAATTCTTTGAATTCATTCAAAGTATAGTTGACATATGCAACTTGCTTCAAGCCTTCATTTTCCTTTGAAGTGAAGAGTCGAATCTGAATGTAGGGTGGCTTGTTCACATTGTTTTTCTTGATTGTGACACACACCCTCCTCATGTTGTATGTTGCTATTTCATATACTCTATCATAGATGTCGAGTTCTTGATCCATAGTTGATTTTTTACCAGATTTGGCTTCATATATAGGTACGAGCCCAAGGTTTTCAGCATCGTAATTAACAGTATTCCGGATTGCCGATATTGCTTCTGTTTCTTTTTCACAAAGATAGACTTGTAGAGACTTTCAATTTCTTCCAAATATTTTATTTTTAACTGTTGAAAGCACGGTTCGAAGTATATTTTCCCCTTGTAGAATTTTTTCTTTTCTTGAGTACATTTTTGAGGACATTTTTGAAGTGCAAAGAGATTTTCTGGAGTATTTTTTTGAAGAACACACTGCTCAGATAAGGAGAAATGAGAGAAATGATTTTGAGAGTTAGCCGTAATAATCCTTCTTCCCAATGACAGCTGCTTTGTGTCAAGCTCTTCCCAGCTTTTATTCAGATTATAATAATAATTTATTTCTGTTTCCAACAATTTTTACGAAAAATACATAGTAACCCAAGATTTTTGCGTGTCTACTAGTAATTTTTTCTGTTTCTTGGGAAGTTGCAAGTTTCATATAATTTTAATGAGAACATCTCTTAGCCAAACTTTTCAGCGACTAGACAAATATGAATACATGTATCAAGAAATTGATTGTAATTAATTTTTGTACAAACACAGATTCTACTCAAGTATTGTCACATCAAGAGGGGAAGTACTCAATCAGCCCAATTGCGGAGATTGGCTTAATTTACGATGGAAAGGAGCTGAAAAAAGAACAAGCGTATCAAAGGAAACGGCTCTTCCGGTAAAAGTTCAAAAAACATTTTTCAAGTTCTAATCAAAAACTTGCATCTACGCAAACTCTGGGCTGACATTTTTAGACAGAATTCGAAAAATTTGAATTGTTCAAAAGAAACGATTGTTTCGTTGATGGTTATGACTCTGTAAATAGCGAGCGTAACAATTTTTCTATTAAATTTTGAATATTTCTTCAAACAAATGTTGTCAATTTTTTTTTGTTCAATTCAAATGCTTTTCAGCGATTAAATGTATGTTTTTTTACATGATGCAACAAATTAGTCTTTTTCTAACAGATTTGCGTATTTTTAAGAAAATTATTTGCAGGACGCAACTTTTTCATATTTTAAAAACTTTTCTTTTGTTAAATTTTTGATCAGAAATTATCAGGATTGATGACTTTGAGTGCTATTCTTTATCATAATAAATTGTTCTTCTGAGACTTATGATCAATATACCTGCAAAAGATGTAATTTTTAATGATCAAAGTAGAACAAAAAATTTATAAACTTTAATTGCCCACAGTGCAAGAAAATCTTGTTACAGTTTTCTTGAAAATGCGAAAATAGTTGATGAAATTTTTCTTAATTTTCGAGATTTTTTTTGTTTTTTCTTTAAGAAGTCTGCAAAAAATGTTATAAAAATTACTGCAATTTGCAAAAACTGTAAAAACTTTTAACAAATATTTAAAATTTTTCAAGAAAAATTTTCGCATGCTGCAACTTTTCATGATTTTTTTTTGAAAAACATATAAAAAATCAAACTTCTTTTTTCCTATGCAAATGCAAAAAACGCAAAATTTTATTGTATAAAACTTCTTAAATAATTGCAAATTTTTGTTCAAAAATGATGACTTTTGGTGCTATTCCCTATCTTAATACAACGTTTTTTTTGAGATTTTTGATCAAAATACCAGCAAAAGATGAAATTTTTAATGATCAAAGTTAGAAAAAAGTAATTCATAAATTTTAGTTTTTAACAGTACAAGAAAATACTGTTACAATTTTCTTTAAATTGTTAATGAAAATTTTCCTTATTTGCAAGATTATTTATGATTTGTTTAACAAGTGTGCATTCTCTGCCACATTCAAGACATGCGACTGTTCCGTTTCTATTCAGTGACGGCACCTCAAGAAAGAACTCGAGAATAAATGCGAAATTTAGAATGACCCAAATTTTTCTAAAAAAAACTTCGAAAAAAATTAAAAGTAAATAAAAAGAGAAAATTTTTTAACCAATTGATTTTAACGTGAAAAAAATCAGAATGGATATCATCCTATTTGGCCAAGATGCAAAAATCAAATAATCTAACCATGGAGTTTTCAAAAATTTTGACATCAACCAATCAAAATCGAGCATTACTGACAAGGAAATTTTTTGTCCTTTCTGATATAAACCAATCAGAATTGAGCCTTGCTTCATAGGTAATTTTTGCAATAGTAACCAGTCAGAGTGAAGTAATCACAGATTTTAAAATATTTTTTAGATCAGAACAAAACTTCTCAAAGATTATGAAACTTCCCAATCAGCCAAGTTTATTGAATTTTTTGACATAACTAACATATAAATTTGACACCAAAATGAGATAAATTAGATTTCTTGTCTGGTTTATATTGTTTTTTCGATACCCAATTCAAGTTCTGAAATTTCGACCAAAATTTTTTCGATTTGTTCTTTTTCTAAGCAGTGAAAAAAGAAATTGCCAGGATATACATTTTTATTGTTTTTTTTTGGTATATTGTAGTATAAACAACTGGAAGTCTTTTGAAACCAGATAATTGATTAAAAGATATTCGGACAAATCTATACTTTGTATTTGTATCAAACTCAAAACAGTAACCGAAATGATGTTCCTTATATCCAATTTTGGTTTCACAGGCTCTCCAATGTTTTGTTTTCACTGATCGACTACTCAATCAAAATAACTCTTCTAAATAAAAACATTGATGATAAACTTGGCAGTACTCTTCTTTTCTGCAACCTCCTCTTTATCTTTTTAACAAAATTATTGAGTTTTCTGTGTTTCTTTACAAATTAAAACTGATACAAGCTCCATCAACGTCATCTGTCTACCACTCTTGTAGTTTTGTGTAGTATTTCAACTTTAAAATCTGATGAATTTTCATTTCATTCAATTAGAAACAATTTTCTTACTGAAATAAACAAAGAAACTTGAAAAAACTCGAAACGTTTTATTAGTTTTAGTTGATTTTGTTATAACAATCAGCATAAAATGTTTTCACCCTATTTAGAGTCTAATTTACTGTTTGAAAGTTCATGTAGCCAATCAAAACTTCAAATTATGTCAAAAAATTGAAAAACAACCAATAAAATACTGAAACTCAAAAAAAATCGGTAAGGTTTTCAAGACTGTTTTTTGTTCGTGATTTTGTCCAAATAAGACAAAATTTTACTTAAATTTAGATGAAGACGGTAATCAAATAAGTTTTTCTGTAATTTCTTAAGCAATAAGTGGAAACTGATAATTGGTTAATTTTTTAAGTCAATTTTGATTAAATTGTATGTTTTGTCTGACTTTTGCTCTAATACTATAGCTCTAATTATCAATTCAGTGAGAAGAAAAAATTTTTAACCAATAAATAGTTTTTAACCATTTTCCTTTGAAGTGAAGAGTCGAATCTGAATTTAGGGTGGCTTGTTCACATTGTTTTTCTTGATTGTGACACACACCCTCCTCATGTTGTTTTTTGCTATTTCATATACTCTATCACAGATGTCGAGCTCCTGGTCCATAGTTGATTCTTTACCAGATTTGGCTTCATATATAGGTACGAGTCCAAGGTTTTCAGCATCGTAATTAACAGTATTCCGGATTGCCGATATTGCTTTGGTTTCTTTTTCACAAAAGTAGACTTGTAGAGACTTTCAATTTGTTCCAAATATTTTATTTTCAACTGTTGAAAGCACGGTTCGAAGTATATTTTCCCCTTGTAGAATTTTTTCTTTTTGTTGAGTAAGTTTTTGAGGACATTTTTGAAAAGGAAAGAGATTTTCTTGAGTATTTTTTTAAAAGCAAACTGCTCAGATAAGGAGAAATGAGAGAAATTATTTTGAGATTTAGAGAAAATGGGAGTAAGCCGTATGAGTCATCGCGATTTCCATATATGGAAGTAGTACCAAATGTGGAAGGTTTTGTATGATTTTTCCTATATGGAAATTGCGTAGGCGTTACTACTACTATGTAAATCCGCCATTTTCGGCATTAATCATTCTTCCCGATGGCAGCTGCTTTGTGTCAAGCTCTTCCCAGCTTTTATTCAGATTATAATAATAATTTATTTCTGTTTCCAACAATTTTTATGAAAAATACATAGTAACCCAAGATTTTTGCGTGTCTACTAGTAATTTTTTCTGTTTCTTGGGAAGTTGCAAGTTTCATACAGTTTTAATGAGAACATCTCTTAGCCAAATTTTTCAGCGACTAGACAAATATGAATACATATATCAAGAAATAGATTGTATTTAAATTTTGTACAAACACAGATTCTACTCAAGTATTGTCACATCAAGTGGGAAAGTACTCAATCAGCCCAATTGCAGAGTTCAGCTTAATTTACGATGGAAAGGAGCTGAAAAAACACCAAGCGTATCAAGGAAATGGCTCTTCCGGTAAAAGTTCAAAAAACATTTTTCAAGTTCTAATCAAAAACTTGCATCTACGCAAACTCTGGGCTGACATTTTTAGACAGAATTCAAAAAATTTGAAATTCAAAATATAAATTTGATTTGTTCAAAAGAAACGATTGTTTCGTTGATGGTTATGACTCTGTAAATAGCGAGCGTAACAATTTTTCTATTAAACTTTGAATATTTCTTCAAACAAATCTTGTCAAATTTTTTTTGTTTTCATTTCAAATGCTTTTCAGCGATAAAATGTATGTGATTTTTTTTACAAGGTGCAAAAAAGTTAGTCTTTTTCGAACAGATTTGCGTATTTTTGAGATTTTTTTGCAGGACGCAACTTTTTTCATATTTTAAAAAACTTTTCTTTTGTTAAATTATTGTTCAGAAATTATCACTATTGATGACTTTGAGTGCTATTCTTTATCATAATACATTGTTTTTCTGAGATTTTTGATCAATCTACTTGCAATAAATTTTATAAATTTTAATTGCCCACAGTGCCAGAAAATTTTGTTACAATTTTCTTGAAAATGCAATAATAGTTGATGAAATTTCTTACTTCATTTGCGAGATTTTTTTTGTTTTTTTTAAGAAGTCTGCAAAAAATGTTATAAAAATTACTGCAATTTGCAAAAACTGTAAAGACTTTTTAACAAATATGCAAATTTTTTTGAGAAACATTTTTGCATGCTGCCATTTTTCATGATTTTTTGAAAAAACATATAAAAAATCAAACTTCTTTTTTCTTATGCAAATGCAAAAAACGCAAAACTTTTTGTAAAAAATTCTTAAATGATTGCAAATTTTTTTTCAATATTGATGACTTTAAGTGCTATTCCCAACTTAATACATCGTTTTTTTTGAGATTTTTGATCAATATATCCGAAAAAGATGAAATTTTTAATGATCAAAGTTAGAAAAAAAAATTCATAAATTTTAATTTTCAACAGTACTAGAAAGTATTGTTACAATTTTCTTTCAAATGTGAAAATTGTTAATAAAAATTTTCTTAATTTGCAAGATTATTTTTGATTTGTTTAACAAGTGTGCAAAAAATATGATGGAAATGTTTGCATGGTGCTAAAATTATTCACGGTTTTTCAACATATGTGCAAACATGTTGTGAAGCTTTTTACAAATTTTGAAATTGATTTAGTTTTTATATCATCTTTGCGAATGAACTTTATAAAAAATTTTACGAATCGAAAAATTATTTTTATTTTTAATAAACTTTCTCCAATTTTTCTATGACCTCTTAATTTATCTCCTGGTTCCTATCTTTTTAAAATAAAACTACTAGAAACAAAGAAATTAATTAGAAACCAAATTATTTACAAATCAAAGAGCTGTCGAGCAGCTGAGTTCTCAAAGTTTTGCAAGTTCTCAATCTGGTTTTGCCTCTATCACCGGTGGTTGTCTTGGCGGTTCGCTGACTGGAGTTCTTGGCTCAGAGAACCCCTCATCCTCTTCGACGGTAATTGGGTTCTCCACAGATCCGTCTTCCCAAGGAAAGAGGAAATCGTCGAATGGTTGAGCCACATATCTAGAGTCAGGAGTTTCGGGGTAATTCATTCCCACATGCTCAGCCACATCCTCCATCATTTGCATTTCTCCGAGTTGGTTCTCTGTGATGGGTACTTGCGTCATATGAGTTTCGTTGAAATCTCTTTGCATCTACTCCACCATGTGCCAGACTTGGATTGGGATGTCCATTCGGGCCAAAAACACTCCAGAGACTGTTTCTCAAACTTGAATTTGTAATAGATCAGGTGAAAATTCTACAGAGTACAAAAGGTTGCTTTTTTGCACTGAGAAGATCAGTTTGAGTAAAAAGTTGAGTGAAAGATACAGAGTAAAAACAAGATTTACAGTTGAGAGGGAGGCAGTTGAGGGAAGTAAATTGAAATTAAAGTATTTAGAGCTGAGAGAGGAGGTAGTTGACGGTAGTTAAGTTGAAAATAAAATGATTTTTTTAAATAAGAGATGTGGATTGTAGTCATGGCCAATCAAGTTTTAGCTTCCTTTTATGGAATTCTTGAACAAAAGTCGTGTCCTATTGCAAATAAAGCTCCATTTTGGGTATTTTTACACATTGTCGTTCCCAATCACAAAAATGTTCATTTTTTCTAGTTGTCGTATCCAATCAGACAAAAGTTTACCTTTTACGGGCTTAAATCTTCCAAATAAGTAAAAATTTATAAAAAAGCAATCGTAAAAATAAATTATTAAAAGTTATTAGCTGTAAAAATAAGAACAATTGCCGATATAAGAAACAAAAGAAGGAAAATTAGAAAAGTAGCATCTCAGCAATTTTTCTCATCAAGTTACTCGAATTTTTTGTATGTAACCAATGAGAAATTGCTGATTTTTGAGCAGATAGTCAAGTTTTTTTATGTAGGTTTGAGAGGATAGCCCGAAATTGATGAACTTTTCAAAGCAAATCTATGGAAACCTTATTCCAAACCTTGTCATGCAATCATTATCATGCAACCTTTTATTAACATTTGGGACAGTTATTTGGATTCATTCAAAGTATAGTTGACACAAACAACTTGCTTCAAGTCTTCTTTTTCCTTTGCAGTGAAGAGTCGAATATGAATGTAGGGTGGCTTGTTCACATTGTTTTTCTTGATTGTGACACACACCCTCCTCATGTTTTATGTTGCTATTTCATATGCTCTATCACAGATGTCGAGCTCCTGATCCATAGTTG
Source organism: Symsagittifera roscoffensis (assembly GCF_963678635.1). NCBI lineage: Eukaryota > Metazoa > Xenacoelomorpha > Acoela > Convolutidae > Symsagittifera > Symsagittifera roscoffensis. Next base: position 20,807,519 of record NC_087067.1, on the reverse strand, counting down.
ATTCATTACCAGATTTGGCTTCATATTTAGCTACGAGTCCAAAGTTTTCAGCATCGTAATTAACAGTATTCCGGATTGCCGAAATTGCTTCTGCTTCTTTTTTTACTAAGATAGCCTTGTGGAGACTTTTCAAATTGTTCCAAATCATTTATTTTCAATTGTTGAAAGCACGGTTCGAAATACATTTTCTCTTGTAGGATTTTTTCTTTTCTTGAGTACATTTTTGATTACATTTTTGAAGAGCCAATAACTTTTCTTGAATACTTTTTTGAAGAGCAACCGGCTCAGATAAGGAGCAATGAGACAAATGAATTGAGATTAAATGAAACTGGGAGTAATCAGTATGAGTCATTGCAATTTCCAAATATGGAAGTAGTACCAAAAATGGAAAGTTTTATATGATTTTTTGTTTTATGGAAACTGCGTTGACGTTACTACTACTATAAAAAGCTGCCATTTTCTGCAATAATCATTCTTTCCAACTCCAGCTGCTGTGTGTCAAGCTCTTCCCAGCTTTTATTCAGATTATAATCATTATAATCTATTTCTGCTTCCAACAGTTTTTACGAAAAAAAATAGTAACTCAAGGTTTTTCTGGCAATTTTTTCTGCTCCTTGGGAAGTTGCAAGTTTCATATAATTTTAATGAGAACTTCTCTTAGCCAAATTCTTCAGCAACTAGACAAATATCAATACATATATCAAAAAATTGATGGTATTTAATTTTTGTACAAACACAGATTCTACTCAATATTGTCACATCAAGTGGGGAATACTCAATCAGCCTAATTGCGGAGTTCAGCTTAACTTACGATGGAAAGGAGCTGAAAAAACACCAAGTCATACGGCTCGTCCGGAAAAAGTTCAAAAAACATTTTCTAAGTTCTCAGACAGAATTCGAAAAGTTTAAAACTCAAAATAAGAATTTGATTTGTTCAAAATAAACTGTTGTTTCATTGATGGTTATGATTCTGTAAATAGCGAGCGTAACAGTTTTTCTATTAGTTTTTGAATATTTCTTCAAACAATTCCTGTCAAAGTTTCAGCGATTAAATTTATGTTACTTTTTTACAAGATGAAAAAAAATAGTCTTTTTCAAATAGATTTGTGAGAAATTACTGTTCAGAAATTATCAATATTGATGACTTTGAGTGCTATTCCCTATCATAATACATTGTTTTTCTGAGATTTTTGATCAATATACATGCAAAAGATGAAATTTTCAGTGATCAAAGTTAGAATTAGAACAAAGAGATTCATAAAATTTAATTGCCCACAGTGATAGAAAATCTTATTACAATTTTCTTGAAAATGCGAAAATAGTTGATGAATTTTTTCTTAATTTACGAGATTTTCTTTGCTTTTGTAACAAGTTTTCAAAAAATATTATGAAAACTTTTGTGCGAAAAATGTGCGAAATTATTCGAGAAAAATTTTTGCATGATGCAACTGTTTTCAAAATTTTATAAAAAACAGCTGCAAAAAAAAACCAAACTTTTTTTTCTCATGCAAAAAACACAAAATTTAATTGTTAGAAATTCTTAAATTAGCGCTAAAACGTTTTCATAATTGATGACTATGAGTGCTATTATCTATCTTAATACAAGGTTTTTCTGATATTTTTGATCAATATACATGCAAAAAATACATTTATTTATGATCAAAATTGAAACAAAGAAATTATTTACTTTTTTATTAACAGTGCAAGAAAAGGGGGTACAATATATTTTTAGAATGCGAAAACATTTAGAGAAATTTTTTTTAATTTGCGAGATTTTCTTTGTTTTTTTAATAATATAATGATAATAATATGAAATATATAATGAAAACTACTGCAATTTGTAAAAAACTTTAAAAAATTTTTAACAAATATGCGAAAAATGAGAAAAATTTTTGCATGCTGCAATTTTTCATGATTTTTTGAAAAACATATAAAAATCAAACTTCTTTTTTATGCAAATGCAAAAAACGCAAAGTTCTATTGTAAAAAATTTCTTAAAATATTGCAAAATTTTTTTCAAAATTGATGACTTTAAGTGCTATTACCTATCTTAATACATCGTTTTTTTGAGATTTTTGATCAATATACCAGCAAAAGATGAAATTTTTAATGATCAAAGTTAGAAAAAAGTAATTCATAAATTTTATTTTCAACAGTACAAGAAAATTTTGTTACAATTTTCTTTAAAATGTGAAAATTGTTAATGAAAGTTTTCCTTATTTGCAAGATTTTTTTTTGATTTGTTTAACCAGTGTGCATTCTTTGCCACATTTAAGACATGCGATTGTTTCGTTTCTATTCAGTGACGGCACCTCAAGAAAGAACTCGAGAATAAATGCGAAATTTAGAATGTCCCAAACTTTTCTAAAAAAAACTTCAAAAAAATTAAAAGTAAATAAAATGAGCAAATTTCTTAACCAATTGATTTTAACATGAAAAAAATCAGAAAAGATTTCATCCTATTTGGCCATGATGCAAAAATCAAATAATCTAACCATGGAGTTTTCAAAAATTTTGACATCAACCAATCAGAATCGAGCATCACTGATAAGAAAATTTTTATCCTTTTTGATATCAACCAATCAGAATCTAAGAGATGCAGATTGTAGTCGTGGCCAATCAAGTTTTAGCTTCCTTTTATGGACTTAATGAACAAAAGTTGTGTCCAATCGCAAGTCACGCTCAATTTTGGAGCTTTTACCTATTGTTGTTTCCAATCACAAAAATGTTCATTTTTGTTCTTGTTGTCGTATCCAATCAGACAAAAGTTTACCTTTTAAGGGCTTAAATCTTCCAGATAAATAAAAATTTACACAAAAGCAATCGCAAAAATAAATGATTAAAAGTTGTTTTCTGTAAAAATAAGAAAAATTGCCGATATAAGTTACAAAAAAAGGAAAATTAAAAAAACTAGCATCTCAGCAATTTTTCTCATCAAGTGACTTGAATTTTTTGTATGTAATCAATGAGAATTTGCTGTTTTTTGAGCAGATAATCAAGTTTTTTTTATGTAGGTTCGAGAGGATAGCTCAATTTTTCGAAGCACATCTCTGGAAATTTTATTCCAAACCTTATCATGCAAGATTTTGAACTTTGAAAATCTTTGATGAAATGGAGGAATACAGAATTTTGTTGGGGGTTTCTGACACATTTTGGAATTGGTGAGGGAATTAAAAGAGTTTTGGAATACTATCATACGACTTTTTCATTAGTTTCCAGTTTTCTAAAATAAATATAATTTCTTTTCTTGTTAGGTGTAACTCAGCAGTAAGTTTATTGCTTTGGTATTCAATGCTCGGTTCAAAAGTAAACTCTTTGATTGAGTAAGTTTACCTAAAGAGGCCTTTTCTTAGTCGGAGAACTCTATTTTGGACAACATAAAAGTTCAAAAAATTATGAAAAGAGTAAGAATCTACATCTATTTCATCAATAAATAAATCACACGGAATATTTGCTTTTTTCTTGTAGAGTAACTCGAGGAAGTTCAAATGTTCTTTAATTGACATTTTTAAAAGTAATGTCTAGGAACTGCAGAGTTTTGAATAGTTGATTTTCTAAAACGGAAAATTCTAGAATTTTCTCCATACTTGGAAAATTGCGTAGGAGATGACGTCATCACCGTAAAAAAAATTGTATGGGCGGTGACGTCACTTCTATTCAAAGAATGACGTCATGACCATTAAAGGAAAATTGCGTGGGTGGTGACGTCACGTCTATTCAAAGAAGGACGTCATGACCATAAAAGGATCAATGCGTAGGCGATGACGTCACTGTTAGTATAGATAGGCTCTTTTTATTGGATTAAATCATTAATTTTGTTTGCCAATCAGAAACAATTAATTGAATTTCACTTCAAATTTTACAATTCTTTACTTCGCGAAAAGAAAAAATTAAGTATTTTCATTAAATTGGTACTTTAAATTTTTAATTTGTATGTCAGGGCGCATGAAGCTCGACACCAAAAAAATTGTTCTAGAGGAGTTATTTTTTGTCCTGATTGTAAATATTTTACTTACAATCAACAAGAAATCAACTATTATATTGCCAAGAAGTATGCACCTTCAATTTCCAAGCAGTCAACGGTTTGTTCTTCTGGTGAACAAGAGTTCCCAAGTTACTACTCTCTCCAACATCATCGGAAACTACGGAAACCCAGTGATACTGTAGCGGACTTGAACAAGATTGTGGAGGAAGAAGGGGAAGATGGTGAAAAAGTGACATTCGACCAGAATGGACAAAAATGCAGATGCAGCGATTTCGAGTTTTTAGCAGCGAACCTTCCGAATTGGCGGTTTTGAAGGAATAAGAGCGTTATTCGAACGATTGAACAAAACGTGAAAACTGAAGGATTTGGAAGTTCCTAAATTTTAAAAATTCGAATTGATGACGTAATAAATCTAAGAAACGTCAAAAACAACCATTTTGGCAGAAAAACCGAAAAAAGACACAACAACGTTAGTTGCGATAGCGATAACGACAAATATTGTGATTGGAAAACAACAACAAAAAACAGAAGTAACAGAGACCGCTCCAAGTTGCAACTTTTGTGTCGCTACAAAAGGAGAATAAGAGAATCCGGAGGGGTCTCGGGATTTGTACTAAAACTGTTTTACATAAATTTTTAGCTTCCCTATTCTGTCCTGAATTTAATTTCATTAACATCTGAATTCATTTTGCTAGGATGAGAAGCTAGGAGTTGGGGGAAAGGGTTGATCCATCTTCGATGGAGATGATGATTTTTATCCACTGAGCAAAAACAATAATAATTCAATAAATAGTAGTAGCCCTGTTTTTAGAAGTGACCTCGTGGTCTGGGGATACTGAGACCCAGCCATTAGCTCACTATTTCTGCATGTAATCTAGTTAATTTGAGTGTTTTGACCGAAGCCGAAAGCAGTAACGTTTTTGTCGACCCGATGTTAGAAAGACCACCAAAAGAACTGGCTTGGTAGAGACGGTGAAAAGCATGTAGAGCTCTGTTTAGACGTTAGCCAGTCGTTTTAGAACCTAGCTTTATTTTCCGTCGATATGTATCTTCCGGGCGAATGTTACATAGATGTTTTTATGGCGCTCCTGGGTGTTATTCTTTTTTAACATCATGACCGGCAGAACCGTTAACGAGCTCTCCGCGCCGAGCGGATGCTCACATTAACGCCCTTAATAGACCTAATCCGCCGGGGCGGAAGGGTAGTTTGGAACGCGGAAGCCTTCTGGATTACCGTGAATAGCTTTTTAACCTAGTTAAGACCGAAAATTCACGAACCAGGAAGGGTGGGGGGATTCGCGATCCCGTCATCTCCTGAGTGTTCCGTGACCAAAAACACTTAAAGATATATATAAAACCAAACAAAATTAGTATAGTACCCAAGAAAAACAAAAAACATAAAAAAATAACCGAAAAACCCAAAAACAGTAAAAAGTAAGAAATCAGTAGAAGTCATCCCCCCAGACAAGATGTGATCCGACCCCCCCGTTTGTTGTTGATAGATATATTGTTGTTACAGGCATTTATATCAGTCAGGATTGTTACGATCAATTTTGTGGCCCGTTTGTGAGGCTTGTACTGTAGGGTTATTTGAGCATTTAAGCACGTTAATGATAAATTGCGCTCAATCCGGAAGGGTCTGCTGATTTGCTCTCAATCCAGAGGGGTCTTGGTAGAAGACTGATCCGGCAAGCAGTACAAGGAGCAACAAGAAAGGGCTCAACGACAACAACAATCGACTGTTGGGTATCGTTAACAAGTTTTGTATCCCTTTTGGTACAAAAATTAAGACAGTAATCTGTGGGGGCTCGACAGTGCTGCACTGTAGTGACCATTCACCGAACTGCGAATATCCGAGTTAAGCACCTTAATTCGGATATTAAACAAACCCGGAGGGGTATAGTATTACTAATATTATAGCTTATATAGCCTATATTAAAACTCCTATATCGTTTTTCAGTGAAAAACACAGAAAGCAGACCGGTTTTTAGGGTCAAAATAGCGATATTTTGATCCCCCCACAAATCGCGATTTTTGAGATATCGATATTTTTTTGAAACGAAAAAAGCGCTAAATTAGTGTTTTACATTGTAACTGCACTACTATAAAAGACAGAACCGGTTAAGTTTAGTTCGGAAGTGGTTGGAACTATTTTGGTACCAAAAACCAAATTTTCGTGATTTTTGAGAAAACGGAACACTATAAATTCAGAAAATTTTATGAAATTTTTGAGTTAGGACAGTAAAAAAAGTTGTTCGGACAACGTCCACTAGTGAATCTAGAGATTCTAGAACCCGCATCCCGAAAGCCTTCCGGGTTGCTGAGAAATCGAACTTAACGTGTTTGATTTGGTGGATTCATCAATCCGGAGGGGTCCAGGTAGCATAGTTTTTCGCAAAATTTTTCAACTTAAGCGTTTTAGATCGGGTCTTTTGCATTGAACTAGAAGAATATAGGCCTTCTGAGCTTGGATCAATAATTTTTAGGTCGAAAAAAACAGAATTGCGGAAAAAGTTAGGCGGAACCTATAAGAGAGAAATTTCTTGACTTTAGAAAAAAGACGTTTTGGTTAATAACTTTGGAACTACTGGACAGATCCAGTTGATCTTGGTACCAATAGATCAGAAATTAGCAGAGCTTACTAATAGGGACAAAAGTTTTTCGAAAAAAAAAGCGTGAAAAATTTTTTAGATCGTTTTTAGCAAATTCACCAGTTCGCGAGGGTAGACCCCTCACGTTTTATAAAAAAAAATTTTGGAAAGCCCTTACACCCCTACCAAAGGGCAGAAACGATTGAATAAGGCAATTTTAAGCTGTTCTAGAAGAATAGGGAAGGCTTAAGGCACCGGAAATCATTGATAGAGCCGAAATTAGGCTAGCGATAAGACCCTTCACCGTTAGCGTGAATTGTCAAATAAGAGGCTTAACTGCAATCTGGAAGGGTCTAGGAAAGTATCACATACCCTTCCTAGTTAATTCAAAAAGCATAATAGCGTCGGGCAACGTATCCGGATGGATATAGGTTGAAAATCAAGGAAATCTCCGAAAAGCTACTTTTACAAAACCAGATGGGTCCCAATCCGGAGGGGTCTCAATTTTGCCAATCCAGAAGGGTCCTATTTTTGCCAATCCGGAGGGGTATTATTTTATTAAAAGACTTAGGTAAACAGAAGAAAAGACTACAGTGAGAGGTATTAGGTTGTTAGCAGACAGGCTAGGAATCAGTGACTGCACTGGTAACTTGCCTATCAATAAAGACCAGACCAAAACAAAACAGACCCGAACTCTGATATTCGCGACACTAAGTCTAACCTGAAAGAGTGTAATTCATTAGTGTGGATTGAAACCCAATACATTTTTACGAAAAGTGACTGCCCTGAGGATTTTAGTAGGTCTAGCTCGGGCAGTCCGAAAGCAGATAGATAACACAGTACTCGGTGGGTGCAATAGACGCCCACTTGAGAAAATTACTGCCTTCAAAGTTTTTTCTGTTTAGTGCAGCACCAAGCAGGGAACGCTTTTTCTTTAAAAGACAAGTTCGACAATTGTACTGCGACCAAGTAAAAGTCCAATACACATACGTTTTTCATAGAGGTACTCTTATTGTCATTTTTTGATTTTAAACCAACATAATTTGTGCTTGATTGGGTAGTGAGTACACTATCTTTTAATTTGACTGATATCATCATATTGTGCTAGTTCTCAAATCTTACGACCGATAATCGGTTAGTGTGAATAAATTATATACAAGCTGTACTCTGATAACATACAGGGATTCGTGGTCACTATTTATTAGAATCTTGTGAAATTTATTGTGTTGTGTTATTATTATCAATAGTCAAACTAGAAGGCCACTAGAAATTGAATTTAGTGTACAGGTATTAAGAAGGGATAGATTGGAAATGAGTCTAGACAAGTCAAGAATACCTGAACGAGGTAATAGCTCTAGGAAATTCATACCTAAAAAGCAAAGAAAAGCAATGACCGACCATTTTGTGGATCGGATCACACGAGCCCGGACCGACAAAGGGGAGACGGTTTCAGGCAGAATGGTTGAAACTAGGAGTCAGAAGTCCTCAGAAGAGCGAAAAGCTATGTTAGAAGTAGATGTCCATACGGACCAGGCCATGAATGAGAACCAGGAATACATGGACCGGAGGGGAGAGACAGACGGCTGGCGAGTGAATCTACTCCGGTAGAACAAGGCCATGATTTTGCCACTTCCACCGGGACATTGGACCGAGAGGAGATGTCGGAACTGTCCGACAATTCTACTGAGATAGTGGCAACTAGAAGATCTCCAACAGACAACACCATGATGGCAGGCGGGACTGAGAAACAAACAACGTCCTCATCGTTCTCAAAAATAATGAAGAACACCTTCGGAAACATCTTTCCATTCACCATGGGAGTGAGCACAGGAAATGAAGGTGAATCCCAGGAGGAAGAAGAGGACGAAGACGAGCAAATGGACTTTGGATCTCAAGTCAGCCTCAATAGTTCGACCCAGGAGAATGAGGCATACGTCGAAAGAAAGACTGGAACCATGGACAAGTTTGGTGTGGTGAGAACGATAAGCAAAGACGCAAACACACCAGGCCAGTCGAGAGGCTTTACGACTATGACAAATTCAGAGACGCGAACTGGGGAGAGTAGAAACAAAGGGCTAGGCAACGCATTGGCGGATCCTGAAGTGGATAATGAAAAGACGTCAAGGCAGAGAATCAAAGCCCAAATCTCGACCAGCACGAAGCTACCTGGGACCGACAGGGTGACACCGCCACTAGTGACGCCACTCGTGGATAACGGGGCAGCATTAGAAGAAGCCTTGAACAACATAGTGGGCAGTATAGGAGAACAAAATGAACAGATGTCCATAAGAATGAGTGAACTAGAAAGAGCAGTTCACATTGAAAGAGAAAGTCTGCGGGAAGAAATAAACCGCAATAGACAAGAAATTGGTAGGAACGAAAAACGCTTGAAGGAAAGAACGGACGAGCACATAGCGAAGAACTTGTCGCGAATGACAAGAGAAGCGGAACAGAGAGAGTTACGCTTAAGAGACGACATGGAGAAGTTAAGAATTCAGCAAGAGCAGTCTCTTGGGACTCTTGACATAAAGATAGATGCGATGATGGAGAGGCGAACTCAGGCTATCATGGATAGGTTGGACGGGCTACTAGGCAGCAAGAGTGGACCAGAAGAAGGGGAACCAAACTCGGGAGGTCCCAGCAGGGAGCCGAAGGTGAACTTCAATGTCCATCAAAGGAGGAGGACATATGGATCCACTAGAGGTAGGGGCAGTTCATCAGGCTATGCCACAAGGGACAATAGAACATGGGGTCCGAACAGTAGAGCAAGTTCAACGGGGAACAGACAGACCTCTAACGAACGACCAACACAAGGCACACATGCGACTGGGAGAGGTGATTCCGGTAACAGGAGACATGCGAGCCCAGGGAGGAGTCATGTGCGCCAAGGGGGAAACACTCACGGCGATTCGGATTGCAGGGATGCACCGAATACAGAGCCCTTAGGCGGGGCACTCGAGAGATGCTACGGCAATGGCCACAGCCTTTGAACCCCTGAACAGGTCTTTAGAGACATTCCTTACAAGGTTATCCAGAACCAATGAACGCAGTGATAAGTCCAGAAGAGTCTTTAAGAAACCAAGATGCTACAAAGACGAATCTGATGGCTGTATTGATACCTGGATAGAGGTAATGAAACTGCATTTCGAGGAAGAGGACTTGTTGGAAAGACAAGAATGCAGTGCGCTCACCAGTAACTTGGAGGGACAGCCCTGAACTGTGCCATGGCCAAGAAGCAATATCAGCAAAACACAGCTGAAAAAATCTTCGAAATCTTGTTAAATCGCTTTGGATCAGGGGTGCAGGGGCATCAGGCAATGATGCGCTTCGAAAAACGGAGGCAACGAGAAGATGAAACGATAGACAAGGTCCTAGACGACTTGGAAATGCTGAGAAGACGCAGCCAACCGGATGAGTTAAACAGAAAGATGAACCTGGCAGTAGCCTCGAAATTCATCGATGGTGTGAAGAATGACGAACTTCGAACAATGTTAGCAATGCATTACACACCACTATCAAACAATGCGCCAACACCAGAGGAGTTGAGGCTCAAGTCAAAAGAATATCTTTTGCTGAAACCTCCATCGAGATCTGGATACTATAAGAACAATTATGGCAAGTTTAACAACGGTCCAGCAAACCAAGGGAACAACTGGTACAAACCGAGGGATGATATGGACAAGAGACGCCCTTACGCCAATTGCAGTTCAACGGACCATCATGTGTCAGCATGCCCAACTTACAAACAAGGCATGAAAGCAATAGGCTTTAGCCTCGAGGACGAAGATGCGTCAGAAGTTGACCATGAGGATTTTATGAGAGGAGTAATTGCAAAATTTGGCCCGAGGTGTTTCTTTTGCAACTTGGAAGGTCATTTTAAATCAGATTGTCCGCAATTCTGGGATGCAGTTCCAGGCATCAAGCATCCAAGGCAAGAGAAAGCTTTATCAGGCGTGAAAGCCAACAAGGCTCGCCTGATGAGTGAAGCGGGGGCGCGCAGAAAAGACAAACCGCAGGAGCTGGCGACGAAGAAAATGCAAGCGGTAACTGAAGAGACACGTGAACCGGAAACAGTGACTGCAGCCGATGACTTCAAGATTGATTACAGGGCAGCCGCGAGGGATGCTCTAAATAGAGTGCAGCAGGAACTGGTGACAAAGGAGATCGAACAGAAAGTGAAAATCGAACTGGAAAATGAGAAACTACAGGAGCAACGGATTACCTTCAAGCAACGGAGGTCGAAGAGACTAAAGCACCAAGCAGTTTGAGCATGAAACTTAATGTGATCTCCGGTCAGAGGTTCGGCATGGTGCCGCAAGGAAGCAAGATACAGTCGATAATCTCGGTGGCTGGACACCAGGTAATCAGAAATCTGAGTGAACCATCCGAGTTCACCATGATGCATTTGGACACATATGCAGATTATCTGAGGCAGGTGGAGCCACGCACTGAGTCGAGAGCTGTGCGAGCACTACTAACAACGGGTGGCCCTCGCATAAAGAAACTTCATGGACACTACGTGGAAGTCTATGGGCCGTATCAAGGGATGCTGAACGTGGATGGAATCAGTATCTACACTAGGACTTATGTGACAACAGACAGTGACCAAATAGGGCAGATCTACTTGGGTGAGGAGGAAATCAAAGTCCGCAGGATAGGCCATGACGCCATGATGGAACAAGATGCAGTACACATTGGGTACGAAGCAGATGTGACCGCACATCTGCTCGACACCAACGGAAAGAAAATCGGAGTCACAGGGCTTCTGGACACGGGAGCGGTAGTGAGTGTGATGCCGATAAAAACTTGGGAAAGAATGGGCTTCACGAGGGAAGATCTAATTCCAACGAATCTCCGACTGGCCGCCGCCAACCGAAGAGCGATTTACGTAGCCGGAAGAACACCAATAACAGTTCTGCTGTAATTTCGTCGAACACGAAATCGAACTTGAGGAAGGCGCCGTTCCCCACAGGGAAGGCGCAATACGAATAACGCCAGATAAGTCGAAAGCGTGCCGAGCGGAAATTGAAATGTTGCTCGAATACGACATGATAGAACCCTCAAAATCGCCATGGGCTTGCGGGGTAGTAATGGCGAAAAAGAAAGAGGGACAGCTTAGGTTTTGTTGGCTCAGGCTTTGACCTATGACTCAGGCTTTGACGAGAGTGACAAAGAAGTACGGGAACCTTGTGATGTGTTACGTGGATGACGTAGTCATAGCAACTCCGACCCTGGAAGACCAGATTGATCGGCTCATTGAGGTCTTTGAATGCATGAAAAGAGCAGGCTTGAAGTGCAAACCATCGAAATGTGAACTCCTTAGGGATTCAATCAAGTACCTGGGAAGAATGGTGGACAGGCATGGTGAGGCCGGACCCAGAAGCAGTAGACGCAGTGTTGACATGGAAGGCTCCCAGAACGGACACACAGCTCCTGAGCTTCCTAGGGTTTGCCAACTTCTACCGTGAGTTCATAAAAGGATATGCGGACAAGGTGTATCCGATGCAGAAGCTGATGACCAACAAAGGTAAAAAGTTCGAATGGAACGATGAAGCACAAGTTGCCTTCGAGAACATAAAGCGGGAACTGTGCGAAGCGCCAGTGCTAGGCATGCCTACAGAAAAGGGCATGTATGTTCTTGACACAGACGCATCAGTAGTAGCCATCTCAGGAATATTGCATGAGGAGGGAGAATGGAATGGAAGAACAGTTCTCCGTCCCATTGCATACGGCAGCAAGGTCTTGAGTGACACTGAGATGAAGTATGGTGCACCAAAAGTAGAAATGTTTGCAGTAGTCACATTTGTGGAAAAATACCGCGCATACTTGGGGAGCGCTCCCTTTAAGTTACGCGTATACAACAAAGCGTTATCCTGGTTGAAGACCTACTCGATGGATCAGAGTTATATTGGTAGATGGATAGTAAGATTGGATGGCTACCACATGATAATCGAGCACAGGATGCGTGATAAACACCAGAATGCTGACAGCCTCAGCAAGAAAACTGAGTTCTATGAAAGATTGGAACAGAAGCAAGCCAATCAGGCAGAAATAAAGGAAGGATTTTCGTTTCTGGACAAAGAAACTTATGAAGCGCTTCCCTTAACGAGATGGTTGGACAAGTCTGGACATCCAATTCCAGGACACCCTGAGTTACCTGTAGAGAAGGCAGCCGAGATAAATATCCTATCCAAGGAGGACCCGGTCCCCTTGGATCTGTTGCTACGCTCAAACCTGGTGCAGCAAGAACTCTCTCGCATGAACATAAACATCCTCTCATTATTGGATAAAACGGTGCAGGTCACACCGCAAGTGACGCGGATGTTGGGTGGATTGTTAGAAAGAGAAGTGACCAGAGATGACCCCGAATGGACAGCTGCAGTGGCATCACTAACAGTCAGGGAGAAAGTGAAGATCATGCCGTCCAGACGACAACACGAAGAGAACGAGAGGGATTGTAGGACAATAGTTCAGGAACTAGTACCCTCAATACCACACGAGGTCTTAACCAGTACCTCTTACGGACGGAAAGAAAAGGGGAGCAACACGCGAAGGAAAACCGTTACCTTTGTGGACCAGGATAAAGAAGGTGAAAAAGTAGAACGAAACCTGGAGCAAGATTGTTTGTCCGAGGAGACGAACGATGAGAAGAGCCAGCAAGTACAAGGTCAACGACCGGGACAAGGAAATTTGTCCGGGGAGTATGAGATGGATGAAGAAGTTCCTGATAAAAAACAGGACCTGGGGAACATAGTTTTGTCCGGGGAGTTCAGATGGATGCGAAGAAGGCACAGATATGATCTGGAGGAGGGCGCACACTCCATCACAACCTCCTCAACAGATGACGACTCCCGAAACTCAGGAAATGACACCTACTCAGACAGGAACTCGAGCTCGGGATCAGAACTGTCCGAACTAGCGATCCACACACTACTAGTGGAAATTCGTGCAAGGGATCTGGATAGGGAGATGTACCAGGACCCTGATAGTGATCGCTACCTCATACCAAGTGAGAAGGTCTTTGACAACGCAGCGGATGATTTGGAAACAATAGCGGTATCGAAACGTTCGATAAGTCTGTTGCCACAAAAAGAGGTAGTCAGGACTGATCTGCAGCCGTTCAAGCAAGAAACACAGCCGTTGGCAAGGATTTGGTGCGTTAAGATGGAAGAAGACACACACCAGCCCAATGAGCTGAATAGTCAGATGAGGGTCATGAAGACGTACTTGAAGGCGAGATACAGAATCTCGGATCTTCTAAGGGCGCAGAGAAATGACCGCATGACAAGTAACCTGAAAAGGTGGATCGAGAATGGTTCTCCGGATAAAGGAGACCTCGAGGAAGACAGTTACCGTATCCTGAGACAGTATTTTATGCAGAAAGAGGGAAGTTTATACTTGAACAAGGACGGGATCGCGGTTTGCAAGAGAAGAGATGAGGGCAAAGTCCTATACAAGTATAACGCGATAAGGTTGCCGCAACTCTATCAGACAGAACTCTTGTTCAGGTCGCATGATCAGATGGGACATCAAGGGATCGACAAAGTGTATCAGAGGATCCTGAAGCGCTTTGAGTGGCCTGGAATGAAAAAGGCATGCGAGAAGTGGGTAACAGCATGTCTGTCATGCCAACAGGTCAAGGATCCAAGGAAATTGCAATTTCCCTTGCAATCGATCGAGTCGTCTGAATTTAACGAGGTAGTGCAGATAGATCACCAAAAACAATGCATGACAGACAGTGGTTATTATCAGGTATTGGTCATGATAGATCATTTCACGAAGTATGCAGAGGACGTGCCCTGCATACCTGCCTCGGCAGAAGAGACGTGCGACCACCTGATCAATACGTGGATAGCGAGTCACGGTTGTCCGATGACGTTTCAATCGGATAACGGAACAGCTTTCGTAGGAGAGCTTACGAAAGAGCTTATGAGACGCTCACAGGTTGCTCAGGCTCACTCCACGACATACCATCCACAGACAATGGGCTTATTGGAAAGGCAGAATAGGATGTTAGTGTCGATGCTGAGAGTATATTGTTCCAGGTACATGACCGATTGGGACAAATACCTTCCACAGGTGATGGGAGCGTATAATAGCACGCAACACTCCACCACTGGGGTTTGTCCACACATGATGCTAACTGGACACGAGAAGTCTTTACCCTTAACCTTTTTCTACCCAGAGTATGAGGGAAAGAAAACGTCTCCACCGGTCTACGTGAGGGATGTGATCAGACGTCAACAGGAGTTGAACGACTTCTGTAGACGAAATACTCAGCAAGCACGGGCAAGGCAGAGGAAAAAATTCGACAAGAAAGCAGCTGGTGCGAAAGCTTACTCGGTGGGAGACTACGTATGGGTTTTTCAGAAATTTATACAACCGAAAGGAACGAAAAAGCTCCTAAAAAAGTGGAGGGGACCCTTCATGATTACGGAAGTGCACCAGGAGGGACGCTTTTATAGACTGAGTACTGGCCGAGCCGCCCACTACGAGAACATTAAGCCACACAATCCATCGACAGAAGACTGGTGTATACCCGCAGACATGGAAGAAGGGGACTATCTAATGATGGATCCTGCTTGTGAGGTCAACGAGAAGGGCACGAGGGAGAAGAACGATGGAAACGAAGTTGTGGAAGAAGGAACGAATACACCGCTGGATCTGGATCCAAACGAGGTGATCGAAGCTGACGATGAAACTTTACCCTACGCAGAAAAGGAATGGCAAGACCCTGAACAAAGGGAGGTTCCTAAGAACTTGGAACCGGATCTTCCGTTCACGATACAGACTCGTCAGAATGACGGGACAAGACCCAGAAATAAATATAACCCTTACGGTGACGACTTTGTAGTGGATAGGACAGATCTGAAAAAGATAGTGGAAGAAGTAGTGGGTCTAGAAGAAATAACTGTGTCACAAGACATTGACATAGTCGATGATAACGACGATGAGTGGGTCGATGACCGGTCGAAACCCGAGGTAGAATTCGACGACGAGCAACAGCAGTCATATGAACAAGACTTGACGAATCTGTGTGTCTTGGAATGGCTGATCGAAATGACGTCGGACCCAAAGGAGACCAGTGTCACGATTCAAAATATAGATCGTGAAAGCATAAAACATATGAAAACCGAACGAGAAGATCCTTCCTGGGCTGCTCAGGAGGTGCGACTACTCATTCCGGCCTCCAATCTCGATTTGATACCCGGTATGCGATCGACGGGGACGTCGATGGATATTTTTGTCCGGGGAGTGGTGGTAGGACTTACCCACACTGAAAACTTGATAATAAAAAAATTAAGAATAGCAAGAGAAACAGGAGACTTAGAAGCAGAAACAGGCGAAGAATCGAAGAAACCTGACATAGGGAGGGTAGTTGAGTCATATTTTAATTTACCAAATGAATATTCAAGTAGCATAATACTAACAGACAGCGATTTCATACTCACGGATAGAACATGTGCAATAGCAATCACAGCAGACATGAGTTTTAAGACAGCGTTAGCAGCAGATTTTAAGAGAGAATATAAAAACATAGAATTTCTTTGGAAGCAAAGACCAGGAGTAGGGGATGTAGCAGCCTTACCTCCGGCGGCGTCACAGATACCGGGAAAATACCTATGCTTCTTGGTGACGAGGGCGACGGAGAAGCAGCACGTGGACCCAGATATCCTAGTCTTGTCCTTGACGAGGTTGAGAGACTTCCTCGTGGAAATGGACTGAAGGAGCTCTCGCTTCCAGTGTATGATCCAAACAGAGGACGACTGCATCCTCGGGAATTGTACGCGCTTGTGCACGTGATATTCTCTGATACTAATATACAAGTATATTTACATAAGAAATATTACTTAAGTATAGGCTGAGTGACGTGCGAGAGGGTGTTAGGCTAAGGACTAAGTTGTATGTAATGTGTGATATGTGTGATATGTATGTTATGTAATGTGTTATGTAATTAAGCTCTTGGGTAGGAAGGGGTTAGTGACCATGAACAACTGAATGAAGATCTTAGGAATAGATCCAAAGTTTGGACTGTCCAATCTTAGGTCGAATTCCAAAATTTTACAGACCGATTGATTTTAAAAATTTTTAGGATAAAAATCTTTTTTATCTGACTGTTCTGAAGTAAATTTCAATGAGAAGTTAAGGTGAGACTGACAAGTGTGATATTCGTGACCTCTTTTCTAGATCCTGATTGATCATTTAATTGCTCACTGTGCCATTCTGCCAGATGACACAGCGCAACCTTCCGACGAAGCACGAATCAGAGAGAAAAGGCCTTAACAGCAAAAAAGTGCTTGAAAGGAGGGTCGAAGTATTCTGAAATTTTCTATTTTTAAAATTTCGATTTTCAAGTTGATATTTCTCAGAAATACGAAAAACGGCCATAGCTGAGAAAATAAGAACAACGACAAATATTGTGAAAAACAGTCGTACAAGAGACGGAAAATACGAAGCCTCTTTTCGTGGCAACAACGCACGATAAGACACTTGTCAGCGGATACTAGTGGAGAAGGAAGATTCAGTGGGGAAGGAGTATTCCACGGAACCCTCCCGGGACGCAAATTAGGAGAGATAAGAGCGTTATCGCTGGAATATTACGGGAGCGGAGGCTTGGTCCCCCAGAGACTGTTTATGTGAAGGGACTGTATAAAACTGACTGTATAGCTACTTGGATGTCGTGAAACTTTAATTTAACACCGGTGTAACTTGATATTTTAGAATATGAGTAGCTAGAAAGAGGAAAGGGTCAATCCATCTCCAATGGATTTAATATAGAACTGTCACACAAAAACATATTAAAATAGGTTGTTCGAGCCGTGTTTTTAATGACAATCACGTAGTCTGAGGATCCGAGACTCAGCTATGTGGTTGTGTTCGCATGTAAACGAAAAATGATCAAAAGTCGTTTGACTGATGGCCTAAAAATGGTAATTTTTTACTTTGCCCTAGACAGACCAGAAAATCAACTGGCAAGGTCGAGACGGTGAAAAGCGAGTAGGATTAAGGTAACTGATGCCTGCCAGTCGTTAATAGGTACTTTTTCTACGCTCCGTCGCTGTTTAGTATTTGGGCGAATGTTACACACTTGAGTCAAAACCTTGGAATCAAATCAAATCGAACCTGAAGAACAGAATGGATAATTTCAACTTGGATGAACTGATGGACCTGGCAGAGGCATATGTAGGACCGATGATAGATGCGATCTATCGTCGGCTAATGGATCGAGACTTCGCTCTGGAGGACCCAGAGGTAGTCATGTTGCTGACCGCCCTGATAAACATCTTGGGGCATGACTACCGGGGGGACCGCCCCACGGAAGTCCTACTGATGGCAGCATACGGAGAGAGGGGAGTACTAGACCGCCCGAATATGAGAGTGATGAGGTGGAGAAACGGGGCTCTCTCAGGGAGTGACTTGGCGAATGAGCCTGCATTGGGAAGTTCTAGGACTTATCAACCAGGTGAAATGCCTTTGCCCTCCAAACCCAAGCCTGGGCTGACGAGAATGATTCGAGAAATGAACAGCGAGGCTGCCTCGTCTGGTTCACCACTGAGAGCAGCTGTGCCACCAAAGAGGGCGAAAATAGAACAAGGGGTTCAAACGAACCGAACCTTGCAAGATCTAGATGGGATGAAGGATGAGCTGAAAAGCACCAGGAAGGAGCTGGATGAAGTGACTAAGACCAAGCTCATTACGGAGGACGACAGAGACATGTGGAAGAACTTGTTCGAAGACTGCAACAAAAAGCAGGGTGAAGAAATTGAGCGCTTGAGGCGGGACTACAAAGAGCGAGCGGACCGGGCGGCATTGACTACAGCCTTGGAAAGAGCGATACCTGCAAGGAGTATTCCTCGTGGGCAGTCCCCGATGGAGCTCTTGACGCCTCGAGAGATGATGCAGACGACGGAAACGAGACTCCCGACAACAACAAGTCGAGTGACGATCCTGGACCCTAGTGACACCTTGGGTGACCCAGTCGTGGAACAAACGGTGAAGAGGCTGATAGAGACAGCTGGACGACTAGTCGCCAACAAGAATGCACAAGGTTCCGGGGTGACTGCACCCTATGGAACGATCGACGACACGGGCAGAGTACGACTCTCCGAAACCGTGATCAGACAGGGAGTTAGCGACACGACGCCACCAATAGGGAGCTCTAAAGCCCCAGAGAGAAGAATACAGAAGATGCCAGCGAAGAAAGTGTCACGTGTAGTAGACGTACAAAAAAAATAACTTCACGGAGTTGAGATATAACTTCACGGGAGTCCCGGAGACAGATCCGAGAGCTTGCTTCAATCGAGCGACATGGAACCCGGCAGTAAACCTGCAACAACCGCCACTGGGGCATCACATCTGATACTGGGAGACAGCTTAGTCAGAGTACTCTCGAATTTGAGGACCTCTTGGGTCACCACGGTGATGGCTTTCGGAGGCGCGACGATAGCCCAGTTATATCGGATGATGGAACTAATGAATCCAGGGAGGATCCCCAATGTGATGATCCTGGTTGGAACGAATAACATCTCTAGAGGTTCGGATGAGCAGGAAGCACTATGGGAATCAATGATGGTGTGCTTGTTTACTACTCTCTGGCAGAAATTCAACTGCGCGGTACTGATTGTTTGCACTGTGCCAATGAATACAAGGACAGCAGCAGGGAGAAGGCACAACGAAGGAGTGGTCAGGTGGAATAATATCTTGAGGAATCTCGCAAGTCGGAATGCCGGAAGAATGATCCTCATGGACATCGAACATGAGTTGAGAGCTATGGATCAGGCCAGACTGACCACGGACGGCATCCACTTCGATAGTATAGAAGGACACGCTTGGTTGAATCGAGTCTTCCAAGAGCGGTTGGATGAGTTGGACGTGGAACTCTTTGACACAGGAGTGCTAAAGGAGGAAGGAACATCGAATGACGCGGTGATTACCACCTTTGTGCCTCCTAGCCTGGAAACACGCTTGGGGACGGTCCCGGCCGTCACGAACTACAGACAGCAGAGCTCCAGCGAACCAGGTCAAAGGACAGACGTTCAAGATCGATTGGGAGAAGCGCCGGTGAGGAGGACCATTCATCCTAGGAGAAGACTAGGGCCTGTCAACCCAATGGAAGAGGCAACTAGCACGTCTAGATCAGACACGAGATCGGAGACGACAAGTACCAGTCGAGAGGAGAGACGCCCGGATAGAGGCTCGTTGATGTGGTCAAGGCCCATACCATCTCCCTGGCATGTGTACAAGGACGAACTAATGAAGCTGGATCTCCAGAGGGTGAGCTTCATCGAGGATGCCAGGAGGATGCTGAATGAAGCGAGGCTATCCGTCAGTAGACTGTACTCGATAACGGGCGTAGACTGGTTGATAGCCGCTGGCATAAACTTCAGCTCCACGACGGCCTTGAGATTTGCTGACCTAGAGGGACTGCCCTCTAACAACACAATGGGATCAGTGAACGCCCGGCCGTTACAAGACGTGAAACTAAATCACGACGAAGGGAATTGAGAAGAGAGACCGGGAAGATTTCTGACAACGAGGGCGCCGATTGGACAACATGTGAAGATGTTCAGGCAAGTGGCGACAACCCCGAGTCATGTGAAAGAGAGAACATACCCGAAAAAAGTGAGTCATGATGGTGACTTCTAAAGGTACGGCGGATTGAAAGCGATAAAGAAAGATGAGACCATCTTTGCCGCGTACGACAAAGCAGAAATAAGAAAGGCCAAGGTTATGATTGTAGCGAATTCAGAGTTCGTGTACACTTCCAAGTCTCTGTTTTGGCCGGATGTCATAATGTTGGCAGCGGTCGATCTGGACCTACTGCAAGCCGTATCTCTGGCTATAGGGGTACAAAGACAGACGGACATGAGCCCAATCACGATCGTGTTTGCTGGCATCAATGAGCATTTACACAGTAGAGGTTTTCTGAGCAGATTCAGAGATCCTACAACGGCAGAAAACGCTGTATGGCCAGCAATAAAGGACATCCTTGAATCAATGGGTGAAGTGGTGGACGTGTTGAAGGAGGGGTCGTTCACCAAGGTGACACCGGGAGTAGTGTTCGCGTTGTCTCCGGGATATGCACATCTCCCGGATGGACTGAAATTTGTGTATGCGATTGTGGCCTTACTTTCGGAAGGAAAATATGATGTGATCATATCAGCCCCAAATTGCATGATAGAGATGGAGAACCTGAGACCACTCAGGGCTGAACTACCTGCGGTGTGGTCAGATATCTCGAACGCGATGAGAGGATTCAAGGACCATGCGCTGCACATGTTAGTGTTGGATGAGGTGCTGGGGTTGGAACTGTCCAATTTCAGTCGACAGCTCAAACTTAAACCGGGAATAGACGACGACCATCGAGTGGTCATAGCGAAGTCGAACGACTTATGGTTCCGAGCAATAGAAGTAACAGGTGAAAAAGCGAGAAGGAAGAATTTACAGGAGACTAGAGCTCATTTGGAGGCGATGGTTTTGAGGACCAAACCGGAGGCCAACCAGTGGTTACATCTAAGTCCTCGAGTAGCGGCATTGGGTGCAGATGCTTTTGAGCAAGGCCCCATAATGATTAAAAAAAATCTATACCTACTTGTTGAAGGAGGTGAACCTAGCGGAAAATGCTGAAGAAAAGAGAGCTGAGTTTGTGAATAGAATGAGCCAAATTACCTTGGAAACCTTCTGGACCCAGGAAGTGTAGGGGGAAGAAGGTTTTGAACGAACAGATAGCATGCTGGAAGGGTTGGGAGCCGGATGGACCGCGTCCTTCTTGGCGAAAGTTTACCCGAAAGTTTCTCATTACTTGATAAACGAATTCCTTCAAGCAGTAGTGGAAGTATCGATTGTGGAGCTACTAGCCTTGTTCGTGACGTTTGGAGCGGAGAGTTTCGTGAAAGGACCGGCGGTACTGCTCACCGAAGGAGTTCAGAACCTGCGGTTAGATGGGCTTCTAACATTGATTGCGATTACCCACGGAAACTTGGGAGGACTAATGAAGCTGGCACGTTGTCCAGAGCAGATGAGAGAGAAGGTAACGAAATTGGACATGAAGAAAGCCACGGACTCGTGGAATAAGATAAGAGACCTGCGACACACTCTTATCCAGTATCTCTTACAACAAAATCGCTTTGGAACGGGAGAAGATGAGACTATCGAAAGGGAAGAAGATGTGAGACGACATGTTGGGGGCATGCCCCCCTACTAACCGATCTGAGAATGGCTATGAGGACCGATCCTTTAGCGATGATCAGAGGAGCCACGGAGTTTGTGACCGTTATTTATGGACCAGCAGTCACATTTGCGTTCCCTGATGTCAAGGTGGAGGCGTATAGGAGGTCGGTGCTGCACCTGAACCTCATATCAGCAGTGGACGGTAGTGCGCTGAACTGGTGTGAGCAGCACGTGTTGCGGGAGCTCAAGAGTGAAGATCTGTTATTTGCGAAGATATCAGAGCCAGAAATGACGGTCATCAATTTTGACGATCACTTCCGTGATCGCATGGGAGAAGTAGAGAGAGGATACATCGAGGTGTTTCCGAAGCTTTGGAATCTGAGACCCTATGACAAAACGAATGGTGAGATAACCAGAGTTCCTCGTCTCACTGCAGCATATCACAAGGTGAGAGAAGAGACGAAAGATTGGGGTGATTACGAGAAGCTGCCGGAAGAAATCCCTGAATTCCCTGAAGGATGTTTCTCGGAGCAGTCTCCGTGGTACAAACTCCTAGGTTGAGAGCATTTGAAACCAATGAAAGGAGAATAGGGAATTTCGTGGGAACGATGGATCCATACTTTGTGGGGAGGAATGCCGCCGTGTTACAGTACACACGATTTGCCTACACGGATCAAGCGACGAGAAGGCGAATAAGCAACGCCGCGACTCCCAAGCCTCGAAGATTTGACGAGGAATGGGCGGGATTAGTCTTAGCGCCTATGAAGATGAGAGGCAGGACCGAACTGTCTGAGGCCTCCTTAATCCTGACTAGTGTGAAACCGGAATTGAAAGTAGGAGGAACGCTGCAGGCGAGAACCTTCCTAGCACCCTTCGGCTGTGAGGAAATCAAAGTGGTCCATGGAGAAGAGGAAGATGGATCAGCTGGCACACTGATCATACCAAAATTTCCGGAAGGGGCCGACAATGAAAAGCAAGGACCCTCAAGCTCGAAGAAGGATATGTCAGAAGGAGATGACGGACAGGGAGGAAGCCGTCAAGTGGAAGAACACATGCAACAAGATGCAAGTCAAGCTGGTGGGGAAGAAGACAGGGCATCGACAGGAGGAATATCCAGCCTGTAATTCAGTTTCCTCAGTGATCTTGAGAGCGACTGAGCCAGCAGATGAAGGCACTTCGACACTGGACCTCCGTCAGCCTTTACAGAAATGAAACGGAATTTGCCGGAGAGCAGCTCTCCTGGCAATTCGAGAAATAACGAACAAAGAATCCTTATGGAATCACCTAGGAGAAAAAGAATAGAGGGCTCAGCCAAAGTACCTTTCTTGGGAACGTTGCCCAAAGAAGAATGGGAAGTACATCACCGAGACCATGAAAGTAGGACGGGATGTAGATTGGACAGAGTGGCGTTCATGGGAGAAGTCTGGACAGTGGTTCAGAGCTATGCGACCCAGTCCATTTTGAAAATAGGTTTCAACCGACCATTGATGCCTGAAGTCTTTGACAAACTTGATGAGTGTGAAGGGAGATTGAGTGAGTTGTTGATTGACTCAGCCACTGATGAAAGTGAGGCGAACTCTCCCATCAAGATGACACCGCAGGATGATAAAGGAGAGGTGGTTTATCTGTCAAGAACCAGGAGGGGAACGATGCGATCAAAATTGGTGATTGATAAGATCAATGAGATGAAGTTGAAGTTAGGCAGCAAAGTGATGCCGAGGAGAGTAGGAAAGACGAAGGTGGATTCAGAGATATCAATGAAAGCTGTCAATTCAGCGAAACGAAAACGAGTCGAAGAGGCCATGGATTTGGGACAAGGTGATTATCAATTACATGGCACGGACAGAATGTTAACCGATGTAGCGATGGTGCCACCCATTCTTATGGCGGGGATAAAGTCAACAGATTACAAATCCAAAAGGAGTGACCGTACTCTGACTGGAGCAACCTTAGAAATGGAAAAACTTAGTCAATGTGGAGAAAGCACGATGAAAGACCTTAAACCATCTCCCATAAACCACGGAAAAGGAAGTGTCGCAGGACAACTAGTACCAGTAGAACATAACCGACTGACAGTGTCGGATATTGTGTCAATAGATGAACCCGCCGGTGGATACATGGAGATGTTAGAATACCGAAACTCGGCTAGAGGGTATGTGATGGCTCTGGAAGACATGGGTGCCATGGAGGGTTATCTGGAGACGATGTTGCGAGGCACCACCCTCAAGCAGAAGGCGTACAAGACTCTAGCGTAGTCTGAGATGCAGGCGGAAACGATCGAGCAATTAGTGAGCCTTCCATGGAAAGCAGTGGTGTTGAAGTACTTTGAAGAGGAAATGAGGACCACGCCGAGAATACACGCTCTCATGGCAGTACCTTACGAGAGAACCGAATTACAACTGAGGTTCGCCTGGTGCATGATGGGATTAACTCGCGGGGAATATGACTCAGAAGAAAGGAAAAGGTCAAAAGAAGAAAAAGTATTCCTGATGACGAACCTGAGGGATCTGATAATCCAGGAAGGAATGGCAGCAGCGTGCGCAAAGCGGAGAGATGCTCTCTGTTTCATTCGATTCCTGATAGAGCAAATTTCAGTACCAGCATTGAACACCTGTGTCAAGATGTTGAGGGGGGGGCGATGAACGAGCAAAAGCCTTACTCTTGCTAGCACTGCTGGAGATGCATCAAAGCAAGCCGATGAGGGTGAATATGAAAGAACCTGAAAAGTTAGAGCCCATGAGGAAGATAGACGAGATCAGGAGATTTTCAAACAAGGAGCTGAGACTCAATAAAGAATCTATGGGGGCACTGCCGAAATCCAGTGAGTACTGTGGACCGATCAAGAAGAAGTCGTACAGCTACGTGTCCGGAATCATAGGGATAGCGTACAACCCTTTCCTGAGTGAAGACATACGCGATTGCTTCTTTGATTACGAGCAGGCAGTGTTGCTAAGATTCTGGACGTCGAGAATTGTAACGATCAAGAGCGCTAATAATCCGCAGACCAAATTGGGGCTGGTCTTGGAAGACGAGGTGACTGCACCTTCCGTACCAACATCCGACAAAAGAGTGGAGTTTGGATTGGGATTCTCAGATGAACTACTGAGAACGAGCGTGGTGGTAGTGTGGGAACTGATGAGACCATCATGGTGTCCTAGTCCCAATGCTGACTCGATATTACGGGTGACACAAGATGTGCAGAGGGAGCTGAATGCAGACTGTAACGTGCGTGACCTTAACATCATATATAATGTGATGATAACAGCCTATAGGAGCAACGGGGAAGACAAAGTGGAGTTGCCTGGCTGGGGACCAGATGACTGGGTCAAACCTGGTAGCTGTCTGGCGGAAGTCTGTGGACTGGAAGGTCACGTTTGTGGAGGTCTGGATTGTGTGAAAACCCTAGAGAGACAACACAAGCAATTGACGATATTGTTTGGGAATGTCGTGATGAAAGCTAGGACGGAAACGGAACTGATCGCAGATTGCCATGGAGGAACCGAGGTGAATCTAGTGACTGCACTAGGATTCTTAGGATTCTACAGCATGTTTGTTTCTTTAGAGTCACTATTGAATCTAGAACAGAGACATGAAATGGTCACAGCCATCAGTGTAGAAGTGTTCCCAGGAGTTTTGCAAACTGAGCAGAAGCACATAGGAAAATGGAGGGAAGCGATCGAGGCGGAAATTAACATCAGACATAGTGAGACTTATTGTAGACCATCAGGAGCACGATATTTGGTGGGATCGACATTGGCTCCAATGTGCAAGAGCAGATACCCGGTGCATTTCGTAGCTGTGGATGTAAAGAGTACGAGAACGATCGTGGATGAAGCCTTCTCAGTACCAAAGTGTGTGAGACTAACGAGAATGTCCGAAAAATCTTACGAGTTGCTATGTAAGATGTTCTCAGCAGTTCCAGAGAGAACAAAGGAGGAGTTGGAATCGATACTGGGAAGGAAGTTCATGGGATACATGAGTGGGAACTTTAGTGACTTTGAAAGACAGAAACAGAGAGGATCAACCGTTACAGATTACAATACAGTAGACGAGAATGATGAAGTCCACCGAGTGATGATGGAAGTGGAACCATTACTGGAAGCTTCGGGAAAACGTAATTGGAGGAGTATCATGTTGACACATTGTGCCATTCCGCCGGATGACACAGCATAACCTTCCCGCGACGGAAATAAAAGTGACTAAAGGCCTTACGAACAAAAAAGTGTTGCGACGGAGGGTCAGAATGTTCTGGAATTTTTAATTTTAAAATTTCGATTTGAAGGAGAACATTTCTGAGAAATAGAAAAAAAGACGGCCATTTTGAATAAAATAGAGAAAAATCAGAACGACGCCATATTTTGTGACAAACGGTTGTATCCGAGACGAGAAAATAACGGAGCCTCTTATCGTGGCAATAACACACGATAAGGACCTTAGTGAGAGATATTTGTGGAGACGGAGGCTTCGGTGGGGGGAAGAGAAATACCACGGAACCCTCCCGGGACACGAAATATAGGAGATAAGAGTGTTATCTCAAGAAAATCACGGGAGCGGAGGCTTGGTCCCCCAGAGACTGTTATATGTGAAGGGACTGTGTAAACTAGCTATAACAGTTGCTGGAATGTCCTAGATATTAATTAAACACCGATATTATTTGATATTTCAGAGTATGAGTAGATAGAGAAAGGAAAAGGTCAATCCATCTCCAATGGATTTAATATAAAACTGTCACACAAAAACATATAAAAATAGGTTGTTCGAGCCGTGCTTTTAATGACAATCACGTAGTCTGAGGATCCGAGACTCAGCTATGTGGTTGTGTTCGCATGCAAACGAAAGCTGATCAAAAGTCGTTTGACTGATGGCCTAAAAATAGTAACTTTTTACTTTGCCCTAGACAGACCAGAAAATCAACTGGCAAGGTCGAGACGGTGAAAAACGAGTGGAATTAAGGTAACTGACGCCTGCCAGTCGTCAATAGGTACTTTTTCTACGCTCCGTCGCTGTGTGATATTTGGGCGAATGTTACATAGACGTTTTTATGGCGCTCCTGGGTGGGCCTGTTAAAGGCATGAAACCATCATGATCAGCAAGCGTTTCAGCGACGTACCCTCCGCTCCGGGCGTATGCCCGAGTTAGAGGCCTTAATGACCGTTTTTGTACTAGGGGGAAGGTGCGTACCCCTCCGTCTAGTACGATTTAGCTTTTTAACTTAGTTAACACCGAAAATTCCGGGGGCCGGAGGGTTAGGTGGGAAGTCATGAACCCGCTTATCCCGAGGTCCCGGGACCAAAAACAATTAAAGAGAAAGCGTAAAACCAAACAAAAATAGCGTATAACCAAGAAAAAGCCAAAAATAAATTTATTTAAAAACAAAAAAGTGCAAAAAACAGTAAAAAATCCAAAAAAGACCAAAAACAGTAAAAAATCCAAAAAAGAGACAGTTTATATGTTATTTCCGGACGAGATGTGATCTGACCTTCCTATTTGTTGTTGTTTCAGATTGATTTAAATCTTTCTGATAGAAAGATTGTGTGTTTTGGTGAAGGGTTGGATACCCTCCCTCGAGTGTAATTTGAGTGTTTAAGCACGTTAATGGTGATTTTGCCGGTGACCGGAGGGTAGAGTGGCAGGCTGATCAACGTGTTCCACACTCAACAGGGACACCAAGGACAACATCCGCAACGACTGTTGGGTATCGTTGAAGCAATTTTAGTATCGTTCGGGTACTATCTCCTTAAAACTTAAGTGGTGGGGGGCTCGATTGGCGCGGTCCGATTGTACCCTCCATCGATTACAAATTTCCGAGTTAAGGGTCTTAATTCGGATATTTTGGTGCAAAGGAGGGTATAGTACTATTCATTAACGACTATTTATAGATTATTGTCCTTACTATATATTACTTATCTCCTATTTAGACCCAAGAAACACCCATTTTTTGTCGAAAATTACCAATTTTCGACCAAACTGTAGACCCCCAAATTTTCGGATATCCGAGCTTTTCCGATAGGCAAAAAGCTTTTATATAGAGAGTAGCCACGTAGTTCCATCCCCTTTATTAAAGAAACCGCGTGAGCAAAGATTCAGTGGAAGTTAGAAAAACGAGAATTTTTCGACCAAAATTTTGATAATTTTCTGTATTTTGTCAATCTGTTTTGGGGATCGAGTTTTTGAGTTTTTAGAGTTAGAGCAATAAAATTTTTTGCGTTAGGAGCGTGCTAGCATAACGTGCTCGGTTACTAGAGAAATTAACGGGCAACCCTCCGAGTAGCTCCGTGGATAGAGCTAACGACTTAAGGTTTGGAAAAAGAAGGAATCGGAGGGTCCAAATTTGATAGTTTTTGGCCAAATTTTTGTTTCTAAACCAATTTTGGTCCGGTTTTTTGCATTATTCCAGTGCCGTACAGGGCTACTACGCTCATTTCAAGTATTTTTAGGCACTTTCGACCGGAATTGCGAAAAAAGTCTTTCAGATCCTATACAGGTGGTGAAAAAGGCCATTTTGACGAACGCGTTTTTGGCGATTTCTCAAAGACTAGTTATCCGATCGGGATAATTTTGGTACCATAAGTCGACGTTTTTGACCACTTTTCCGAATCGCAACCGTTTTTGGGTTGATTGTTTCGGAAAAGAAAAATTTTTTAGAATTTGTTGGTTCGGAGGGTCCAAGTAACGGGCAACCCTCCGAGCGGCAGAAAATTTTATCAAAACATTTTTTTATTCAACTGGGAAGGTTGACCGTGTCAGCCAACCTAGTTTTAAGTCAGGTAGACCGCTTTCAGAGGCTTTACTGCGGTGATTTGACCCTTTTTCTTGATTTTGGGGGAACCCTCCGAAGTGACCCTCCGGAGTCAGCTAAGCCCTTTAGCAACCCTCCTTAGTGGAAAATTTCCACGAGATCACCCTAAGAAGTTGAAACAGCTCCCCCTGGAACCCTTAGCTTATTTCGACGCTTTTTGAAGCTAGTAGGAGAACCTTCCAAGTGAGATCAGAAAATTTGAAAATTTTGGAGGTACCCTCCGAAGTGACCCTCCGGAGCGTATTAAGCATCTTATTGACCCTCCTTAGTAAATTTAGGGGGACCCTCCGAAGTAGCTTGGGTGATTAAGATACCCTCCTAAGTAACTTGAGTGATTGAGGTACCCTCCGAGGTAACCCTCCAGAGTGTCTTAAACCTTTAGCGACCCTCCTTGTAAGAGACTTGAGTAAACCTTCTGTGGCAATTTGGGAAACGGAAAATATCCATTTAATCAGGATCATATTAGGATATTAGGCGTGCATATCAGGGTCATAAGAACCCATTCTGACCCGGAAATTCGTGATCAACTTTGGATTCTATATTGGGTGTATTAGAAGTACCCGAACAAGATTTTTTTTTTTGATTGTGATTTTGGTTGAGTGGTTGCCTTGAGCTACTTAATAGGAAAGTTCGGGCAATCCGGGAACAAATAAAGGAAGACCTCGGTGGGTGTATTAAGCAAATACACACCCACTTGAGAAGAAGAATTGTTCCCTACTCTCGTGCACTTGGAGCAGTCCGAGTGTGGGAGAGCTTTTTCATAGATTTGACGAATTTTCGACCAAGAGGTTGCCTTGAGCTACTTAGTAGGACAGCTCGGGCAATCGCAGGACACCTAGGAGAAGACCTCGGTGGGTGTATTAGGCAAATACACACCCACTTGAGAAGACTGTGTCCTGGGCTTCGTTCTTTCGGATCGTTCCGATTGGGGGAAGTCTTTTTCTTTAAGACTAAGTTTTATTTATCTATTTCTGAATCATCACTGCTTTTTATCGAAGATTGTTTAATTTTAACAAAGCAGTGACTTGATAAATTGTGTGGCGATAAATTGATACTGACAAAAGGTCGCTGTCACCTGTAGGATATTCTTATCTGATTATCGATTGTGTGTTGTGTGTTGATTATATCTTGTGGAAACTTAGTGATACTGTTATACTATACAACCGGGTTGAGTTAGCATTATATCAATACTGAGTAGACCCTGTGTGTAACTTTAGCTGAGTCACTAATTTAGTCGTGAGAGATCTAAGAGACATTTTGATACTGACGGAATCGAGTAGGCAGCGTTAAGTGATTTAACTAAATCTTGTTTGTGGTACGGTTGCATTGCCATCAAATTACGAATACTTTCATTTTGTACAAAACTATGCAGCGCAGGGACTCGTTAGGATCGACTACTAAAATTCCCAGGCTAAGCAAGGGAAGCACGCGGAAATTTAGAACTAGGCGTAGCCAGACCTCGTTTAGCAGCGCTTCCGACGCGTTTGCTGAAGACGAATCGACTAAAGGTCAACCTGATCTTTCAGTGATCGAAATGAGACTAAGGAGCGAGAAAAACCTTGATGGCAATCAAGGGCGGAGCGCCGAGGCCGAGCCTGCGAGCGAAACGCCGATGGATCCCTTTGACGAAGGGGAGCGAACGCTCATTCGACCCGACTTTGAGCCAGACGGGGTCCTCGAACGAGAGGAAGTCGAGAGGACAGAGGAGACCTCGGAGCGTTCCGAGGTCGAACCTCGGGAGGAAGTGTTGTACAGGGGAATGTCCAGATCAGAGACTAAGAGCTATAAATGGAGAAAGGAACCTTCACATCTGACAAGTGCACACTCATCCTTGGCCAAACAGAGTAACAACGCGATGATGTCGAGTATGAGTCCGGGTGAAGAGCAGACGTTCTCGAAGGCCAAGAAGAGTTGGAAGTCCTTGTACGACGAACGCATGGCGTCACTACCAACTGTAGGTTTGACTTCCAGGGATGACTACCCGGAGATAACCCATCCGGATGTGAACTTCACACCGTGCCCAAGGAACGACATGAGCAGGGAGGCATCTTCTGCCTCGCCGACCAGGCCTATGTCAGATGGGATAACGATGGGAGCATCATCAACGTTTGACAGACTGATGACGTCAATGCACAAGCAAAAGGGCGGTGCGTCATCAAGTACTAGGCTACAGCCACAGTTGACCTCGTCTTCTCTGGGGCTAACCCCGCCACTGGGGGCAGCTGGTGACATAAGTGATATGTTCGCTGGTGTGATGAATGGCCTGGATGAATTGAGGCGAGACATGACTAAGCGGATAGATCAAGTTGACGAGAGAGCTCACCATGGTCGAGAGAATTTGAAAGATGAGCTAACGCACGTGAAGTCGCAAGCGAGGTTTGATCAGGCTCAATTGATTCGTGACACCGATCAATGCCTGGCCGAGAGCCTGGCTCAGGCAAACAAAGAGTCAGAGGAAAGAGAGGCTAGGATGACAAGAGAGATCGAGCGATTGTTGAATGATCATGATAATACCTACGCCCAAACGATGACTGGCCTGGAAAGGAGGTTGGACGCCAAATCTGACTTAATGATGCGGAAGCTTGACGCGATCCTGAATGGGAATAATTGGCAGGAGCATTCCAACTTAAGGGAGCGCTCACGCCATGCGAATGTTGGAGATGGTACGGGCAACAGTGCCAGAGCCCAGCAAGGCTCGAGAACGAACTACGAACATAGAAACAAGGAGCGGCCAAGGGCAGCCCCGCAGAGGCCTGGCTGGACAAATCCAGTCCCACCGGAGGCAGATGCCACCCCGGAGACAAGATTGCCAACCGTGCCACAAGTCAGTTCAGTACCAGATCTGACTACAGTCTCACAAGACACAACGATGTATGCCTCGATGTTTGAGCCTCTGAACAGATCTCTTGAAACATTCATCACCAAGCTCTCGAAGTCAACCGAGAGAGGAGAGAGGTCAAGAAGAACACTGAAAAAGCCGAAGTCATATAAAGACGAGTCAGACGGCTGCATTGATACTTGGATAGAGGTGATGAAGTTACACTTTGAGGAAGAGAATCTCTCCAAGAAACAAGAGTGCAGCGCGCTGACGAGCAACTTGGAGGGTACTGCACTAAATTGTGTAATGGCGAAAAGAGTCAATGAGAGGGATAGCGCTCGCAAGATATTCGACATCCTGCTGAATCGTTTCGGCTCTGGAGTACAAGGGCACCAGGCCATGGTGAAGTTCGAGAAGAGGCGTCAGAGAGATGAAGAATCAATAGATAAATTCTTGGACGACCTTGAATTGCTCAGGAGGAGGAGCAACCCGGATGAGAGAATATCCGAACGAAACTTGGCGATCGCTTCGAAGTTCATGGATGGTGTAAGGAGTGAGGAGTTGAAGACGATGTTGGCCACTCATTTCACCCTGTCGCTGGACCAGGTACCCACGCCCGATGACTTGCGTATGAAGTCACGCGAGTATTTACTGATAAAACCGAGGGCGCAAAACCGTTACAGCAATTATGGCAACTATAGCGGGACAAACACTGGTGCGAATTCCAGTTGGTACAAACCTCGCGATGACATGGACAAGAGGAGGTCGTGTGCGAATTGTGGTTCGATGGACCATCACGTTTCTGCGTGTTCTGCATACAAACAGAACATGAAGGCCATAGGCTACTTTCTCGAGGACGCTGACGCGACCGACGAGGATCATGAAGAGTATGTGAGAGGGCTCATCATGAAATATGGTCCGAGGTGCTTCTTCTGTAATTTGGAGGGACACTTCAAGTCGGATTGTACTCAATTTTGGGACGCAGTAGCGGACGTGAAACATCCCCGCCATGAAGAGGCGCTTTCGGGTGTCAAGGCCAGTCGAGCACGTCTGATGAACGAGGCTGAATCTCGGAGAAAGGAGACGACACCGAGCACTTTCACGACTAAAAAGGTTAAGACATGGCCTGACGAGGGGGTAGCCTCGAACCTCGAAACAGAGTCGTCTAGCCCACTCAAGGTGGATTACGGCTTGGCGGCCAGGACAGCTCTGCAGAATGTCAAACAAGACCTAGCCACGAAAGAAGTGGAGCAATGGGTAAGGTCAGAGCTGGAGAGCACAGATCTTCGGGAAAGTCTTAATGTCCTGAGTAAGACGACAAGAGCAGAAGACGAAAAAGAGCCCAAGAAACAGGGACTAAAACTGAACGTTATATCTGGCAAGACTTTCGGCATGACGAAGGCAGGGACCAAAATAATGTCTATCATCTCAGTCGCAGGGCACCAGGTGGTCAAGAACCTGAGCGAGCCATCCGAAATTACACTAGTCCACCTGGACATCTATGCAGACTATCTGAAACAGAAGGATCCCAAACTAGACTCCAGGGCAGTGCGAGCGCTGCTCACAACGGGAGGTCCGAGGCTGATGAAAGTGGACGGACATTATATCGATGTCCATGGCCCTTACCCGATTCTGATGAATGTGGATGGCATCAATATCTACACGAAAGCTCACATAACTGATGCGAACGATCAGGTTGGCCGGATATACATTGGTCAAGAGGAGCTGAAGGTCAGACGAATCGGACACAACGCGATGCTCGAGCAAGATGCTGTGCATATTGGTTGCGAGGCAGATCTGGCCGCACACGTTCTGGACGTGCAAGGCAGACAGCTTTCAGTAAAGGGACTGCTAGACACGGGAGCAGTAGTCAGTGTCATGCCAGTCAAAACTTGGACCGACATGGGTTTTGAGAGGTCGGATCTCATACCGACAAACATCAGGTTGGCAGCTGCCAATCAGGGAGCGATCTATGTCACCGGGCGAACCCCGATCATCTCACTGCAGCTCGGAGGGAGACATCTTTGGATGAGCTTCCTAGTAGTAGAGAATTTGGACGACTCCGACCAGTTCATCCTAGGGAGGGATTTCGTTCGCAACTTTGACGTCACGATTGATCTCAATGACGGATTGATTAGGATCAAGGATCCTGAAAGAAAGTATGAGAAAAGACCCCTTAATAAGATATTAATTAATCAGGCCAAGGTGCCGATTTTTCTGGATCGAAAAGTTAGATTAAAACCGAACCAAGCCGTAGTAGCGACGTTTAGGATGAGGAACTTGAATGAACTCAGCAATGACAGACAGGTGTGTCTGGTACCAAATCCAAACAGTAAAAGCTCGGCTATTTTAGGAAGAAGCTTCTCACTCACTCAGAGCGGACTGTGTGTGAGTGTGTTATTGAACACAGAAGCAACAACAGTGACAATACAGAGGGGAAAGAAACTTGGCTACGCTTTGCCTCTGAACACAGACTTTCTGAGTGTGGAAAACTTGAAGAAGTTTGACGTAACTAAATGTCCATTACATGCGAACCAAGAATGTATAATGAAAAGAGTAATTGAATTGAAATCTTCTAGGAAATTGTTTTCAATGAAGTCGGAAACAGATGATGGGCTGTCTAGTTGTTCCAACTTTCCTGAGAGACCGACGGAAGCAGAGTTAGCAGAGAATAGGCCTGTCCTACCTG
This sequence comes from Symsagittifera roscoffensis, assembly GCF_963678635.1. Taxonomy (NCBI): domain Eukaryota; kingdom Metazoa; phylum Xenacoelomorpha; order Acoela; family Convolutidae; genus Symsagittifera; species Symsagittifera roscoffensis. The sequence continues at coordinate 20,773,466 of NC_087067.1, read as the reverse complement.
AGATAGAGCATCTGAAGGGTAAAATATCCGACAAGGAACTAGATTCGCTCAGGGCGGTGCTAAATCGGAACGCAGACGTTTTTTCGAAACATAAGGCCGACATAGGTTGTTGCAATTTTGTAGAGCATGAGATTGAGATAGAAGAGGGCTCGGTACCTCATAGGGAAGGGGCGAGAAGAATGACCCCAAACAAGTCAGAAGCGTGTAGGAAGGAAATCGAGATGTTAATGGAGTACGACATGATCGAGCCGTCGAAGTCCCCATGGGCTTGTGGCGTGGTCATGGCAAAAAAGAAAGGGGGACAACTCAGATTTTGTTGCGATTTCCGTTATCTGAACGCAGTGACTATAAAGGACGCATATCCGATTCCCCGCATCGATGAGAGCCTATCCAAGCTGGGAGACGCCAAGTTCTTCACGACGTTGGACTTGGGCTCAGCATTCTGGCAAGTGCCGCTCAGAAAGCAAGATCGAGAGAAAACAGGCTTCGCTTGTGAGCTGGGACTGTTCCAGTGGAAGAGGATGCCATTCGGATTGTGCAACGCGACAGCCACATTCCAGCGACTGATGGCTCAGGCACTCACGAGCGTTACTAAAAAGTATGGGAATCTCATCATGTGTTATGTCGATGATGTAGTGATCGCGACACCAACCTTGGAAGACCACATCGAGAGGTTGGAAGAGGTGTTTTCTTGCATGAAGCAGGCGGGTCTGAAATGCAAACCCTCTAAGTGCGAAATCCTCAAGGATTCCATAAAGTATCTGGGCCGCCTGGTTGACAAACATGGAGTGAGACCAGACCCCGAAGCGGTTGAAGCGGTGCTGACCTGGAAGGCACCTAAAACAGATACACAGTTGATGAGTTTTCTGGGATTCGCCAATTATTATCGCGAGTTCATCAAGGGGTATGCTGACAAAATATACCCCATGCAGAAGTTGATGAGAAATAAGGGCAAAAAGTTCACCTGGACTGATGAGGCACAAGTCTCATTTGAAAACATCAAGCGCGAACTTTGCGAGGCACCGGTCCTCGGCATGCCAACGGAGAAGGGGATGTTCGTGCTGGACACGGATGCGTCAGTGGTTGCGATATCAGGCATACTTCACCAAGAGCAGGAGTGGAACGGGAGAACGGTTCTTCGTCCGATAGCTTATGGAAGTAAAGTCCTGAGTGACACTGAGATGAAGTACGGCGCACCAAAAGCGGAGATGTTTGCTGTGATCACGTTTGTGGAAAAGTACAGGGCCTACTTGGGGAGTGCTCCCTTCAAGTTGCGTGTGGACAATCGTGCCCTTGCCTGGCTGAAAACCTATTCGATGGACCAGAGCTACATTGGTCGTTGGATCGTGCGCTTGGATGGATACCACATGATCATAGAGCACCGTACCCGTGACAAGCACCAGAACGCAGATAGCCTCAGCAAAAAGACAGAATTTTATGAGCGCCTCGAAGAGAAGCAAGCTAGCCAATCAGAGATCAAAGACGGGTTTTCCTTTCTGGACAAAGAAACCTATGATGAGCTGCCACTTACTAGGTGGTTAGACAAATCAGGACATCCTATACCTGGACACCCTGACCTTCCAGTGGAGACGGCTGCGGAGATAAAGCTTTTAGCCAGAGGCGAACCCGTTCCGTTGGATCTGCTAGTCCGATCCAACTTGGTACAGCAAGAACTGACCAGGCTGGGTATAAACAGCATCGCTTTATTGAATAAGACGGTGAACGTGGCGCCGGACGTCATGGGAAAACTCCGTGACTTGTTGGATAGGGAAGTGGATAGGCATGATCATGAATGGAAGGAAACCATGCAGAGGTTGACTGTCACCGAGAGAACAGAGAAGAGGCCAGTGTCCATTCGCAGCCGAGGCGTTGAACGGGATTGCAGGTCGATCGTCAATCAGCTGGTGACCTCGATGCCGAAAGAAGTATTGTTGAGAACTTCGTTCACTGAATATGGAACATCGAATCAAAACCAAGCTACTGAGGAAGTCAGGATCAAGTCGAAATCTAGCTTCACGAGGAGAGTGCACTTCACGGATGCAAAAGAGGAATACGAGCCAAGCTCAGATTGTTCGTCCCTGGACGAGACAATGTCCGGGGAGTCTGACACCTTCGATCCAGTCAAGGACGACTTGTCTGAGAAGTCAAACGCCTTTGAGCCCGTGCAGGACAACTTGTCCGGGGAGAGGTTGACTAGACTACCTAGGGACAGAATTTTGTCCGGGGAGTCGGGTTCAAGGCGACCGATGGACAGAGTTTTGTCCGGGGAGTCGAGAAACATCTCAAACAACTTGGAATATGATGTTGGAGAATCGGTCGACTCAAGTGTTGAGTCGGGACCCCAGTCCGGGGACAACACGTCTGAAACAACTTCCAATTCCGACATGTCAGAGATTGCGATCCACTCCTTATTGGTAGACTGGAAGCAGCGTGGGCTGGACCGGGAAATACATCAGGATCCAGACAGGGACAGATACACCTCAGATGAAGAGGGCACTGTGGTAGACAATGCCGCAGACGAGCTCGAACTGATAGCAGTTTCAAAACGCCCAACCAGATTGCTGCCACATGGTACGGTCGTCCGTACCAATCTGGAACCATCTGTCCAAGAAGCGACGCCTTTGAAAAAGATATGGTGTGTCAAGTTGATGGACGATGCTCATGCTCCGGAGATAATGAGTGGGCAAATGAACGTGGTGAAGACGTATTTGAAAGCCAGGTACAGGCTGTCGGATCTCCTGAGGGCTCAACGAAATGATAGAATGACGAGCAGTCTGAAAAGATGGATCGAGAATGGGCAACCTGACAAGGGAGACTTGGAGGAAGACAGCTACAAAATCCTGAAGCAGTTTTACCTGAAGAGAAAAGACTTGTTGTACCTGAATAAGGACGGAATCGTAGCCTGTAAGCGCAAGGAGGAGGACAAGGTCCTTTATAAATACAACTCAATAGTGTTACCACAGTTGTACCAGACTGAGTTGCTCTTTCGCTCACATGATCAGATGGGACATCAAGGCGTGGACAAAGTGTATAACAGGATACAAAAACGATTCGAATGGCCGGGGTTGAAGAAGGCTTGTGAGAAATGGATAGCCGCATGCCTGTCTTGTCAACAGGCAAAGGATCCCAGGAAACTAAGGTTCCCCCTACAGTCAATAGAATCGTCAGGTTTCAACGAAGTGGTTCAAATTGATCACCAGAAAATCTGCATGACAGCAACGGGCTATAATCAGGTGCTGGTAATGATCGACCATTTTACGAAGTATGCGGAGGCGGCACCCTGCATGACAGCATCGGCAGAAGAAACGTGCGATCATTTGATAAACGTGTGGATAGCAAGGCATGGCTGCCCCATCACGTTCCAATCTGACAATGGCAAAGCATTCGTAGGTGATCTCACGAAAGAGTTAATGAAAAGGTCGCAGGTAGCGCAGGCCCACTCGACCACTTATCACCCGCAAACGAATGGCCTAGTCGAGAGGCAGAATCGCACACTGGTATCCATGTTGAGAGTCTACTGCTCACGCTACATGGATGACTGGGACAAGCACTTACCGCAAGTGATGGGTGCTTACAACAGCACGGAGCATTCCACCACGGGAATAAGTCCGCATATGATGCTCACGGGTCATGAAAAAGCACTCCCGTTAACGTTCTTCTACCCTGAATATGAAGGGAAGAGGACAGCACCGCAAACGTACGTGCGGGACGTTATTAGAAGACAACAGGACCTCAATGACTTATGCAGGAGGAATACGCAACAGGCGCAAATTAGACAAAAAAGGAGGTTTGATAAAAGAACAGCCGATGCAAAAGCCTACTCAGTTGGCGATTATGTCTGGGTGTTCCAGGAAGTGGTTCCACCAAAAGGAACCAAGAAACTATTAAAGAAATGGCGTGGTCCATTTCAAATAACAGAGGTGCATCAAGGAGGTCGTTTTTATCGGCTGAGCACCGGAAGAGCGGCTCATTACGAGAATATCAAACCACACAACGCCTCGTCCGAGGATTGGTGCATCCCAGCGGACATGCAAGAGGGAGACTATTTAATAGTGGATCCTGCTTGTGAAGTGAATGAAAGGGGTACTCGCGACAAGAACGACGGCAATGAGATGGTGGACAATTGTGATCTACCACTGGATCTCGAGTTGACTGAGCGAGTAGAGGTGGACGATGAAACTCTACCCTATGCCGAAGAAGACTGGGATTGCCCGGAACAAACCGAAATTGACAAAGGAATACAGCCTGACTTTCCGCTCACTATGGAGACACGCCAAAGTAAGAGGGGAAAAAACCAGAAGAAATACAATCCGTATGGCGAGGACTTCGTTGTAGACCGGATAGTAGTGGGTGATGTCATAGACTCGCTGGTGGGGCTGGACGAAGTAGCGATGCTAGAAGAAATCGACCTTGTGAACGATATGGATCAAGATTGGATCGACGATCGATCAGAACCGGAAGTGGAGTTCGAACCAGAAGCGGAACAGACACATGAGCAAGAACTAACAAACTTGCGCGTGCTCGAATGGCTCCACGATCTGCCGACAGATCCAAAAGAGACGATCCTGACGATTCAGGACGTCGACAGAGACAGCGTCAAATACATCAGTCATGACAATACCGAGTCCAACTGGGTCGCCCCAGATGGTCCTCTACGTGTTCCACAATCCAACCTCGGTCTCCTAGACTTTGGGCGATCGACGGGGACGTCGATGGATATTTTTGTCCGGGGAGTGGGGGTAGGACTCACCCACACCGAAAATCTCATAATAAAAAAATTGAAATCGGCAAGGGAAACCGGAGAACTAGAGACAGAGGGCGAGAATGCTAAGAAACCACCTTTTGGACGAATCTTTGAATCGTATTTTGATCTCCCGAACCACTATTCGAACAATATCGTTATAACGGACAGCGATTTCATACTCACGGAACGCACGTGCGCCATAGCGATAACTGCGGACGTAAGCTTCAAAACAGCACTAGCGGCCGACTTTAAAAGAGAGTACAAGAATATCGAGTTTTTGTGGAAACAGAGGCCGGGTGTAGGAGGAATGATAGCGTTGCCCCCTGTTGCATCACAGATACCAGGGAAATATTTGTGTTTTTTGGTTACGAAAGCTACTGATAGGCAACACGTGAATCCGGAGAGCTTGGTATTGGCCTTGACTCGACTTAGGGATTTCCTGGTTGAGAGAGGTGTGACCTCTCTCTCGTTGCCAGTTTATGATCCCAATAGGGGAAAGCTACATCCGAGAGAGTTGTATGCTCTTGTGCATGTGATATTTTCAGAGACTGACATAGAGGTTCACTTACATAAAAAATACTATCTGAGCATATGCTAAGAATTGCGCTCGGCGATAAGTGGTTTTTATTAAGTTGCTCGATAAGAATTAGAGTCAAGTTTTAGATTAGGTTAGGTCTTAGGTACAGTATTAGGGATTAGGTTTTTATGTGATGTTTATGTGATGTTTATGTTATGTTATTGTGATGTTATGTTTTATGTTAGTGTCATAAAAGACCTGGGGGCACCCCAGGTCATCAAGGTGACAGCGTACATTCATGCTACTCTGACGAAAGTAAAGGTGGACGATCCACCTTGGTGCTAAAATTTTAAATCAGAATTGAAAAAGAGAATTTCAATGGAGAGTTTTAGAGAATTGATTGATGTTGCATCTTAAAATGATGATTCTAAGTCGCGACCTGTCTTTTAGATCTTGATTGATCGGAAATTGTTTACTGACATTGAATCAGAAGAGATTACACGAAGAGATTACACGAAGAATCAACACGAAAAGAAATGGGAGATACTAACGAACTCATGGAATTCCTCTCAGCGAGTCTAGGAGCGACTCTAGACGAGATTTATCAGCGGCTGATCGATTGTGACTTTACACGAGAAGACCCGGGGTTGGCGATGTTTGTGGTCGCACTCCTCAATGCACTGGGAAGAGAGGGTCGAGGGAATCGCCCTACGGAAGTAGTGTTGATGTTGGCCTTCGGTGAGTCCGGGACCGCCGAGAGAGGCCGAAACCGATTGATGAGATGGAGGCGCGGAGAAATGTCTGGCCACGACTTGGCTCGTGAGCCGGGACTAGGTGAGCAAAGGGACCACCGGCTAGGTGAGATGCCCTTACCTGTCCAACCTGCGCAGCCATTAATCGGAGCGAAGAGACAGCGTGATGGGCCAGGCCCGTCACACTCGGTCGACTCTCCAACAGCTGCTCCTCCCCTGAAGAAAGTGAGAGTGAGCGAGATAGAGATCCAGACGTCGGAAACGATTGAAACACTGGAGAAGAAGGAGAGGGACCAGAGTGAGCTGTGTGCCAAACTTCAGGAGTACAGGACCATAGCTCGGGAGAGAGATGAATGGAAAAAGAAATTCGAAGATCTGCAGGTGGCCTACAAGGAGGATGAGTTAAAGCACCTGAAGGAGCTGTATATGGCGAAGGTGAGCCAAGCGTCACCGGAAATCCTGGCGAGCATGAGGTCCTCGGAGGGATCTAGCGACACACGCCCCAGGACAACCGCGCAGGAGTTGTGCGCATCGAGAGGACCAGAGGTTCTGGATTCGCGTGCATCAAAGGGGCACGAGGCTCCTCAGCAGACACGACCGTCTGCCTCGAGTCAGAGGTTTACGATACCAGACCCTTCTGACACCTATCTAGCTCCTCAATTTCAGGAATCATTTAACCAAGTGGCCAGAGCCGCGATGGATGAGATCAACAGAGGCACTGAACGGACGCTGGCTAGGATCGTTCCTTCCCAGCGTCGTGATCCTTCATCAGATGGCTCCGAGCGGGCAACCCGCACGATAGCGTGCTCTGCGCCTGGAGGAGTCTTCAAGAAGTCTCGCGTGGTAGATATCAGGAAGAACCTGATGACACGTCATCAGTTCACGCAAGTGCCAGCCGAGCATCCTCGAGCCTGCTTGAATGACATGAGCTGGAACCCCGCCACGAGCGACCAAGTGATTCCCCCAGGGAGTCGCCATTTGATCATTGGAGACAGTCTGGTGAGAGATCTGAATGAGATCTCCGTCTATGGCCAGACTACCACTCTGTCCTTTGGAGGAGCCTCAGTGGCTCAAGTGATCAAAATGATGGAGTTCCAGGGCGAGGATCGTCTGGATACATTGATAATAATGCTGGGGACTAATGACGTCTCGAGAGCCCCCGTAACCCCAGAAAACAAGTGGGAACCTCTGTTGGTGTGTCTGTTGAATGAATTGAAGGAAAAGTATAGACCCAGGCTCGTGATCCTGTGTACGATACCGCCAAATCCTTTGGTGGGCACTACAGCTGCGGATTTTATGAATGGCAACGTAACGCGGTGGAATGAAATGACCCGCAATCTGGTGAGGAACAATCCTGGCGAGATGCGACTCCTGGATCTTGAAAACATGCTACGTATGACTGATCACATCGAGCTCACCAGAGATGGAGTGCACTTTAATAGCCAACGAGGGAGACATTGGATTAACGATGTGTTTCAAACGCAGTTGAGAGAAGTGGAGCAAGAATTAAGGGCGACCGGTTCTTTGGCTCGGACCAATTCGACCGGAGGGAGTAGGGTAAGGGCAACCGTGCCCGAATCCCTCGCCAACCGCCTAGGGCCCTTGGCAACGGAGACGGTTGGAGCCGTAACCGTCGCTCCGAGCTCAAATGTGAGAGACAGGCTGGGGACTGTCCCTCCTCCCAGGCCGCAATCGATTGGAAGCCGACTCGGCAGATCGGGGGAACAGAGTAATAGAAACAACTCCCAGACCGCGTCTAGGAGGAATGATTCGCCTGCCACGACAAATCCTGCTTCGACGGCAGGATCGTCGACAAGCACCGTGCCAGCGGAGGGAATTGAATCCGGCAGCAGGTTGCTTTGGAATAGTTCAGATCCTAGCCATTGGGGTCAGTATAAGACGGACATGTCGGCGAAGTTGAACATGAATACCCTGACGTGTCGGGAAGATGTGATGAGAATGACTGGCGGTGAAAGTCCCACAGTGTCGCGACTTTATCGGATACCGGGCGTGGATTGGCTGCTAGCAGAGCAGGAGAAATTCAGCTCCTCGACCTCACTCCGACATGCGGACTTGGATGGATTGCCTCATGACAACACCTTTGGACCTCTAAACACCCGGTCGCTCACCGACGTTCGAGATAGGGCCCGGGAAAGGACACCACCAGTGCGCAAAGGCAAGTTTCAGACGGAGAACAAACCCAGCAACAAGCATCACAAGATGTTTAGACAATTCTCTAAGCCACCCGGTCAGACGCCGGGTGAGTATTCTAGGGATTATCCCCGAACCACAACAGTGTCTGGAGACGACAAGAGATATGGGAATCTGAAGGCCCCAGTAGGTGATGGCCTTTTTGCAGCGTATGATCCCTTGGACATAAAGGCTGCCAAGTATCTGGTTGTGGCCGGCTCCGATTATCTCTATACACCCCGTTCTCTATTCTGGCCTGATGTGATTTTCTTAACGGCGCCTAAGCTGGACTGGGGACAGGCGATAGGCATGATGATAAGTGTACGGAGAGTGGTCAGCATGGAGCCGCAGGTGATAGTGGTTGCAGGCGCGAATGATCATCTACAAAGCAGAGGCCTATTGTCACGTCTGACGGATGGATCGATCCCGAGTAACGAAGTTATAGGGGAAGCGATCATGACACTGCTCTCGGCGATGGCCGAGGTAGAGGCAGCAGCAAGACAACGGTTCACCATGAATGTGGTGAAGGTGATCTTTGTATTGTCACCAGGCTACGCTGCGTTGCCTGAACCCCTTCAATTTGTGTACACGATGGTCACGACGATAGCGGAGGGGATATATAACGTGATAATTCCTGCCCCAAACAGAGTGGTGGACCCGGACAATTATTATCCGCACCGATCTGAGCTTCCCGCTGTTTGGTCTGACATCTCGAATGCCATACAGGGACTCAGAGATTGTAGCACAACTCGGTTGGTGCTAGACGAAGTTCTGGGGTTGGAGCTGTCCAACTTCGCAAGATTATTGAAGCTAAGACCAGGGGTAGGTGACGATCATCTGTTAGTACAACAGGTGGCTGATGATCTCTGGTTCAGGCAGATGGATCATAAAGAGAACGAGCAGGGAAGGATGATCAGGAAGAACATGACGTCAGCAGAAGAGGACCTCATGGCGATGGCTTTGCGTACGAAGCCACACAACAACATATGGTTGTATCTGTCACCGAGGCTGTGCACCTTGGGTGAAGACGCGTTTGAGTATGCGCCGGCAATAATTAAGGAGATACACGCGTATTTGAAGAGTCTACTTGATGCCCGGGAGTTGGCTGGAGGCAAGATGTTGAAGCTGATGCAGGACGTGAATACGATGTCGCTGGACAAGTTCCAAGCGGACGTGCTGGCCACGAAAGCACAGTACGAACGATCGGATGCTATCTTGGGCGGAATGGGAGTGGGATGGACGCCATCTTTCCTATCGACGTGCTACCCGAGGGCATCTAGGAACCTGATCGCAAGTTTTGTCAAAGACATCAGGAAGTTGTCGATTGGCCTGGTGTTAGCCTTATACGTGACATTTGGTCATGAAAACTTTGTGAAAGGACCGGCAAACCTCTTTACCCAAGCGTTGGCCGATTTGAGGTTGGATGGACTCTTGACCATGATTGCCATGACCTATGGTCGGCTGGGAGACTTGCTTGTGCTATTGCGTTACCCTGAACAACTGCAGGGACCCAGTCGTGAGTTCAATGCACAGTTGGAAACCGCCTCGCTCAGGAAGATGAAAGACTGGAGGACTCTCCTACTTCAATACCTCCTGCAACAGAACAGAAGCGTAACAGGAGAGGACAAAGTGGCGACGAACGCAAGCGAATGCAAACAGTATTGTGGCATGCCCTTATTAACAGACTTAGCTGTCATGATGCGGATTGATCCGTTGGCTCTGGTCCACGGACTAAGGGAATTCGTCACAGTGGTTTATGGACCGGCGATGTCCTTTGCGTTCCCGGATGTACAAGTTAAAGCGTACAGGAATTCAGTGTTGTACGTCAACCTGGTCTCAGTAGTGGATTGTTCCGTGCTGAATTGGGTAGAGCAGAGTGAACTGAGAAAGCTGGCTAGCGATGATAGGCTGTTCGGAAGAATAGCAGAGCCAGGTTGGGTGTTGATGGATTTCAACAACCACTTCAAATGCCGAATGGGTCGTGAGGATCTGTCCCACATCCAGTTCAACCCGAAACTCTGGAATCTGAGACCAGTGGTGAAAGATACAGGAGAGGCTGTGGTAGTACCTCAATTGCCGGGAGCCTATGCCCATGCAAGAGAGAATCAACAGACATGGCTTCCTGGGTCCAGGCCGCTGCCGGACCAATGCCATCGGTATCCACCGATAAGGAGGATGTTGTTGGGAGTCACATCTCCCATCATTGCCCCTCGTATCGGAGCAGCCCGTGACGCGGAGAAGAGAATGCAGAAGTGGAGTGGAGGGATGGAGCCGCGCTTCATCAGCTGGAACGTCGCTGCCGCGCACACGTTCGACTTCTCATTTCCTGATGCCTGGAGCAGGAAGAAGATCAAAGCACTACCCTCCAGGAGACCAGAGGTCTCGGCTGAAACGTGGAATGAAGTGTATTCTTCCGCGGACGACTTATCAAGACTGAAGTGGTCAGGAGAAGCGAAGGTGGTGATGCTGGAGGTGGCAAGTGAGAGCAGAGGTGGCTCATATGTAACGATAGAGGACCTGGCCCCACATGGTGAGGAGTTAGTAGAGTTCCTGGTCGATGATGAGTTGTTTTATCATGCAGGAGACATGGCCGTACCGGCTCGGCCGGATTCGGGCGCAGACGCACGACAAGGACCCTCGGGACCTAGGCCGAAACCTGATGCGGACGACGATGAATTGATGGATCAGGACGATAACGATGAAGGCACCGGAAGCAAGACGGAGAAATCGGGAGAGACCGATCTAGGAGCGTTGGAAAGGGACTTGCTAGAGTACCGGTTCAGCGAAGATGACGATGGGGAAGTCGATGGGAGTCTATTGTTGATGGCACCATCATCCTTCATGTCTCCTACAAAGGAGGCGTCAGCCGATCTATCTCCGATAGACCCAATAAGCCAGGCGAGAGAGTGCCGAAGCAGGGATCCACAGAAGCTGCTTTATGAATCGCCAAGGAGGAGGAAAATCGAAGAGTCTATGAAGATATCGTTCCTCAGCACATTACCAGAAGAAGAATGGGAAAGATATCAAATGGAGTTGGAAGGCAAGACAGGAGCAATCTGGAGTCGAGTAAACTTCATGGAGAAATCTTGGGACGTGATAAGGCGATATGGGACGCAGTCCATAATGAAGGTGGGATTGAACCAACCCATCATGCGTGAGGTCCTGGAGAAAATAGTGAGCTCCATGGAGTCGGATGTTCTGACCGAGTCAGTAACAGAAGACAGTGCCGATGATCAGCATGTTGCAAAGAAATTACCTGTCAGACGAGCCAGGAAAGGGCTGAAGCGACTAAAAGGGAGGACAGGAAGTCGAGCCATGAACCCGAAAGTGGTGAAGTCAAGAGCCAACGCAGTGGTGACCTCTTTAGCGAGCGCAGGTCGCTCAGGCGAGAGCGGGCAGGGAGATACTACAACGCTGACAGGGGGAGAAAAAGAGAATCTGATACCCCCTATGCTCTTGGCAGGTCTGACCGTGACCGCCACAAGGTCGAAGAAAACGGCGCGAACCCTGGCAGACACCAAGTTAGAAATGGAAGTAATCAGTCAATGTGGATCTGGAGGACTTGAAGATTACAGGCCCTCGCGAATCAACATGGCCAAGTTGAAACTGGAAGGACAACTCGACGTGGTCGAGTACAGTCGAATAACCGTGCCGGAATCGGTCCACATGGGGGATCCGGCAGGGGGTTATGTGGAAATGTTGAAAGCGAGGAACTCCGCGAGAGGGCACCTGATGGCTTGGAACGAGAACACAGCCATGCAAGAATACTTGAAGGGGCTTACGGAGAACTCCAACTTCAATCGAAAAGAATATGGGACAGTAATGTCATCAGAAGCGAACGAAATTGGATTAGAAAAGTTGCTAGAGCTTTCTTGGAGGGCGGCTCTCCAGAAATACTTTGATGAGACGATGAATGCACCTGCGACTGTAGCAGCATACCTGGCTCATCCTTGCGTGAGAACTGATCTGCAAGTACGACTGGCTTGGTGCTTGATGGGCATCAAAAGGGCGGAGTATGAAGCCAGCAACGACTCGAAATCACGAGAACAGGAGCTAGAATTGATGGAAGCTTTACGGACATTGATCTCAAAAGACGATTCAGCGATAGCATGGGCTAAACGGAAGGATGCCCTTTGCTTTGTCAGGTTTGTGGTGGATCGCATCCCCACTCCTGTGTTGGGAGAATGTATAAAGATCATTCGGCAAAAGGGAGTTGATTGCGAAAGGAACTTCCTTAGGGCACTCCTAGAGCTATATCAGGACATGCCATTGACCGTGCCAAGCAAGGAGTCGAATGATATGGAAAGCTATCGCAAGTTGGAAGAGGTGAGAAGATACTCCAACAAAGGATTGAGAGTGAGCAGAGACTTGATTGAAGCGGCCAGAGGACAAAAGGAGTTTGCAACACTAGGGAAACTGAAGTCGTTCCAATACGTGTCTGGCATACCGGGGATGGCGTATAATCCCTTCGTGAACGAAGAAGCCAGGGAAGCATACTTCGACTACGAGCAAGTCACAGTGCTCAACTTCTGGGTTGAACGGATTAAGGAAATTGGAATGTTGATGGTGGAACAACCCAAGCTGGGAATTATTTTGGAGGAACGAGTAGTCGAACCCTCGATTCCCGAGCTAAAAGGGCAAGTGAGTTTTGATTGTGGTTCTTGGGACGGTCCCTTGAAAACCAGTCTAGTAGTGATGTGGGAACTCATGAAACCTTCCTGGTGTCCCCATCCTAACGCAGGCTTAATCTGGGACATGACCGCGGATATCATGTTAGACCGGGATGATGATGCGAGTCTACATGATCTGGCCATGATACAACACCTGCTGGCCATGAGATTGACGAAGAAGAAGAGCAACCAGTCCACGGAGCTGTCCGAGGAAGGTACATCGAGTAATTGGTTGAAGCAAGGCACATGCTTGGCTCAACACAGTGGGATGGAAGGACATGTTTGTAACATGGGACACTGCCTGATTACGCTGAGCGAGCAGCATCGACAACTGGCACGATTGTACGGAAGATTGAGCATGTCAGATAAGAGTGCCATGGAGTTGGTCGCAGACTGCCATGGGGTGACGGACGTAAACCTGATCACAGCCTTGGGATTTTGCAGCATGACGAGTTCGATAGAATCGCTCGAGCGCTTGGAGCGTGCCCATGAGCTAGTGACGTCCCTCAGCGTGGAAATATTCCCTGGAGCATTACAGACAGAGCAAAAGATTGGAGGCTGGCGAGAAGCCCTAGAAAATGAAATGAATCTGAGGGATAGTGAAGCCTATCACAGACCTACTGGTTCAAAATATATGGTGGGTTCAAGCTCTGCGCCATACTGCAATAGCAAGTATCCTACGCACATGGTGGTGATGGATGCGAGGACGCAACAGGTGTTGGTTGACCAGCTTTTCTCTGTGCCAAAATGCGTGAGGTTGGCCAGAATGTCAGAGAGGTCATATGACTTGTTGGCAAAGATCTTTCGGGCAGTCCCGAAGAGATCCGAAGGCGAGTTGCAAGACGTTGTGGGTGAAGAGTTCATGATGCTGAACGAAGGCAACGTGAGTGAGTTCCAGAAGCAGAAAGCGAGTGGAGCGTTACCCACTGAATTCCCCACCATAGAAGAGAAAGACGATCTACATAGAATCCTGATGGAAGTGGAACCGTTGCTGGGAGCCTCAGGGTATCGAACCCGAAGGAACATAGTGAGAACCCACGGGGAATATCCTTGCCACTGCTTAGCGCAGACGTTGTGGTACCCCAAACGAGGGAACCTGATCCTAATTTGGGACGTGGAGGAGTTGTACTCCACGGGGTTGCCCGATCAGAATCAACCAGTGTCAATCGTGGTGGTTAGCGCCATGCTAGCAGTGAGATGGTTGGAGGCTTATGCGGACACAGATGAGCAGGAGACAGCCGTGCCGACTCCTGAACAGCTGAGCAACGTGAAAATGAGTAGTGAATTGGATCTTTTCAGAACCACTTGCAAGGTTCTGAGAATACCTAAAGCCATTGAAAGAATATGGTCAAGGCAAAGATTGATGCCTTGGTTCCGTGCAGTGATGACATCTTGGATGTATGAACGCGCGAAGCGTCACATGTCAAGGAACACGGAAGCCTATCAATCTTTCCAGCTAGACATAGGACCAGGAGCCTATAAGAGAGCTTTCCTGACGCATAGAAACGCGGTCACCACTGCGGTGAAGCGAGTAGCTGGAGCGCCTTGTGTTACTGAAGATGAAAAGAAAGAGGTCTTAAGAGCTGACCTAGAACGAAACGTGAGCCTGTGTCTTCACAACAGCTTTTGCAGGAACCGGGAGCAGAAGGTGAATGTGGACTTACTACCTTGTTGCAAACCGAGGCTGTTGGAGCAGGAGGGTTGGGGCACGGCCCGCAACTCTCTGGACATGTTAGAGAAAGTTCTGGAAGACAGTGACGCTGAACATCAGGATGGAGAAATGATGGAGTGAAGATGACCAAAGAAGAGAAGAGAAGGAGAGAAAAACTTGATTGTCTTTGTGTGTAAAAACTTGAACAAATCAACCAAGTTTTGATTATTGAACTTGTTAAACTTTTTGTTTTGATTTAGTTTGGTCAGACCAAACTTTGAAAATTGTTGCAATTGTTAAAATTGTTGAAATTGTTGATTTTAGTTACTACTATCTATGTATGTATATAAGGAACATAGGTGAGTATATTTACCTATTTATTCACGACTGAAGTTTTTAACCTGTGTAAGACACGAATTCACTGTGTGGCGACATGGTAAGTTTGAGTAAATTCGCTCGAGAAGGGTGGGTAACTCAATAACTTTCCTAGCCACAGAGTTTCTTAGTTTTAATATTGAAAGGACCGCATAAATGACTAATTATACTTGGTGAGTGAAGTTAAGTTAATTTTAACGGGTGCGTGGCCGTGCCACGTCCCACTTTTTAATCAGAAGCGAAAAGAAGTTTTATGGCAAGATGACGTAAGTAGTCAGAAAAGAAATTTTATCTAGGACACTCCTCATGGTGCAAATTTTGTGAAAATGTTGAAAGGCAGTGAGGTGTAGTACGATGCCATTTGTGAACACGTAGTGAGTTGAGGTGGAGTAGATAAATTTCATTCTCTTATGCGATTTGTAAGATTGGTTACAGAAAACTGGATACCTACTTGACGATAACCCGGTGTTGTGCGATCAATAGGGACATTGATGGAGATTTGTCCGGGGAGTATGTGCCATTCCGCCGGATGACACAGCATAACCTTCCCGCGACGGAAATAAAAGTGACTAAAGGCCTTACGAACAAAAAAGTGTTGCGACGGAGGGTCAGAATGTTCTGGAATTTTTAATTTTAAAATTTCGATTTGAAGGAGAACATTTCTGAGAAATAGAAAAAAAGACGGCCATTTTGAATAAAATAGAGAAAAATCAGAACGACGCCATATTTTGTGACAAACGGTTGTATCCGAGACGAGAAAATAACGGAGCCTCTTATCGTGGCAATAACACACGATAAGGACCTTAGTGAGAGATATTTGTGGAGACGGAGGCTTCGGTGGGGGGAAGAGAAATACCACGGAACCCTCCCGGGACACGAAATATAGGAGATAAGAGTGTTATCTCAAGAAAATCACGGGAGCGGAGGCTTGGTCCCCCAGAGACTGTTATATGTGAAGGGACTGTGTAAACTAGCTATAACAGTTGCTGGAATGTCCTAGATATTAATTAAACACCGATATTATTTGATATTTCAGAGTATGAGTAGATAGAGAAAGGAAAAGGTCAATCCATCTCCAATGGATTTAATATAAAACTGTCACACAAAAACATATAAAAATAGGTTGTTCGAGCCGTGTTTTTAATGACAATCACGTAGTCTGAGGATCCGAGACTCAGCTATGTGGTTGTGTTCGCATGCAAACGAAAGCTGATCAAAAGTCGTTTGACTGATGGCCTAAAAATAGTAACTTTTTACTTTGCCCTAGACAGACCAGAAAATCAACTGGCAAGGTCGAGACGGTGAAAAACGAGTGGAATTAAGGTAACTGACGCCTGCCAGTCGTCAATAGGTACTTTTTCTACGCTCCGTCGCTGTGTGATATTTGGGCGAATGTTACACATGACGAGTTTCCCTGCCACTGCTTGCTGCAGACCTGGTGGTATCCCGAGCGTAGTAATCTGGTGTTGATCTGAGACTCTGGAGAGCTGCTCTCCATGGGTTTACCAGACTCATCACGGCCCATAACAATAGTGATAGTGGGAGTTATGATGGCGATACAATGGCTGGAGGCTCATGTGATTGAAAACAATAGACAGGAGGCACCAACGAGAGAACAGTTGCAGAAATTGGATTGTCTATACGATTTAGATCTTTTTGAGACAACGTGCAAGATTCTAAACATTCCGATGGAAGTGAAAAAGATATGGGCAAGAAGACGATTGATGCCATGGTTCAGAGCTAACATGACTGCATGGTTGTACGAATATGCCAAAAAGCATACGTCGAAGCGCGGCAGGGTGTACAGTGGATATCAGCTGGACATTGGAGCAGGAGCTTTCAAGCGAGCTTTCGTGACTCATCGGAATGCAGTGACCAACGCTGTAAAAAGAATTTCCAGGACAAGTGAACGTAGTGGAAAGGAGAAGGAAGAGATGTTGAAGGAAGTGAAAAAGATATGGGCAAGAAGACGATTGATGCCATGGTTCAGAGCTAACATGACTGCATGGTTGTACGAATATACCAAAAAGCATACGTCGAAGCGCGGCAGGGTGTACAGTGGATATCAGCTGGACATTGGAGCAGGAGCTTTCAAGCGAGCTTTCGTGACTCATCGGAATGCAGTGACCAACGCTGTAAAAAGAATTTCCAGGACAAGTGAACGTAGTGGAAAGGAGAAGGAAGAGATGTTGAAGGAAGATCTGGAGAGAAACGTGACGTTGTGTCTCCACAACAGCTTCTGCAGGAACAGAGAGTCTGACGTGGATCCTCTACCTTGTTGCAAACAGAGGGTAGAAGAGCAGAAGTGTTGGAGGACTGCTTCCAACAGCGTCAGAATAGCTAACGATGCGTTACAAGACACAGAAACTGAAAGTGCAGAGTCAGTGTCACAGGAGGAAGAGATGGAACATTGACAAATGGTTGAGAGAACAAGATATAAAAAGAAAGAAAATTAGAAGAATTTAGAAGTTTTAGAACTTCTAAACGACTGAAAGAAGGGAAACAAAGGAGTGACGAAGAGGAAGAAGTAAAAACTCAGAATTGTTTTATGTGTTTGGAAAAAACTCTAGTGAGAAACCAAGCAACCGAGTTGTAATTGAAGACTGAAACATTTAGTTGAGTTTTGAACATTAAAGAATTTGTTGCATTTATAAAATTGCATTTTGATTTTAGTTAGTGGCTTTAGAGACACTTACTATTTATTAAGAAAGGCTTGAGTAAAGAGTATATTTAAATTTTCCAGCCTGCATGACTGTTTTTAATCATCTAGGAGAACTGATCACTTTGTGGTGACATGAAAGGCTTGGGTAATCTCCTGAAGACGGAGATTGTTTCATTGTTCTTTCTAACCACAGAGTTACTTAGTTTTAATATTCAGAACAATAACAAGCAAGATTTCCAAAGGGAAGAAGCATAGTACGATAATTTTAGCTTGTTGGTTGGAAGGACTGTCCTGCAAACCAACATCTTTTAAAAATCTAGGAGAAAAAATTTTAAATCAGGACATTGAGATTGGAAGTCAGAAAAGATATTTTTATCTTGGGTCATATCCTCAATGTGCAGATTAGTGAAAAAATTGGAAAGCTATAGTGACGTAGTATAATGCCATTTATATTCTGCAGTGAGTCGATGTGACGTAGATAAAAGTAATTTCGTGCATTTTGTAAATTCTGTTCGACGACACTGTACCAATTTTACGAACATTGCGAGATTCAATGGGGACATTGACCGGACTGTCCGGGGAGTATGTGACATTCGATCAGAATGGACAAAAATGCAGATGCAGCAATTTCGAGTTTTTAGCAGCGAACCTTCCGAATTGGCGGTTTTTGAAGGAATAAGAGCGTTATTCGGACGATTGAACAAAACGTGAAGGCTGAAGGATTCGGAAGTTCCTAAATTTTAAAATTTCAAATTGATGACGTAATAATTCTAAGAAACGTCAAAAACAACCATTTTGGCAGAAAAACCTAAATAAGACACAACAACATTAGTTGCGATAGCGATAACGTCGAAAGTTGTGATTGGAAAACAACAACAAAAAACAGAAGTAACAGAGACCGCTCCGAATTGCAACTATTGTGTCGCTACAATAGTTGCAAGGCCGTTGCGAACAACGGTGAAGGGTGGAAGACAGCCTTCCCGAAGGAGAATAAGAGTCTTATTTCCCCGGATTCAAGAATCCGGAGGGGTCTCGGGATTTGGACTAAAACAGTTTTACATAAATTTTTAGCTTCCCTATTATGTCCTGAATTGAATTTCATTAACATCTGAATTTATTTTGCTAGGATGAGAAGCTAGGAGTTGGGGGAAAGGGTTGATCCATCTTCGATGGAGATGATGATTTTTATCTACCGAACAAAAACAATAATAATTCAATAAATGGTAGTAGCCCTGATTTTAGGAGTGACCTCGTGGTCTGGTGATACTGAGACCCAGCCATGAGCTCACTATTTCTGCGTGTAATCTAGTTAATTTGAGTGTTTTGACCAAAGTCGAAAGCAGTTACGTTTTTGTCGACCCGATGTTAGAAAGACCACCAAAAGAACTGGCTTGGTAGAGACGGTGAAAAGCATGAAGAGCTCTCTTTAGACGTTAGCCAGTCATCTTAGAACCTTAGCTTTATTTTCCGTCGATATGTATCTTCCGGGCGAATGTTACAAAAGATAGAGGAGGAACATAGTGCTTGTCAATATTTTCTGGTGGATACGGAGATGAAAAATGGTAGACATAAGGTATTTAACTTCCAAATGTCCAAGTTAGATACTAAAAAAATAAACGAGAACCTTGAGGAAGTCTTCAACCAGCTCGATTCTGCCGCTAAAATCAATATTGCTCTGGGGTTCGTTCTTCGGAAAATTGAGACTGGTGAATATCAATATTTCTAAGCCCATGAAAACCACACTTTAATTGAAAGATCCCACTTACTGTGTACGAAAGCGGATTTGATAACAATCCAAGGAAAAGTAGAAAAATTTGATATTGTGGAGCAATGTACCCAAGAACGCCAGAACACAAAAAGGAGATTCAAGTTGATTACTGACGTTACAATTTTTGCAGCTGTGCTGAAACACATCCCAATGGGATGTCCGGACTCTGTCAAACCTGAACTTTCACTACGACATACGCATGTGAATTTTCTTTTATCTACCAAAGACAAGGAACCTTACAAAGATCATTTGTGTCTTTTCCGCGCATTGGCAATGTACAAGAACGGACACAATGATCTCGACTCTCACACTTCTAGATACTTTAGAGAATTTGTATGAAAATCAATTCATGGTCCTAAAAGTTTCCGTGGAGTTTCAGTGGAAGACTTACCAGTTGTCCAGCAAAGAAACAAAAATTTCGATATCCAAGAAAGAGAATATGTAGGAGAACTAGCTCGACGAAGCATTGGAAAGTTCGATGAAACAGTTAAACTACTGAGATTTAACAATCATCAAACATCGAGTGAGACATATTTACCCAAAGAACGTGTATGGGGTTCAAGCAACCTTGTTTGAAAAGCTAGAAGGGTTCAATCTTCCAGTTTCTGAAGATAACAAACTTTTTAATAACCTAGCAGTTTTCGATTTTGAGTCGATTTGTGTTCCTACAGAGGAACTAAAAGAAACACAAACTACAACCTTGATTGGAAAACGTGTTCCAATTTCAGTCTCTGTATCATCGATTTTGATTGTTGACCCGTCTTTTTGTACAACACGGATCATCAAAACTTGATTATTGATTTTGTAACCAAACTTGAGCTGTTGGCTGAGCAAAGTAAGCTAAAAATGAGAAAAAAAATCCAAAACGTTGAAGTAGCTGTCAATCAAAGAATGAAAAAAATCTTGGATCAGCTAAAAGAATGGGTAAAAACTATTCAAGTAACCAGTTCGAGTACGAAAACGAATGCATTGAAGATTCGGAAGAAGCGAATATGTCAACACGGCCTTCAATTGTGTTCACTCGAAAAGCTGTGGTTGATGAAACATTCATCAGAAACTCATCAAAAGTTTGTAAACCAATCGTTGGAATTGATGCAAGTCAATTCTACCCCTTCTCAATGTGTCAAGATATGCCAAGATATGATTTGTGTTCCTACAGAGCTGTTCCTACAAAGAGATGCGAGTTTGACACTTATATGCAGAAATCCAAGACTAGACAAAATCGAATGCGCAATTTTGAGAATATGTTCATGTCTTTTTACCAGGAAACAAGACCAGAATGCAAAATTGAGAGTTTTTTTTACATCTGAAAAACAGAAAAAAATTGACGCTTTTAATGTGGACGGTCATTGTGATCACTGTAAAACAGGTTTCGAAGCAGTGGGATGCTACTTTTACTTCTGTTCCTATCAAGAAGCTCACCCAGCCATAACAGACCAGGATATTGAACGAGGAAATAAGAAGAGAGAGATGGATCAAATGATACGGGAATACATAAAAGAGAAAGGATACAAATTTGAAGAAATGTGGGAGTGTGAGTGGTGTGAAAGTTTCAAAACCAATGACAAGATCAAAAGTTATTTCAGAACCCATTTTCCGTACAAAAGACCTCTTTCTACAGACTCCCTTCTAGCAAAAACAAAAGATGGATCTCTTTTTGGCTATGTTCAGTGCAATTTAAATGTTCCAGATGAACTAAAATCAAAATTTGCCAATTTTCCTCCAATTTTCATAAAAACTGAGGTTGGAAGAAACAATATTGGAGAACACATGAAAAACTATGCATCGAGAACGAAATGTTAAAACATCCCCAAAGAATGCTGATATCTAGTTTCAAGCTAGAAAACGGAACAGTTATAACTCCTCTGTTCAACTTTTATTTGAAACTTGGATTGCAGTGCACCAAAATTTACCGTTTTGTTCAGTATACTCCACAAAAATTTTTCAATAATTTTGTTCAATCAGTGGTTGATGCGAGAAGAGAAGGAGATAAAAACCTTCTATCAGGAGTTGTAGCAGAAACATCGAAACTTTTGGGTAATTCTTGCCATGGATATCCGATCATGGATAGATTCAGGCATACAATTACGAAGTATCTGAACGAAAAAATCTCAAAAGGCAATCAAGGAACCACTGTTTAAAGGACTGAACACAGTTGAGAAAGACTTATATGAGGTCGAACTGCTGAAATCCATCATTGAACACATAGAACCCATTATTGTTGGATTTTTCATGCTGCAGTGAATGTTGGAATGTTGGAACTCTACTATAACTTCTTTGACAAGTTCTGTGATATAAAAAATTTCAAAGAGTTGCAGATGGATTCAGACTCACTTTAATTGGCTCTTACTGAAGAAAACTTGTACGACTGTATCGAACAAGAGAAAAGAGAAATTTGGGAAAAAATGAGGGAAAATGACTGCAGAGACTCTTTCAAGGCGGAAGTGAAATCTAATTTCTTCCCTCGAACGTGTTACAGTACGCATAAAAATCATGATAAGCGGGAGCCGGGCAATTGCAAAGAGGAATTTAGATGTACATAAATGCTATTTTTGTGTAGCAAGACATATTGCTGCTAGGACAAAAAGTCCTATAAGTTCAAATTAAGCAGTAAAGGATTAAATAAACGGGTTCTAGAAGATTCTGGAGGTGGGCATATGACAAAGTATAGGAGAGTTCTCGATGAAGCAGTTAACCTTACATGTACTAACAAAGGATTCAGAACTATAAATCTTATGGTTGCTACATATGAACAGACAAAGAAAGGACTATGTTATTTTTAACCAAAAAGACAATTTCAAGATGATGGAGTTCATACAAAACTAATTAGCTTATAAAATCTGTTCTGATGTAGTAAATTTATTTGCGGTTAATTTATTTTACAATGCAGTGATTTATATGCTTTTTTTTATAAAATTTAATTTTTTTTTCTTCAAAAAATCGATTTTTTTCCGAAGTTTCAGTAGGTTTCACCGTAATTTCAGATAGATGTTCAAAAAATAAGATCATCGAATAAAATAATTAATTCTTCAAATTCGACCAAATCTTATCGTGTTTTGAAGTTTTTTGAAAAATTTTTGATAAAAAATCCAAATTTTTGTCCAAAAACTATTACCACTATCTTACCATGAACCAAAACACTAATTACAAAACCTTCATTCCACAATCTACACGTAAATAACCAGTGATATTTACAAATTAGATAACACGCGCCGAGACTTTTGCGAAAAACTAGACATTTACACACAAAATCCAAAAAAGTTTCGTTTTTCTTATAATTCTCTCACCATCACACAAACCATAAAACCTTACCATTGCTATTCCCTATCCTAATACATTGTAGACTCTATTCCCAATGCTAATACATAGCTTAGTGAACGGATGTTCTATTCCCTATCTTAAACTATGGGGGTCACCAGGGAAGACAGTCAGTTTGTGATCCAAGACTTGAGATTTGTTCAATGGTTCTGGGCTGTAAACTCCTGAAATGTTTCTTGAAGTCAATCCAGATTTTGCAATTGGTGGTAGATGTCAGTGCCTGGAGTGATTCAACAATAGCACCTTGCTTGGATCAGATCAATTCTAAACATGTACTCTAATTGTGTGGCCAATCCTATGCCAAAGCTCAACATATGCTACCAGCCAACAAGTGGAAACACGTTCCGACTCATCAAAATCCAGCCGACCAAACAACGCTATCATTAACAGCAGCTGAATTACAAAATTTGCAGCTTTGGTGGTCAGGGCCCTCTTGGTTGCAGACAAATGAAGTTTCTATACCATCACATCCAACAATTCTCGAAGCAAATGAAGAGAAGAACGAGCTCAAAGGGTCAATTGACGAAACCACAATCGGGCAGCTGGCGTGGAGGAAACCATGCAAGAAGCAAACCCAACCAGGACTAAACGTCGGACAGACAAAAATAGCGGAAAGTTCTTCGATTTGGAACAATGGGGATCTTTTCGTAAAGCTCTACGCATTGGAGCTTTAGTCCACCCTGAAACTTCTGAAGAAGAACACCGACGATCATCTTCAGCTTCGAAAGATAGGTCTAAACCTTTTTGTACGAGACGTTTAGGAGCAGCATTTTGACGAAGAATCGAAAGCAATCAGAGATGGGCAAGATATTAGCCGGACATCCAACCTCTTTCAGCTATTTCCATCCATAGACGATTATGGATTGCTTAAAGTTGATGGACGACTGGCAGCTGCTGATTGCCTGAACGAGAAGGCAAAATTTCAGATGATCTTGCCCCCGAACACTCATTTATCGAGAACTGTGATCCACCATAGTCACATTGTTCAGCTACACTACAGGCTGAAGGCAACTGTTGCTCACACTCGGCAGCAATTCTGCATCATACGAGTCAAGACCATGGCGCGAGCAATGATAGGCAACTGCGTCACTTGCTTCAGGTTCCACAGTAGTGCAATGAATCAACTGATGGGAGATTACCCTAGTGAGAGAGTCAACCCATCGCCACCATTCTCATATGTTGGTATTGACTTAGCCGGACCAATGTACTCTAAGGAAGCCGATCAACTACTCAAATGTCACATAGTTCTTTTTATTTGCTTTTCTATTAAAGCAATCCACTTGGAACTTTCAAAAGCCTTGGAAACTGAAGAATGCTTGAAGGTTATCAGAAGGTTAATTGCCCGATGAGGATGCTCGAAACAGATCTTCTCGGATAATGTAACCAACTTCATCGGATCACTCAACGAGCTAGTTCAGGTGAAGAGGCTTCTACAGGATAGACACAAGATAGACAGCCTCCCTGACCATGTTCGAGACTTAAGTATCAATTGGACTATTATACCTGCAAGAGCTCCAAGCTTCGGAGGGCGATGAGAAGCTGCATTTAAGTGAATGAAACTACTCTATCATAAGACAATAGGCAATGGAAGAAAACTTAAACTCTACGAGATGTACACAGTGCTTTGTCAGATAGAAGCTATACTCAACTCAAGACCGATCACAGAGATCTCGGATGATGCGAAAGACACCGCGCCACGCACTCCATCCATGCTGCTAAATCGTTTTAAGTCAAAATCAAATGCCCATTGATGCTGATCCTACTATTGATGAGCTTACTTAAGATGAAAAATGCCAGAGAAAACGATTCAACTACCTGCACAAACTGATTGCAGAATTCTGGTAGAAATAGTCTTTTGAATGTGTAACCGCTACGCAACAAGGCAATAAAACCGTACAAGAAAAACAAATATTGATAAAGAGAGATCTAGTATACATAATTGACGATGATAACCCCCTTCATCATGGCCACTTGGAATCTTGGAATATGTATATGCCGGAAAAGATAGTCTAGTGAGGGTAGTGCAAATAAAAACGGAATGAGAAGCTTAGTAAACGACCGATTATAAGATTGCGGAAACTACCGATGAAAAACGATGAAAGATAAAAACAATAAATTGTACAAATAAACCGATCAGAAACAACAGAAACAAAAAATAATATTCAAAAACATTGGTCAGTCATCCAACTCCTCTAGTAGTAGCAGAACAGGATTTAGGGTTGTCATCTCATGGGTTTGCACCCAAAATGTAGTTTTAGTGTTAATGAGTTCTGAGTTTTCCATTTGGGTTACAGTTTCCACATGGACACATTATTCGCCATGTGCAGCTGTCCATTTCTGAGTATCTTTCGAAGAATTTCCAATAAATTTCCGCTATGTCAGATTTCTGTATGTCAGTTAATTGTTTTTAGGTATGTCGAATTATCATATTGAAAAGTGCTGGGCATCTAATGACGAAGTCTGAGTTGGTTTTCTTAAGGCGAGTTTTCGGTATTTGATGTTCGTTTCTTTCATTTTCTCTCGTTGAGTTTTTGGTGTTTTCGGCATATTGGTTAATGTCAATTTCGTAGTTATTGCGAACTATAGAAATGAACAGAAGGAGGTCGTGCATTTCAATGTACAGAGACAGCGGTAGCATTCTTAATTTTTGTAGTCTACACTTATATGGGATATGTGAGTTAAGCATCCATTTGGTCGCCGTTCGCTGAACCTTTTCAATTGCTCGGAGGTTTGATTTCGAGTAGTGCGTTACTGACGCGTCTTCTTCGTCATCATTCTTCCAAACGCATCCTTCCAAAATTTCATATACATGTGTTTTCTACTCCTTTTCTTCACGGCAGGATAATGGGCTGCATCAACCAACTGCAGTCCCCTGAGGACCAACCGAAACTCCCAAATCACCGTCTCCACAAGTTCCACCTTCCCCGCAATCAATCCCGACAACTTCACTCCCACCTTTTTATCGTTTCCAAATTTTATCTCCATCTGAAATGTGCAAAAATTGATCAATGGTGGCGGCAATGTTGGATCAAACAAAGCATGTTTTAAATGGCAAGATCAATTGTTCACATGTAAACTCAACGTTTTAATGGTTTTCTTATAAAGTTCGTGTTTAATTTCATCGGAAAGTTTCGAGGTCAAACATGGCGATTAAAAGATGAAAATAAAAAGAGCATTGAGAAAACCGACTATCGACGTGAAATTTAAATTGGTTGAATCATGGTTTCTGCGATTCGATCAATTTGAAACCAAGAAGAAAATGGTGAAAGAAAATGGTTTTCCTTTTATTGGTAAGGTTTTGTGTATGGTAGTTAAAATGTTCCGTTTTTCTTCGTCTACAGTTTTAAAGTTATTTTAACAGAATGATCAGATTGCTCCTAACGGTAGCTTACTATGCACAATAGTCGTCGCATTAGTACAGCTAGTGTAAAATTAATTTTAAGTACAACTTCACATAAGTTACTTAAAAGTATTTGCTTACAAAGGGTTAAAATATCGAATAAAATGAGTTGAAATTTTTACATCAATAAAGTCCTTGTCTTGTCATTTTGTCAACCTATAGTTAGTTCTCTACTTTCCATAGAAAGTGTTAGCTTTCATGTTTCTGAACAAATAATAAACCTTGTTTGAAATATAACAACGATTTGATTTTTTTTGTGTTTCCACAGAATTTATTTATCTCATAGGTCTAATTTTTTTTTTAGAAATTGAAGGTTTCCATATTTCTGGACAAATAATATAACCTGTTTAAAATACAAAATGATTTGAATATTTTTGTTGTCATGTTATTGTTTTTATCTCATAGTTGCCTGTTGCGAAAACCCTGCATGGAGTTCTGAGGTTAATCTGAGCATCCGTTTTTTTGGTCATTTTTGATTTCTGTACCTACTATACTTATATATTACGTATGACATTACAGGTTTCCGGGTTTTTTTTTCATGAGTGTTCAATAACTAGATCGGTTATGGATGTTGCTGATTTTTTAGGTAACCATTGAGTCAATTTTTGAGATCTGAATTTTCGTTTCTGTGATTTGTAATTTTTATTACCCTTGCGGTAAGCAAGGGTGTTGCACCCGAATTCTAGACGTTTTTCCCGTACAGAATTTTGTTCTCAGAATTGATAATATAATAACATCAACTGCTGTGCTTACTTGTTAGATATAGTCCTTGGGTGCTTGTGTAAACTTGCGAAGCAAAGTGTATTGGTACGAACTTTCTCTTTTTTTCCTACCTAAGTCGGAAATTTTGTTGCCACGTTTGGGGCACCTTTACAGCTTTTTGATAGCATGTGCTTTGACATTTTATTAGTAAAAAGTTAACACAGCTGACGCATTTTTAATTCATCAATTGAACCGAAAAAATTACTTGTTTCAAACAGTAGTGCAGTGATAAAAAGCTCGATTTCAGAAATTTTCCACCTCATTTTTTTGAAATTAATATTTTATACCTAATTTGGCTTTATGCTTTCGCATTTATTACATGCACAATTTTTGTATATTTTCCGACAACACTTATTTTTGCTACGCTTGCGATTAGCAGGCGTTATCAAACCAGAATGTACTTTTTTCGGCTAACAACTAGTTTAACAAAATCAGCTGAATCACTTATGATGCTACTGTTCAACTGACATTCTCACTTTCTTGAAAATTCAAATTTAACAACTGGGTGGGTAACAGTTACTACAGATTATCGGCCTTGTTTCGGTTTCGTAAGTTTTGTTCAGTTGCTATTTTGAAATTCAGATGTTTTGCATGGCATATTGGCCAGGAGTTTTGTTTGTTAAAAACAGGTTCTATGAAAATGTATGGGAATGGGATTTTTTGTTTTTTGAGACGTTTTGGAAAATTTTATCACTGTTTGCAAAAAATTTTTTAATTTTATTCTCAAAAACCTTTTTAAAAATTTTCAAAAAAAGGGGTAATCATGAAGAGACCGACTACGTTCTTCTGAGTCCGCATGCTACTCTGATCTCTTCTTGCTTTACCCCTTTGTCACATCCCTAAATTCCATTTATGGGTGTGATTCATTATTTGACCCAACCAAATTACTTCAAGGCCCTATTTGGTCTTTACGACCACGAACCATATTTCCCGTGAGACAACAAGACGATGTGAGCGAGGGGACTAGTAAAGATCATTACGAAAGAAACAGGAAGTAAACATTTGAACTCAAATAATAAACTCCGAAAAAGGCTTAGTGATGAGAAACAGAGTGGCCAACCTTTGCTGATAAATTTGTTAAATAAATTTGATGAAAGTAAATAATAACATATACTCTTGGTTTATAAACTTTGCAAAATCACTCGAGAGATATCCGCTAGAGTGACCAGCTTGACTCGAAATTTAAAGCTCTGCCTAAACTTCTTTCTCTGTCCTTTGAGCTTTCAAGAGGAATACCGCCCTGCGAACTGAATGACATCCGATATATCTCTCGGGCATAGAACTTTCCTCGTCATTTGGAAAGTGACTAAATAACAAACTCAGTAATACTCAGAGCAACCATCAGAGACCTCATAGTAATATATTGAGATACGACATGGTGATAGAAAGGACAGGCAACTCAAAAACCAAAAGACAGTGAAAGAAAATCAAGAAGCAGACGGACTTGACAAACTACGAACTGACTGACTGATCTAGTTGAAGAAATCTTCCATCTCCCGAGCTCAAAACACTTGAATGAAGTCAATCCAAGATGCGCATCTCCCACTACACTCTCTTCACGCTCACAACAGTTGGTCTAGGTTAGTTAAAATGCTTTAACAAATCCATACTGTGCAGTAAATTGATAAAGATAATAAAGCAACACCCGAAAAACAAAACACATAAAAAGACATTGATAAGATCAAAAAGAAAAAAAATGGTAGAAAAAGAAAGCATAAAATAGGCTAACAATGTCAACAGCAACAACAACAACGGGAACAACAATAACAACAACTACGGCAACTTCGTTAACATCATTAGGCTCATTGACAGTACACAGCTCAACAGCAACAGCCCCTGTCGCTGCTCTGCCCACAGTACCAATTCCACATTCAACAGTTTCGCTAACAAAACTTGGAGGTTCATCACTAGAAAATTGGGTAGATTTTGAATCTTTATTTAGAAGCATAATAGACGTCACAGGAGTAGCAAGACCACAACAAGTAGGTTATTTCAAGTTAAACTTGAAAGATTCAGCACTACGTTTTTCACACTCTTGCTGCAGCAACCAAAGCCGATGTAGATTTATATTTACAGACTCTTAAAAACTATTTTTGTAATCCTAAATTGAGAGGATTTTTAGTCAAACTCCAAAACTTAGCCTTACATGCATTTCCAGACCCAATACCGCTACCAGTTACACCGGCAGCAAGTACCGACGCTGCTGAAATTGCTCGTGAAGCAGCAGAACATCAGGCAAGTAGAGATGGGCAAAGATTTTCTGAACAAGAAAGAACTGATTATGTAATGAGACTTTTTAAGAAAGGAATGCCGAACTACATAAGAGCTAAGTTATTAGAAAAAGAAGACTCTAAAACATCTGTTCAAGACCTTTGCACAATAGCACGACAACAGTTAATGCTGAGAGAACTATGTCCAGTAGACGAATTCAGTGGAATAAACGCTATTGAATCCGAACCCAATCCGCAAACAGATAGGCTTATAGCAGTAATGGCGGAATGGAGTAAGCAAAAATCTGATCTAGATTCAAAAGTGGACGAATTAACCAAACAATTAAAAGAACAGAACGAGACTTTCAAAAACCAAAGTGATACCTCTAAAAATAATAGCCAACAAGATTCAAATCAGAACTATAGAGGAAACAATAGACGTGGGAATAACAGAGGAGGATATAGAGGAAGAAACAGAGGATACTACAGTAACAACTCTGGCTTCAATCCAAATTGGGGAAATAGTCAATTTCAGTACTCCGGAAACTGGAATAACGAAAAAGGCTGTAGACAAAGAATTACCCTGCCAAATCTTCTCAGAAGAATTACCCTGCCTAATCTAGGGTTTTGGGTTTATTCGAAGTATTAGATTTGGTAAATCTCCGCTTCATGAGCGGTTACGCCCTAATTTTTCAAAGCAAAATTCTCGGAAATCTACGCCCAGTTTGCTTCAGAAAATAATTCAAACAAGTACAAGTTTTGAATTTTGGATCGTTTTTTTTTGAAGTTTTATACTTTACTCGAAAATTACCGTGCCAATGCCCAGGTTAATTGTTGAATCGAGACACCTGGTTCTGGGAATCTTCTCTAATTTACCGGCCATGACCTGGTTTAAGCAGAATAAAGTTAACGATTTCGGAAACTCAACTTTTTGAATTTTCTTAAAAACTGCCCAAGATAAAGAGTTGAAAATTTCAATCGATAGAAGTGGTTGCGCCAATTTTTCTGAAGAACTGGCTACTCCCTGTTTTTTTTGTAACAGGTTATGTTTCGGGAAAATTTCAAAAATCTGGAAAATTTTCCAAAGAAAGTTTTCTAGATAAACAACTAAGGTTTTGGGCAAAGTCCATTTGTTAAAATACGCATTTCGTCGCTCATCGGTTTAACAAAATAAAAAATACATCATTTCATACCTCCAGCTTTAGCTGAGCCCTAGGTGTTCTTCTTTCAGTTCGCCTAGTTTTTTTTCAACCTTTTCATTTTTTTCGACTTATGCTTTTTGTATGACTGCAAATCTTCGCTTCGCCTGTGTAAACTTTCGTTTCTGCTAATTTTTTTCGGCTTTATGCAGAAAGGTTTGGTTTCTCTGTACTATTTTGAAAACTCTTTGTCAAGTTTCTAATGGTGCAGGTAATTTTGTTTCAGGATTTTTTGTCCTTTTTTGCAATTTTTTGACAACGATTTTTTTTGTAGTTTTTTTTTCAGTTTTTGATTTGTCTTTTCATTTGCTGGTAATCATAGTCATTCATTTTGTATCGCAAGTGAAAGCAAGTGAAAATGATGCGAAGCTCTGCTTTTCATCTAAGGTTAAATTTTTTCATTACTTTCTAGCCCAAGTTGTTTGAATAGGTTTCTAGCTATTCGTTCGAAAAGAAGCATTGAGCAAGCTTTATGTGCTATCAAACAGAAATTAATAAAATCGAATTACAGTCAAATCTCGACTTAACGTACCTGTTTGGGCGGTCAAAAAATAATACGTAAAATCGAGGTCTACGTTAAATGAAGGTTTGAAAAAAAGGCGTTTTAAATGAATTTTATTCATCATTCATGGGTGGTACATACATAAGTATCAAAATAATCGCAAAACTTCGATGCTTTGATGAATTGTTTGGAGCCCGGGAACAGTAAACTCCTGAGTCGTCGGTGCTTCACTTCCAGATTTCACCAAAAAAACATCATTTTCATTGTCATTATCTGATTCTGGTTCAGCGAAAGGTTCGCTTGCTGAAGAGTGACGTTAAATAAAGGTTTATTTGCATTGCAAACATTGGTTTTGGTCCGATGCAGCATTTACGTAATACCAAGGTTATACGTTAAATCAAAACTACGTACAATGAAGGTTTTACTAAGGGAAAAGTTTGGGACCGGAAAAGGAATTACGTAAAACCGAGGTTTACGTTAAATCGGGAGTCCGCTAAATCGAGATTTGACTGTAATAGTTTTTGTTCAAATTTTCTAGATAGTTTTGTGGTTTTGGAATGTCAATTTGAGTAACGTTGTTCTGCTATTGCTAATACGCTTGTTGTAATCCTCGAGCGTCGCGTATTTTAAACGTGTTAAAACAGTGAAGGATTAATCTTTTGTTTTTTGTTCGTTATTTTTTTAAAATTTAATATTGTTTTTTTTTTATGTCCAGCTTTTACTCATCCGTTTCTGGGCTGGTTTTTTATTTCAAATTATTTAACGCATGTAGTTTTTGCTCTTTCATCAAATTTTGTTTTATTGTGTTTTTCTGTATGATTGTTTTTGCTCAACTGTATTCTTCTTTAATCTTGTCGTTTTTATCTGATCGTAGTTGCTTTTTTCTCTGGAATCAAAATCGGCGTTTGTTCTCGACTTCAAACTTTTTCAAATATTTTGATTTTTTAACCAGTGTTTATTTCGTGCTGGTTCCTCTGTTCTTCTTTTGTTTTTTTTCTCTGAGCAGTTGCTCGTTGAAACAATGAAAACAAAGTTTTCTGATTTTGACTTGTTTGAATGTTTGTTTTTGAAAAATTTAGCTTTTTTCTTAGTTTTGTTGTTTATTTAGAATCCTTTTGGGTTTTTTCATCTAATTTGTATCGGCTCCTGCAGTTTGAAATAAAATGGTTCGGTATTTTTATATCTTGTCCCATTTGAAAATTATATACGAATCAGGGGTTTTTTCAAGAATCAGGTTTGAACTTTGATGCAGTGTATTCAGGTTTGAAATGTTTGAAACGCCTGTTGGAGTCAGACTGATATTATTGCTTATATACTTGAGAAAATGCTTTCTGCAACAATTTTTCTAACCTGATTTTTCTAATTTTTTCCCTGAATTACAATTTTTTGCAAGCAATTTGTCTTTGGCTTCACTGTTTTTTTTTTCATTATTTCGTTTTTTTGCTGCATATTTACGAAAGGTTAGACTTTTGTTTTCTTTTTTTTTGCATTGACAAGATTGGAAGGGAAAATCGAATTAACGGTGTCTTATTCAAAGAAACTGTTCAAACCAATTAAAGATAGTCACAAAACTGCGTTTTGTCATGAGTTTTTTTTATTTATCCCTGCGCGCAACTGCCGACAGTGTCCTAGTTTCCTCGGCGAGTTTGGGTCATCAGTTTTGCCATAGTAGTTCCCACATTGAGGAAGCGGATGACATAGCGAAAACTCGGTGGTCGCATTTTTGTGCTGCTTGCACACTAAGCGTTTTCCCTCATTCTAATTGACGTCTTAGCACTTAATTAAATTGTGAATTGACGCGATAGATCCTTCCATCAGTTCATAAAATTGATCAAAATTGCCTTCGAACTACTCAATCGTCGT
Organism: Symsagittifera roscoffensis; assembly: GCF_963678635.1. Classification (NCBI taxonomy): domain Eukaryota; kingdom Metazoa; phylum Xenacoelomorpha; order Acoela; family Convolutidae; genus Symsagittifera; species Symsagittifera roscoffensis. The sequence goes on along the minus strand of NC_087067.1, from coordinate 20,740,883 downwards.
TAATTTTTTGCCTTCACTGTTTCAAGTACCTGTAGAAAATATGTTAATACTAAAAGTGATAAATGAAACATCATTATTTCCCCGTGAATTTGTTTAAAAAATGCTTGCGCATCTTTTTTCAGTTCAATATTCTTTTTCTGCGCGGAGTTCAGTTTTGATTGGTGTTTATGGTAATCCTGGCTTAGTTTTGGGCTGTAATTTGTTCATAGTTTCATTGGCGTATCCCAAAGATAATCGAACGGGAGAAAATATTCCTATTGGTCGAAAATAAATAACGTAGTTTGTAATATTTTGAGCCCGTTTAAATTTGTTTATATTTGAGTTTTGTCAAATAGACGGCTAACTTAGGTTCCTTTTTCAAATGCAAAATTATTTTGCTTTAATAAAAATTGCTTTGATCTGCAATTCTATTGTGAAAATATTTGTCAATTGTGGTATCATCTGGCGTAAGTTTATTTCTGCTTAATCTGAAAAAAGTTGCAATTTACTCTTGCGGAATTCGTATTTGAAACCTCCATAAATTTGCTACACAACAATGGAACTTCATGAATTAAGTGTTAATAATAGTCAAGAAAATTCTACTTTCCCAGGTAATTTCGAAGAAGTTCAATTTGCATTGCGTTTTTTCGACGCTTCGGTTTTCTTTCTTATCTGGTTCTTGACTTTAATTAGCACTATTCTCATATTTTTGCTGTTCAATCAAACCGTTCGTCTGCGAGAGGTGTCTGGATATTTGATGGTTACTCTTACAAGTATCGATTTTTTGACCGCGCAGTTTTTCCTCTTTCCCAGTATTTATACAGTAGTAGCGCATGAAATTCCCTGGGGTCAATCTGTTCTTTGTGATATACAAGGTTTCATGAACCTATATTTACAAAACTTCAAAGCTCTTACCATTACGCTTTGCGCCCTAGACAGAGTGTTTTCTATTGCGAGTCCCTTTTCTTACAGCCGATTGGCGACTACCTTCAATTTTTGGATATCCTTTGTCACTATAACAGTGCTGGCTTCGGTACTTCCAGTGATTCAGTTTTCCTTCTACGGTTGGCGCGGTGGTCCAGATATTGATTCTGGAATTTGCTGGGCCGTCCCTCCGGATGCTAACTTATCGATGTACTACATTGGAATGGTTCTAAACGCGTTCATGCCTGGCGCCGTTGTGCTGATATGCTATGGAATCATAATAGGAATCGTGGTCTCCCAACGCTCCGCAATCCAACAGCAGCATTCAGTTGCCGCCAAGCAGAGCAGCCATGATTCGCGAAAGAGTACTGTGCAACAAGCAGGAGTGACATTTTTCTCGCATTTGGGTGCATGTAAAATGCTGTTCATCGTCACTATTCTCTATTTTCTAACGTTTGTCCCGATAATAGTCGCCGACCACGCATTGAAGCCTCGCGAGGCCATACTAGACCTGGTTTTGTACCATTTCTGCAACTACCTTTTCTATGTCAGCGTCTGCATGAATTTTGTTATCTACTATCGAATGAACAAAGCTTTCAAGCTGTCTTTCAAAACGAGATTTCTCCGTACGAAACTTGGTAGACGATTGAGTGCGTCTCAAAAGTTGTCTCACATTGTTACACAACAACAAGTCAAATTGGATGTCGAGATATAAATAAAACTTTATTGAATACTGCGAATGCGTAATTTGGTGTATAAGATGAAGTTAGTTTATATTTTTAAAATTATTTTCTCATCGCATATATAATTTTAACTTGCTCACATTGCGATTTTTTTCCGTCGTAACACCAGATCAAAATAACTCAAGAGGCACAATAGCAGTCCTTTCCCTCAAAGATAAATAGTCCTAATTAACCTCTTTTGTTCATTCTGGTTGTATTCTGAGTTTTTTTCGAGATCAAATCTGAATCACATGTTCCCAAAAGTTTGTCTGATGTTTTTGATCGATTCTGTATGTAGTCTGTTTAAAGGCCCGTTTTTTGTTTTAAAAAAGACCATATTTAATTATGTAGATGATCGTTCATATTTTACGATAAGAAATATAAACTAAGTCAAAATTAACTTTACAAGAATGGCGGAAAGTCTTAAAATAAGATTATGTTTTAGGATTCTTTGAGTGCATTCAGTGAAAAACGTGTTTTTCCATACCGTTGATTTGAACCAAACCGAGCTTTCTAATTTGTTTTAAAAAATCATTATAGTAGGTTTCATTTCGCTTCTCAAGCAGTTTACAAAAGTGCATTTTACCCAGTTGTTGTTTCGACTTCTGAAGAAGGGATAGAATATTTGTGCTTGGAATAGCATGTTCATGTTTTTTTTTCTATAGAAAAATTAATTAGCCACTTTTAACACTTGCGAGAGCAAGTGTCTTGTAACCGGGAACTAGACGTTTGTTTTTCCTGTAAACAACTTTCCTACAATCGTTTGTATCCTGACATGTCCAAATTCTTGAAGAGTCACGCGCAGGCGGACATGCTCAAGTTCTTAAAAATGTAAATAAAACTACTGAGGTTCATATTGTGTAGTAATCAGTTTTTTCAATTAAAATTATTGAAAATTGGTGAATCATTTCATATTTGTAGTTTTAATCCAATTTTTAGTTGGCTCGTTTCCGTTTTATAATATTTATATTTGTAATATTTATATTATAACTATTTTATAATTTTTATATAGGCAATTTATAATATCTGGTATGGTTTTTCATCGGCCGACATCTCAAGTCTTAGAATTTATTAAATCAAAAAATAACTCTATCAGAATTGAAAATATTTGTAATTTTATCAACCCTTTTTGTTTTGGATTTTATGGTTTCAGGCTATGGTAAATTTCGAAAATCAAAGCTGGGAAGGCAGTATTTTTTCTTGCATGTGACGTCAGTTTTGGTTTTGCATAACGGGTGTCGATTCAAGTTTTGTCGGCTTGGTTGCCGCTTAGTAAATGATTACCAATGCTTTTTCAACGTTTTTAATAAACGTGAACTGGGGCATTTATATTAAATTCTTGTAGTTTTCAAGTTAACAAGAAGTTTTTTTTTAAACTTCTATCCATTCAGTCATTTTTTTAATCTGGTTTTTCAATTTAAATGGTTTCGGTTTATTGTTATCGAATTAGTGGCCTTTTGCTGCGTCGGTTGATGGCTGAAAAAAGTTTGTGTATGTGTGTGTTTTCTCAGTAAAAGGGGGACTTGAAATATTTTTGATTTTTTCGGCTTGCAGGGTTTCTACTCAGGTTTTTCCGGCTTTGATACCGCATGGTCTTTATGTATTCAAATTCAATCAACCATCCGGGGCAACTGGCGTAGAGGTAGTATAACTGCTGCTTGAGCCGGCAAACGCTTTCAGTTCGATTTTCGACCGCGACATTTTTTTGCTTTTATGACTAGTGTCTGTCTGTTTATTTTATTCGGCTTAGTTTTTGTATCCCGACTTTCTTTGAAGGTTGAGAATGTTTCCAAGGTACTTTCCAAGAAACACCCATGCTTATACGACGATGCCCGGGAGTTCGATTACAATCAAGGCGTGTTTTTTTCAACAAATTGAAAATTTTTGGATTATGGGTTGTCGGCTTAGTTCGGCAGAAAGGAACTTTTTTTTTGGAAATTTGGCTTCTTTCTAGCTTTCCAAAAGCTCCCTGTAAAGTGCAGGTTTTTTCCTTCATTTTTTATCGCAACAGGTGCGAAGCTCAGCGTTGCCTCTGTGTTCAAAATTTTTTAAGAGTAATGAACGTAGTGAGTACTCTTATATAGGTTTATATGATTTTTTCTTTTTTTCCAGGAAAAGTCTTCACGGCTCAAATTTGATTTTACGCGGTTTGAATATCGATTTATTGTTCAGTTCTTTCCATATTTTTTTAAATTAAAAGGAGGCAAACTATCGACCAGCAAAACTGTAAAGGTCACGAAAAACGTGATCGACTTCTGTTTTCGAAACTTGAAATTAAATTTCAGAGGTCAATTTTATCAAAAAAGTGTCGAGTATAAATTGTTCCCAGAAATTCAAAGAGCTTTGAGGCCATCTATTTTTTTCTTCGAAATTCAGTAGTCGACGGTTTTCCAAAAAACAAATCAGTTTTTTTTTTACTTTCCATGCATTCATAACTCTTTTCCAACTGTCAGTTGGCTTTGTTTTCGTTTTTCGTACATTTTTCGATTCACATATTTATAATGCGAGGTTTTAGTTGTATCTCAATTGGTGCGAAACTACGCTTCACCTCTGTCAGGATATAGATTAATTGATACAAAGTGTGTTAGCCGTATAAAAATTCGTCTCGTTTTTTGGTCGGTTCAGTTTTTTCGGTCTAATAGGTTCGACCTATATTATATCGGTTAAGTTGCCTCGTAATAGGTCGTTTGACGAGCGCAAAAAAATTGCATGCGTGTGTGGTGTGGTTTGAGGCGGTAGGGTGACTTGAAAACTGTTTTAAGTCTTTTTGAAATGTATCTTTTTGGCTTTATTGGTTTATGCTGAGCTGTTTTCCGCTTTGTAACCGCTTGCCAAGTTTTCTTCCGATGTTAATTTCATATTTTATTGTTTTGGCATGTTTTTATACTAGTTTTGTTCATTTTCATAGATCTTGCTTTTCCGACATTTTCGAAAAAAATTCGACATAAAAATCTGAAAGCGATTCGTGTCGGGAACCCAGTTTTTTGTCTAATATAATTATGGCGGCTGAAAATAGCTAATTTGGGATAATTAACGGGCGATATATTCTGTGTTGTTTAAGCGTAAGCGACGATTTAATCCAGCTCAGAAATTTTTCCAATTTTTTAAGGCAAATTATTTGGAATGGTTAATACATTGCCAGACGCGAGTTACATAGCTTCGTGTTTTAAATAACATTTGGGGAACGTTTTCACAAAAATAGCAATTTTTTTTTTCGAATCTTTATAAATTTATGAATTTCTCCAAAATATGACTTATTCCTTAGACCTTAATGGGCAGAGGGAACATTCGGGACGATGCCACGATATGAGCAGGCTTGTTTTTGTTTTAGATCAAGTTTGGAATTTGAATATAGTTTAGTTAAAATGTATATTTCAGTATGATGCATTCTTTTCCAGCGGTGACCAAAAGAAAAAACGGAAATTATTGTAAAGACCAAATACTTTTAGAATGAGCTAATTAATTCGCATGTCCATTTTTGTATCAATCGAAAACCTTGAGCCAGATGATGTTTACGGGGGTGGGCATCATTTTTGTTCAGTTCGTGTCTTGCTATGTTTTTCTAAATCTTCAATTGAGAAGCTTCGAAGTTAAGTTTTTTTTTTATAAATTTTTGCCATAGTTTTAGTTGTTTTCCTTTTCCTGGTGCCTTAAGAAGAGGGAGGAAGTTTTGTTACTGTAGCAATCTAGTTGGATTTATTCGATTTGTTGCAATCATATTCAATAGATGCTTAGCAACTATACTAATGAAAAATTTATTGAAAAATCTAAAATATTATGGCGAACATCGGAACATGCATATATTTCTCTCAACTGTTCCCTTAAGTGAAATCTTTTATTAAGTTTGCTGTAACGTGAAATATATCATATTGATTTATATAATCATTTTCAAGAAATAATTTAAACACGCTTAATTTCCTGTGAAAGCAAAGGATTTAAATTTGCGAATTTTTCTCCTGGCCATTTTCAAAATAAACCAAATTGATCGAGACGAAATTGTTTCATGGATGGTCATGTATGGATTAACTCTTAACGACTCGAAGCGCACCCGGCTGGATGCTGGAAGCCAAAGTAGTTGAGTCCGGCATTTAAGAATTCTAACGATACAATTGTTACTTCAAAAACTCTTTACTGAATTTGTTTTCTGCTCAATTGACTTATGCATAAAGCTGCTTCAATTCAATTACGCTCTTACATGTTTTCGACAGAAAAGTGTTAACAGGGAGTTTGTACGGGGGAAAATTTCAACAGTTTTTTTAAATATTTCCATATCAACATTTTAGCAAAAAAAAATTTTTTAGGGAACTTTTTCTGGCTCTTGTCTTGGTTCAAATTGAGCATGCATGAATGATCGAATTGATGTTCAAAAATGGTTTAAAAGAAGAAATATTTTTTGTTGCTCTTGCAAGACTAATTATGTTTCTGCAAGGGTTGTACCTGATAACGGCATCTAGTAGCATCGTTTCGGGTGACCATTCTTATCTAGATGCGTTTTTGGGGTTAACAGTGTCATAATCTCTAGGCGAAAGAAAGGTTTTCCACTAAGTGAACAAGGTTTTGCTTTTCATTGAGGGGGTTAATTGATGCCTTAATGATATGAATCTTCTCAGGGCTCAACTGCCTCCTGTATGTCTATGATAGATTTGGGTTCATTGGGGCTTATGAATGAAATGAAAGCTTGATGGTAAAATTTGAATTAACTTTGAGCTGAATTGGAGAGTTCTGTTGCAAATTGGAACCTTTAATTGAGACTTCATATCTAGGCAGATCGACCTATTGGCATCCTTTTGAAAAACCTAATGCCGCCCTTCCATAAAATACAGAAAATGAAAGCAGATCTCAAAGAAGGGAGATATATTTTACGTGCATTTTTTCTCAAACAAGTGGCTCTAGATTTTGACTTTTTGTTTCGACCAGTGAAAATGAGAAGGAACTTTGTCTTCGGTTGATTTAGATTGTTTAAGAGTAATGAAAGTAGTGAAGTCTTGCTGATTTTTTTTGTTTTTTTTTTTCAGGAAAAAGTATAAAATTTATTCATGCTCAATTTTTCGCGGTTTGACGTGTTTTCTTTTTAAGTTCAATGCATTTCCATTGTTAAAAGGAAAGCAAACTCCACTAATGAAGAGCAAAATTGTAAAGGTCACGAAAAACGTGGTCGACTTCTAATTTCGAAAATGGAAATTAATTATCAAATTCCCAGCGAAATAAAAGTTGTCTATTGATCCATTTTTCTCAAATAGGGGTTAATTTTAACAAAAAAGTGTCCATCATAAATTGTTTTACAAACTCAAAGAGCGTGAAGGCCATCTATTTTTTTCTTCGAAATTCAAAAGTTGAAGGTTTTTGAAAAAAAAACAAGTCAGTTTTTTTCTTCAGTTTCTTTGGGTTCATTACTCATTTCCAACTGTCAGTTGGCTATATTTCATTTTTCATTTAGATTTCCTCGCAACATCAGGTACCACAAATAAGCATCACTAGGGCTCGAGTGTTATATCATTTTAAAGACTTTTCAGTCGTGATTTGATCGACATCAAAAAAAATCAATGTTTTTTCTGTTTCGAGAAAAACCGGTTGGCATTTTGCTTTTTAGTCTAATTTGGATCGGAAAAAAGCGAACGAACAGGATTTTATCAGAAGGATAAGCCGTTAATCTTTTGTTCAAGCACTGAAAATGTAAGCTTTGCCCCAGTAAAACTAGTTAAGGAAAAAATTTTAGCGCTATCTTAAAAATAAATATTTTCAAAAATTCTTAAGTTTCTGCTAAATTCATTGGAAGAAATTTCGAAAAAATTAATATTTACTGCTTTTATTTAAAAAAACTGTCGGAGATTGTTGACTATTTTACTATGATTATCCAATATGGGCAAGTTCTTGTCTTTCATTTAGATCCTTTCATCACACCATGTGCAAAAATAAACGACACTATTTAGAAAAAAAAGACATTTTGGTTGGAATATTATGTGCTACTTTCACAGCAATCGGCTGTCCTTATTATATATCTGGTCTTTGACGAGTTGTTTAAAAGATCTCTTTCAAATCCGAAAATATGATTTGCTATTTTCAGTCTATTGATTTATTAGCTTTTTATTTAACTGGAAATGTCGACATCATTATTTGACGCTGAAATATTGAAAGATTGGAAGAACTAGTTTCAACGTTTTCGAGAACGATGTTTTTTGTGCGATAGGCCATTGTAGACTCAAATATGAGGTGCAAATTAAGTAGTTTTTAAAATAATTTGATTCTGGCAAAAGCTTCTACCGAAATGGGATGCGTTAAAATGGTATCCCTACACGGCTTTCCTTTAATTACTGGGAGGCTGTTTATTGGTTTCTGCTAATCTGTTATATTCGGAAGTAATATTTATGATGGTAACTGCATATGTTAAGCAACTAATATGGTCAGTGCCTTAAAGATGCCCATGATCACTCAGATCTGTGCTTCTTTTCCAGGTTTTTCGTGTTCCAGGCATCTTTCAAAATAGTATTTCATCTTATTTTGTGTCATTTCAACCTGTGTTCAAACTGACCCTATTTCGCGGTATCTCACAACAAAATGTTTCTTTTTTTATCAAGCGGCACGAAGCTTGCATATCTAGTTCCACGCCCGCTAATGCGTTGTTCCGCGCCCGCTAATATCTAGTTCCGCGCCCGCGAATTTGAAGAAGATTTGAGTTTGTAACTGTGGAAATAATGTGAGTATGGGTTGTGGAGTGAATTCCCATAGGGTGAACTTTGAAAAGTATCTCTCAATAATTTTTTTTTGCTTTTTGGTTTTTTGAACTCTCAATTAAATCATTGCTACGTATTAAATTTCTGAAAAAGGACCAAGCTGCGAAATAGACCATAATGCCGTCCTGCAATATATCCTTATATATCCGTAAGAAAAGTTCTAGCTTGCTTTCCAAGTAACGTAAACTGTTTCGATCAAGGGTTTTCGTTGGTTTTTTGTTCAGTTACTGGAAATTCTATCAAAAAAGATAGAATTTCCACCGCAGCTTGGGTTATTTTCTGATACCAATTTTTGTTCAAAACATATCTTGCTTCGGTGCTACGCTCAAGTGCAAAGATTATTTGTTGTTTCAACAGCATGAGCTGAATCTGGATATCTGAAACTCGTTAAACTTTGCCTGGGTTGGCATTCTTGAGAATGTGGGTTGCAATATTACAGAGGAACAGAGTGTGTCGAAGAGACCGGAGTTCTAATCTCGTGGTCTCCGAGTTTTTCTCAAATTTATTTTATCGTTGCTTTCATATATTTATGAGTGTCAATAAATATGAATTTTGAAGGCGAGTGGTGTTTCTCTCGCTGCGCAAAAATTGACCAGAAACTTAAAAAGCAGCCGAAATCATTCCTTTCTTTGTATTTTTTTTTGCGTTTTTCCTGTTGATGAAGTCGGAATATGTCTTAGTGCTACTTATGTAGTCAACTGTCACCCATAATAATTTATTTCTTTTCTTTTCTAAAGCCCACATAGAATTTTTTGTCGTATTTTGCCTAAAATAGTGGTTATCTTATTATAAACTGGTTTTGGTGTATTTTTAAGGTCCTGTGATTTGATCTTTTATTAAACTTCACCCTAAACTTATCAAGTTACGTTTTAAATATCAGAAAGACGCCTTTTGTAGCAAATGAGGGCTATCAAATTATAATCTATCGAGCTCTTTTTGAATTGGCAAGTCTAATTGGAATTTCAACCTTTTTAAGTGGCTACTCCTACTGCTCTAGAGGGAATTTCTTTCTCGATGCCTTGAAAACTGAAATAAGGAAAGTCTCCGTCCAATTAGGAATTCTTTGGAGTTCGAAACTCGTGACGAAATGTTTCCAATTAACGTCGATGTGATTACTTTCGCAATTTTGGCTTTTTAAATTTTTTTATCATTTCCGTTGCAATAAACAATTATGATTTAGATTAGAGTTAATAATAGCTTGTAAAAAATGTAAGCAAATGATGTCGTACAAAAGAATATTTTCTTTCGCTGACCGATTTTCTTTTCTCTGGGCGAACAGAAATGACTAGAAACGCACGCACGTCTGCTTAATCAAAATATGCTGTAATAAGGAGTTGAACTCAGTTTTTATGAAGTTTTTTTTTCTTCAAGAAATCGTTTTGCTATTAGATTTTTCTTTGTTGGCTGAATTATTTACTGATGTAAAAAATATATAGTCGGTTGCTGTGCTAGTATGACAGACTTTTACGATCACTGCAGTCTAAGTAAAGTAATAAACAAAAAATCAAAAATATATGTGAATTTTTTGCAGTCAGTGGGAAGTACTGTAGTATGTGGCTACTTTCAGTCTCTTGCAAGCTTTCTTGTTGGGTACGTTTTTGAGCACTTGAAAGGTTTTGATCAAAGTTGGAAAGTTTCGACAGAAAGAATTGAGGGTCGCTTCTGCCTACTTCATAGTTCCTTCCCATTTTAGGAAGTGGTCAGAACAGTAAAAATGTTTTCATATTACGGTTCGAATAATTTCTATTTGATTGATTTCAGTGGAATGATTGATTTTCATTCTAAAGAAATGACTAAACAGGTGGTTTATGTTTCTTTTTATAGGCAAGGTTGGAGTTTCACTGAAAAGAAATTTCAGTGTCGCCTTCTGTTCCAAATTTACCCGTTCGGGTGTAACAAAACTACCAAATTTTCGTTCTTTTCTTATGGACCGCTTACCCCAAGTATCATGCTTAAAGATTGTCGGCCTTGTTGCCTCTTCGTATGTTTTGTCCAGTTGCTAATTTGAATTTCAAATGTCTTGCTTGGCATGATTTTCTAGAATTCCTGTGTGAAAAACAGATATTATGAAAGTGTATGGGTTTTTGTTTTCAGGCGCTTTGGAAAATTTTCATACTTTTTACAAAAAAATTGTTTTTTTTTCTCTGCAATCCTCTACCTATCTTCAAAAGGGGTGTTCATAGAAAGACCTCCTTCATTCTTGTGTGCCTGTATACTCACCTGGTCTCTTTTTGTTTTTCCTTTTGCTAACAGCTTTCGAAAAGGTCTGTGGGGGGAATACTTGACCGATATTTCTTGAGTTTTTTTTTCGTTTTCCGAAAAACTAACCCACCAAATCTGATTTTCTGGTTTCGATGTTTTTTTTTGAATAAAACGGATTTGAGAAGCTCCCCGATATAAGTGGTTATGTCCAATTTTTTTTTACAGATTAAATTATGGCCCTCGGAATAGTCAAGTTTTGGATTTTTTTTACTGTTTTTTGAAGCTTTTTTTTCTTAAACTAACATCCCAAACCTGAGGTTGTGAATTCAATTATATTAACGTGTAATGGGAAGCTCCCCTGCATCAGCGGGGCCACTCACAACTATTTTACACAAAAAATTATCGCCCTCGGAAAAGTCAATTTTTTCAGTTTTTGAGCGTTTTTATCTAATTTTTGTAAATTTAACCAAAAAATACCCTCTCATATCCGAGATTTTGGGCTCAATCCAAAAAACGGGTTATGGGAAGCTCTTTTGCTAACGCGGATGTTATGGCTCTCGGAAAAGTCAAAATTGTTATTTTTCGACCAATTTTGAAACTTTTTGCCTAACTACCCTCCCAAACATGAGTTTTTTTGGGTTCAATCGAAATTACAGGTTGCGTGAATCTCTTCTGCAGAAGCGGCTGATCTCAAATTTCGATTCTCGGAAATGTCTATTTTTTTATTTGTTGACCGTTTTTTGGACTTTTCTCGATAACTATCCTGCCAAATCTGATATCATAGGTTTAATCGACCCAACAGGTTGTTGGAAGCTTACCCTTATAATTTGCTACGCCCAGTTTCTTTTAGAAAAAAGTTATGGCCTTTAAACAAGTGAAAGTGTTGAAAAATAGACCGTTTTTGGAATTTTTTTTACTCGATTTGAAAATTACCGTGCCAATTCTCAGGTTGGCGTTCAATCGAGAAGCCCGATTTTGGGAATCTTCTCTGCTTTACCAGCCACGACCTGCGCTTACTAGAAAAAAGTTACCGATTTAGGACAGTCTAGTTTTTGAATAATGACCATTTTTTAGAAACTTTTTGAATTTTCTTAAAAACTAACCTATCAAATCTGAATGAAAAATTCAATCGAAAGAAGCGGTTGGCAGAATTTTCCTGCAGAAGTGGGTATTCCTTATTTTTTTTGCGAGAGAAAGGTTAGTTCTTTCGGAAAGTTCCAAAATTTTTACTCCTCTCACTTATTGTAGTAGAGAAATAACCAAGGGGCAAAGGTCTAATTTTTGAAAATACGTATTTTGTCCGGCATCAGTATATTAAATTCAAAAGTTATCAAATATGTACCACCAGCTATAGAAAACTTTGGTTCACCTAGTTTTTTTTTCAACTTTTTTCTTTTCTTTCGACTCAAGCTTTTTTAATCATTATTTTGTATTGCAAATGGTGCGAAGCTCCGCTTCGCCTCTGTATTTGAAACAAGTGGTTAGCATGAGGTTAGCTAAGGTTTTGTGCAAAGTCTAATTTTTAGAATTACGCATTTCGTCCCGCATCAGTATAACAAATTCAGAAATATCAATTATTTACCTCCAGCTTTAGCTGAGCACTAGGTGTCCTTCATCGAGACATACGAAAGTTTTGGTTCTCCTAGTGTTTTCATCATTTTTCATTTTTTATCCGACTCATGCTTTTTTACGATCGTGTTGTATCGCAAGTGGTGCGAAGCTCCCTTTCGCCTCTGTGTAACGAATATCCCCCTATAAAGAAAAAATCTACGATTAAGCATATGAGAATTTTAAACCGAGTAACGAATGCATATCCCCCCCTTTTGCATTCGTTACTCGGTTTAAAATTCTCATATGCTTAATCGTTGATTTTTTTATTTAAGAGATCCGCAGTATCTTTTCTTATTACGAATCTAATCTAGCTTCAGTTTCGAGCTGAAGGGACAAATGATGGACAAATTAAATCCCCTCCCTTTTCCCTAATAAGTCACTGATTGAAAACTAATTACATTTTGCAGGGTGATGAATGACATTTGTTGCCATTATGTCGTGTTGTACCCAGCTGCCATCAAAATTGCATTATTTACTTCTTGAAGACAGCAACTAGGCTAATGGGGGCGCTGTAATTATGATTATATGCCATTATTATCTAGTTCAAAATCGTATAGTTTTTTTTTTGAAATTGGGGCTTCTTTATTTCAAAATAGAATGGTTATTATTGAAATTGGGCTTCTTTATTGAAAATAATTGTTAGTTACTGGGTGACTAGGTTTGTAAAAATAGCCCTAGGTTGGTGATAAATATTTTTGTCACTTTTCCAAAATGCCACAATATGCATGCTAAGCTGATAAATTCTGGTTTGTTATGACAAATGCCTCGGGCTTATCTCGCTGCGGAAACACGTTAAGACAAAGAATGGCTCAAACTGGTAGGACAAAAGATTTAGTACGATTTCAGTTGATAGGTTTTTGGCCTAATAAGTTCAATCAGTAGTGATGAGTTAAATTGGATAAGCATGAGGTTAGAAAAGTCCGTTTTGGCATATACGGGTTTCGGTTATCGGCACGGAAGACAAAATTACGTTGAGTGGACTTTTTTGTTTTAGTTGTCCTTGGTGCCACAATTACCTACAATACTGATGAAATTTGAATTACCCTGCAGTTCTGACTTCTGTATTAGGGAAACGCCGTCCCTTCAGATCAGCTACAAGTATAAACGTACTGCGAAGTCATGAATCAAAATGAAAATAAAGTTGTAATTTTTTAGACAATTTAACATCAAAGTATAACATCATAATCAACCTGGATATTGTGAATATAGGAACAAACAAGGTGTCTTCTTTGGTTTCTAATAAGATAAATACATCTATCAGATAATTTAGTGAAGTCGAAATGAAGTTTTTATTAAAATTTAAGTTGAAATCTTTTGATCATGTTTTTTTTTATTTTCCTTTTAAATTACCAAAAATAGTTTGCGCGTATTTGAAATTATTTGAACTGGTTTTTTTTACGGTTAATCAAATTTTTGACTCCAGGAATTGTAATTTTCGGCTCGTGAAGTGCCGAAAGTATAGCGGTTCGTGCCGAAAACAGAGGATTCGCCAGCTTGGTAAGGAAATTAAAACGCAAAGGGGGGACCATTACAGTTTCAACTGAAAATTGAAATGATATAGCTAATTTTTCATTTGTCTAAATAAACTAGCTGTAGCAATTTTCACGCAATAACAGTTACTTTAAATAGGGCTCATAACTGATACTGTGTGATTGTATATTCAAAGAATTGATTGCTATTTGGAGTCTTTATTTGAAACGTCAATTAAAGTTTCGGTGTCTGATTATTTCCGTTTTAAATCAAAGGAATCGCTCCGAATTATTTTTTCAACACTTCATCCACTTTCTGTTTGCTATGTTTTGATGTTTCGGTTCTGTGTTGTCTATGTTTCGATGTTGTGTTTCTGTCACCTCCATCTCACGGAAGAGAAAATTAATTGGTTTCGACCATTGAAGCAGTGGGGTGGGGTTTGGTCTTCGGTTTTTTATGTGTTTTAGTTTTTTTTATTTTCTGTCTAAAGAATATCAGTTGCCGTAAATAATCATTAGAATTGTTCGAGTGATGTATCATATAACAGTATATCAAGTCGTGGTTCGAACTACAAAAAAGTTTCAAAACATTTTCAATGCTAAGAAAAGCTTGCTTAAACTTTTTGCTGTTTTGTCTTATTTCAAACGTGTAGGTGTTTTTTTTTAAGCCGAGAAAAATATGCATCCTTCCATGCTTGATATATTGTCTTTTTGGTAGTTATTTTTGAGCTGTTTTGTTTTAATTTAGCAGTACTGGCATTCAGTTTTGTTTTTATAATAATGTTTTGAGCGTTATCGGCTAGTCTTGCTCTGAGGAATGCTTGGGGCAGATCGATTCTTCCGGATTCTATATCATCTATCGGAATAAGTTTGAGCATGTTGGCAGAATATACTCGGTCGTTTACAGTTCGGTTAATTCTTTCGAATTTATCGAAGTTAATTCTAATTTATCAATGTTTACATTATTAAGTAAATGACATTTTTGAGCTCCATTTTAATATCAAGGTGAATTATATACTACTGTATAGGAATTTCTTTGAAAGAATTCTTGGCGTCAGACAGAGGCGTCACACTTGGCTTCTTTTCAAGCTCACAGCCTTATTTACCAAATAGAAGGCCAATTGCACTTTCGAATGACAAAAGGGTTCAATATGTGTTACTCCCGTCTTATAAAGAAAGCGTTAGCTCAAATATTTCAAATGTCTGTCTGACGTTCCTGCAACTTTTCCGCCCTCTCCCCTCAATATATCATCCCTGCATAGCCTCGGAAAACGTCTAGGTAAATAAAAAATTGATGTTTTTGTGGTCGGGCGGGGAATATATGCCCCTTCTGTTTTGCGCCATTCATCAGCATCTGGTCTTTTTTAAGGTATTTCTGAGAAATCTGTTTTTTTTTACTCGAAGAGATGCAAGGCTTTAATCGCGGTTCTGGTTTTGGTTAGAAGTTGAACCTGCTTTTGACATCTATTCTCATCGGAATGTTTCTGGCACTGATCGCTCTAATTGGGGATTTCTTATATAAATAGTTCAGCATTTAACTACAGGATCTAAATTTAGTGTTTAAATGTAACATGCAACCAATGAATAAATTATCCTAACAACTCTTCTCTAATTCAATTTTCTGCCACAAACAAAACGATTCGTTCTGAAGTGATTTGATATTTTGTCGGCTAGAAAGTAATCTTCACGTTAAACAGGATAATAAAGGTCAGGATATCTTTCGAGATTACTTTAGGTCACTAGGAGAGGTGGAAGTTAATACTCAGTTATAAATAGCTTGTTAAATGTGAGGAATGGCTGGAAAGTTTTGATATTGTTTAAATTGTGAGGAATGGCTGGAAAGTTTTGATATTGTTTAAATGGGATTCAGGTTTTTTTCTGCTAAAAGTCTAACTATAATTGGAAACCACCCTAAAACCACGGCGACGCCTGGTAAAGCAATTATCCTGGGTTCGAATCTGACCAGTACTTGTTTTTTTTTCAAGCGGTAAGTTATTATCCGTTTCTATGGATAATGATAATAACTTATCGATAGAAAAATTATTTAATGGACGACTGCCCACTTGCTCACCCAGATATTCTTCAAAATGTTCTTTCATGTGGCCTCGTGGCGTACCCGATATTGACTCTGCCCAGCAATTGTATGATTGCTGGTTCAAATACACGTGCGCTGCAATTTGCAAGGTGAGCGCTTGCAAGAGAGCTATAGCCCAATGATCTCATTTTGTGAGCGCTAGTACAACTATAAATAATACAACCTAGGGCCTAGCCTGTGGCTGGTTGACTAATAAAAGAATCACTTTTTTGAAAATTATGAAGTTTTTTTTTCAGATGAGCACTAATTTGTTGAAAAAAGATGTTTGGATCCGAGTTTTCATCATGGACAAGGAGGAGAAATTCTACATGTCTCTCTCAGCCACCGCCGCTTTTGTCCTGTATAGGGTTTTCAGTTTCTACAACGTCAAAGAGTGTCGATACTTCACCCTTTTCTACCTCGGAAACAACCCTGATGACCTTTTAGCTAATCACGAACGAGTGATTTTCGAAGGAAACACGAAACTTAAGACTCTTTTGAAGTCATCCTGCTCCAATGGCAACAGAGGTGTTGTGACCTTGAAACTAGAGGTCATCTGTTATCCTTTGTGTATAACGAAAGTATCAGATTTAAATGCAGTGAAACTGATCTACCATGAAGTAAAGAATGATATCCAATCTGGCAAACTTCCATGTCCGGCCGATGACTTGATTTACTTTGCGGCTTGCTCTCTGCAGGTGCGTAGAGAAAAATAACCGGTTTCCTTGCTCTTGTTTGTCTTAAGGGCTGCATAATTACTTCTTACTTAGACAGTACTGGCTTTTAAATGTAATCAATTATGAAACATCCAAAACATTTATAATTAAAATGCAGTAAAACAGTTTTTGAAAGTTTTCAACTGCAACTTCAATTGATGCTTTTTTTCAAACACATTTTAGTCTTTTTTCCATTCTGTAGCTAAGAAGGTTTTCTTATTATTTTTTTGTTTTGATGTAAAATTTAATTTTTAAATGCTTTTTTATCGACCATAGGCTTGAACATTTTTTTTTGAAATAAGCCTTCAAAGCATACAGAATTGGGTGCTTGGTATATAAGATGACAAGACATTTTTGTCGATACTTCACCCTTTTCTACCTCGGAAACAACCCTGATGACCTTTTAGCTAATCACGAACGAGTGATTTTCGAAGGAAACACGAAACTTAAGACTCTTTTGAAGTCATCCTGCTCCAATGGCAACAGAGGTGTTGTGACCTTGAAACTAGAGGTCATCTGTTATCCTTTGTGTATAACGAAAGTATCAGATTTAAATGCAGTGAAACTGATCTACCATGAAGTAAAGAATGATATCCAATCTGGCAAACTTCCATGTCCGGCCGATGACTTGATTTACTTTGCGGCTTGCTCGCTGCAGGTGCGTAGAGAAAAATAACCGGTTTCCTTGCTCTTGTTTGTCTTAAGGGCTGCATAATTACTTCTTACTTAGACAGTACTGGCTTTTAAATGTAATCAATTATGAAACATCCAAAACATTTATAATTAAAATGCAGTAAAACAGTTTTTGAAAGTTTTCAACTGCAACTTCAATTGATGCTTTTTTTCAAACACATTTTAGTCTTTTTTCCATTCTGTAGCTAAGAAGGTTTTCTTATTATTTTTTTGTTTTGATGTAAAATTTAATTTTTAAATGCTTTTTTATCGACCATAGGCTTGAACATTTTTTTTTGAAATAAGCCTTCAAAGCATACAGAATTGGGTGCTTGGTATATAAGATGACAAGACATTTTTAGTAAATCACATAAATACTACAGATGAGAGTTGAAACCAGGGTGAGTGTTTAAAACGTTTTCTTTTTCTTAATCCAAATAAAAAAAACATGTTTCAAACTTAAAAGTGTTTTTTTTTGTTTTAACACTTGCGATAGCAAGTGTATTGTAATGGGTATTGCAATTCCAGGGTGAGGGTTTAAAACATTTTTTATCCAATTATACAATGAAACATTTTTAAATTTGCGATAGCATTTTACGAATTTTTTTTTTTTTTATCTTTTTGGATTTTTTCGGCTGAAACGGCTTCTGCTTAGGTTTTTTGGCTTTTTTTTACCTCTTGGTAAGTTTTTTCAGATGCTTATTTCTCGTTCTATTATCTGAGCATTTTTATCTTGGTATTCGAACCGATACACGTACTGATTCGAGGCGTATTTCGATTTTTTTTATTTGACTTTATAAAGCTGCTTTTTTGTCGTGTTTCCGCTAGTGTTTGTGAAGCGGAGCTTCGCCTCTATGTCAAGACATACGACAGTTTTGGTCTAATACAGGGGCACAACAGCGGTTCGCCGTGATGAGCTGTACAGCTCTTGTGTTGGTCCTTTCCCTCGTGGATAAATGGTCTTAATATAGGAAAGATTTTTAAAATATTTCACTATCAATCACTTCAACTTTTTTCGACTTCTCATATTTATTTTTGTTTGTGGTGTATCATAAGTGGTGCGAAGCTCCGCTTCGCCTCTGTGTGAACTACTGGGTTACTTTGTTTTTTTCTTCTTAGAAATTTAATTTGTTTTCATTTAAATTTAATTTGAAAATCCATTTTTCTTCATCTGCATTCATGTTTCTTCGTATGCAGTTGAACGGCTTTTTAAAAAAAAAAATAAAAGGCTCTAGAAAATGATTACTGATTCGTATCATGGCGTAATAAATTATTTAAGGTTACCTACCAATAGGCTTGATTTCGACACTAAGCGAATTTCAGCATTGATCTTCGCTACTTCTAGTTGGAGTGGTTTTCGAAGTTTGCAATTTTTTCACCTTATAACTTCTATTTTTTTAAGTGGAAGTGATGAAATGTATTGCGCAGATAATTTTATTGCAGTCAGGTGCGGATTTTGGGTGGAAGTTGCGCAGATGGTTGCCTTTTCACTACTAATTCGACCCCTCATCACATGCCCCGGTCAACCTTGAGAATTATTTCAGGTCATTCGTCGTGGGCTGATAAACCCTAAAATGTGATTAGTACTTATCTGAAACAATCGGCAAAGTAGAATTGTTCTTCAACTGCAAGCGAATTGTACCAGAGCAAAGTGCATTCCATTTTTTCATTGATTTCCGAAATTTTTGGAGTGATTTTGAAGATTTGTTTTTTATCTACAATTAGGAGTCATGTTCTGTAATTTATTTTGCAGCCCTTTGTCTCTGATTGTAAGTAATGTTACGTTTTTACAGGCTTTTCGTTGAAAAATCTTGATTTTTGGCGTTTTTTGATTTCCCAAGTTGATGGCAGTTCTCAAAATTTATTTACTGTGTCGCGTCAGAAAGGTGTGTTAAGTTGGATGGCGTGTTATTGGCTAGTCTTACAAAAATTAATCAGAGGCATCGAACCGTATGCATTAATGTTCGAGTACGAATTTGGATGTTTTTAATTTATAAATAGGCAAGATTAAAGAAGCTGAACTTTCCAACTTAAATAAAAAACATTTTTTGTCGGACTTCTAATTTAATTATCTGCTCTGATATTTCTTTCTGTCTGAAATGTTTCAGTACATTTATTGCGTAGTTTGAGTTTTAATAAAGAAATTGGGCGCCTCTGGATATTAGCGTCAGTGTTACGGCTTAGCAAGCGGCAAACAAGAATTATCAGCTTGTTCCCTGGGGAAAAGTAATTTATAGAGCGATAAAAAGAATTTTTCTCATAAAAACAACCGACTTAACCAAATACAATGAAAAGAAGAAAACACAAAATAAATAAAGTAAAAAGACCAAAGACGAATACAAAATTGACCAAAGACTATTGTAAAATTAAAATGAACTGAATGTTAATTGGTTTTAAATTTTTGCTCTATGATCTTTTTTCATTATGTGTCTGTACAATTGGCATGGTTATTAATGAACCTCAAAAAAAGTAATTTTTGTACCGGGGCGATTACTTGTGACGCTTCAAGTCGTATCCAAGTTTTGGTTTTTGTGCTCACTCGAGAAACAAGATGCCCGTCCCTAAAAAAGGTTGATAAAAATTTGAAATTAAATTTGTTTGCCAACATTCGAAATCACTGCTAAACTAAAAGATGGAATCTTAGGATCTATTAGTTTTTAGGGATCGTTTAGAAACGGTGATGCCTGCTGAAAAAAAAGAAAATTTCCAGTTGTTTGATCATTCATGTGTTATCCAATTTTACTCTTATTTTTGCATTCAAGGAGCGACGTGGAGGCACTTATTTAGATTGTTTTTTTTCTTCTTTTTTTTCATAGGAAAAAGTCTAAAAGGAAGGTTAAACTACGCTCTTCAATTACAAGTGTGCAAATGGTACAACAAAAAACGTTTTCAGTTTTGTTCATAAAGGTGTATTAATGTTTTAATTTTTTAGATTTCCTAGCTGAATAGAAAACATACCGAATGATCGAGTTTTCTTAAGTTGGGTTAGTGCGCGAGCAGGTTGATCTTTTTTAGCATCCTAAATTCATTGAAAGATTTGTTAATATCTTTTGGCTATATATGTTTTTTTTTCAATAAACTTTTTTTAAGTGTCAATGAACGTGGTGAAGACACTGATATAGGTCTTTATAAATTTTTTCTCAGATGCATTTTTTACACTAGCCAACTTCAGTGAGCGTTAGTGTAATATTACTACCTTTTTTTTAACCTAATTCGTCGCAAATATTGGTGGCACCTTTTCATCTTTTTGATAGCATGTGCTTTGACATTCGAATAAAAATAAGTCACCACAGTAGATCCATTTTTAATGCATCAAATGAACCGAAAAAAGCTATTTGTTTCAAACATTAACAATAATTGCACTAGCGCCAGCTTAGTGTATTATTAAGAACCTCCTTTTTCTTCTAAGCCAATTCGCAAATATTGGTTCCCTTTTTGGTTCACTTTAACAGCCTTTTGATGGCATGTGCTTTGACATTCGATTAGTAAAAGGTCAAAACAGTTGATGCATTTTTAATTCATCAAATGAACCGAAAAAAGTGATTTGTTTCAAACAACATAACAATAATGAAAACTAGAAACTTTCCATTCAATATATCTCGTAATTTTTTGAAATGTTTAGCTTATACATAATGTGGCTTTATGCTTTGCGATTTGTTACCTGCAAACGTAGTTTGGATTTTTTCAGTTTGTCATACTCCAAATTATTACTTGCAAAATTGTGTCTATATGTATTTGGTGCCACTTTTGCTGAATTGCATTGGGAATTTATAAGCATATGTAGCTGCTTTAGTCGTGACTAGAGTTTGTCGGTGGTTAAGCGTGCGTGGCCGAGTGGTTTGTGCGTGATGCTCAAAATATCTTGATTGCAGTAGGTCGCAGATCATATTCTAGACCTAGCCGATTTTTTTGCTATTTCTAGGCGTATTTCTATTTTCTTTCCTTGCACTTTCTAGAGCTGCTTTTTGTCGTGTTTTCGCTGGTGTAATAACTTGATGAGGAATTTATACATAATGTCTTTTTGCTTTCCAATTTATTACATACAAATTTAGTGTGAATGCCTTAAGTTTGTTATACTTCAAATCATTACCTGCAAAATTGTGTCCTTTGGTACTTGGTGTTACTTTTGCTGCATCGCATTGCCAATTCATTAGCATATTTAGCGGCTTTATATTTGACAAGTGTTTAGCGATTGTAAAGAGTTCTTGGCCGAGATCGCAGGGTGTGAGACGCCAAATATCGAGGTCGCAGGTTCGAAGCCAACTCCCAGCAAAATTTACTAATTCGAGGCTTATTTCAGTTTGTTTTTATTATTTCACTTCATAAAGCTGCTTTTTTGTCGTGTTCTCGCTAATGTTTGCAAAGCGCGGCTTCGCCTCTGTAAAATTGATCTTTTTCAAATTTGTTTTGACAACTTTGTTTTTTGCCTTTAATTTGCTTCAAGGAAGAAATTAACACTCATTATTTATAAAAGTGCAAATGGCACAAACAAATTGTATTGGACTTTAGTTTCGTAAATGGATTATAGTTTTTAGATTTATCAGCGGAACAAAGCATTACTTTTCACCCAGTTTTCTTTCATTGGATTAGTTTTATATATAAAACTGATTATCATAAAATTTTCTTGAATTTTAGAGAGCTTCAGCGTGATATAGATATTTTTAAGTGTAACATAACGAAGTTATTTTTAGTGTAAAATAACGAAGTTTTTTTCCTTCATTTACTTCACTTCATTTCCTTCGCTAAATGAAGGCAAACTTCACTGGAAAAACGTGAATGACTTCTAGTTTCGAAAATGCAATACAAAAAATAAGCTATTGATCCAGTTTTCTCTAAACGGGATAGTATTTGAAAAAAAGGCTAATCATAAACAGTATTTGAAAATCAAAACCAAAAGGCTCCAACATTTTTTTTACTTCAGTCAATTTTTTTTTTTTTTTTGGATTTCCTGTTATTTTCCTGTCTGATGTCAATGTTTTCGAATTTCGAAAGTTTTAAACATTTTTTACTGGTGTTTATTGACGCTTTTTCAACTGTTTGTTGGCTATGTTTTCCTAAACATGCGCAAATTTTTTCCTTTTAAATCACTGGTTTGTTCTGTTTTTCAGTCACAGTGTTGGCTTCTTTTCATAATTGAGTTTGGAATAATATAATAAATAGATGCGTTTTAATGCAGGTTAAATTCGGAGACTATGATTCTGCGAATGATCAACAGTACTTGAAAGAGATCAGCGGTGGTCACTTGATGCCTCTAGGGGTAGTCAAAACAGTTTATGGCTTCTCGCAGAGCAGTTTACTGGAACGAGTGGTGTATTATTACAAGGTAAGAGTGCATGCCGTTCAATCAATTTAGAACTCAATCCGTTCCTCATGCAATGCAGAAGGTTTTCAATTGGAATTGGAAGTTGTTAGTCTTTGAAAATTGATTCGATAGAAACGAAAATGGATAATGTTCACTTTCTGAGCCAGTGTGTTGAAATATAATGAATTTATAATCGTATAATCCAGCTATCATTTAACGTATGATGTTCTTATCCGGCTTTTGTTGAAGAAATGTATAATCGTATGGTAAGAGCTCAAAATCCGTACTCAATTATAGCAATCGAATCGGTCAATTCTTTTCAGATTATTTTGCTCCTCAATTATATTTTTCACCGGAAAATCTCAGATTGCTCTAATAAATCGTTTTTCAATTATTTATAAAACTGATATATCGTATAATCTTATAGGAAAGGTAATTTTTGGTCCGGCCGAAAAAAGCCGAATAGAGGTGTTTTTAGGAAAAGGGCTGGAAGGGCTAAAAATACCCCGAATTGGAAAAGTGAGCGCCAAAAACGCTGGCTTACCATCATTGGTTCAAAGGGCGAGAAGTTGTTAAAGTCGATCAGTAGCGGATTTTTGGCTGGATGACTTGAAAATTTTTTCTAAAGGCGCCAATCTATTCTAATTTTAAGGGGGGAGCTCGCGCCGAAAAAACGCGATTTTTTCGTCGAAATTTTCCAAAAAAAGTGCATAAAAACGCCTTTTATTGGCTTTTTTCAAAAATTTGCCTGCGGCTCAGATTTGGGAGAGCTCAGAAAATCATTTGGTCGACCTAAAACAAAAAGTCGACCCAAATTTACATTTTTTTTTGAAAATCCGCCATTCGAACATTCTTGAAGAAACTGGCGTTAAACTAATCTTTGCAGTATATTACATTGTGAAATAAAAAAACTCGGGCCGATATTTTTTCTTCAACGCCAAAAATGGTATAAAATGGGCCGTCGAACAGCCGGAGAAAACGCCGAAAATTGCATCTCCTACTTATAACTTAAAAGGAATAGTTGTATAATTAATCGTCGGTAGCTGCTATTGCTATTGAGTGGTCAAATTTGTTCCGACTATCGAAGAAAACGGAATATTTATGCTTGTTGTGGTTTTTGTACAAGTGTAATAGAGAGTCCCAAGAAATTAACCGGGTCCTTTATGTAAATAAAGTGCCTCAAAACTGTCCAATTTATTGCTGCAGTAATTTCAACTAAAGTATGGAATAATTTAGCCCAAATGAGGCAGGTTGATTACACATGAAAAAAGTTAAGAAACGACCGACCGGCGCATATTGATAAAACTATTTACTGTATTTGCTTACAATTAGTGTGATTTGGGACCCTTCTCTCACAGTTTGTTTTTAGTGGGACCCTCTATCACACTTTACCGCAGTTTTTTAACGATATTTTACATCCTACCATTTTTGCGAAGTTTTGGGATTTTAAAAATTACCAATTTGAACATTATTGTTTCGGCTTTCGAAGAAAACGGAATATTTATGCTCGGTGTGGTTTTTTTATTCAGTCAATTTTGGCCGATCGAAATAATAGTTTTCAACAAAAAATTTTTATATCCCATTAAAGATATTGACTCCTTGGGTTCAAATATAAAAAGATATTTTACCTCCGCTTTTTTTTTGTTAAGTTCTGGGGGTTTGAAAATTGCCAAATTGGCCATAACCTGGACTAATTTATGCGCGCTTTGAAGATTTTGTTCATAATGCTAAAAGCGAAACGCGAATTATTTGTGTGGCGAATTATACCGCAAAACAAAATCGTTCCAAATTAAATTGAGGCTTACTAATCGGTTGTATTAATCGTATGACTCAATTTTTCACTCTTGATCTTTGATATTGCCCAAAACTGATAGTTTTTCAATATTTTGTTATCGAACAATATTATATACAATATGATATACGAGCAGTCTTGTTTTAATTGCCCACAGTCCTCAATGCAGGAGCAACCGTGGGGGAGGGGTAATGTCATTCAGTTCGCCGCAACCTGTCCCACCTTGAGGTGTCATTAGGGCACCATGGTTTTCTATAAGTTTGGAGTACAAAGCTGAAAATCTTGTAATATGGGTTTTTTTGTCTTGAAATATGGGGCTTATATTTTGTTGAAAGTCTTCAGAACTTAATTGAACAACCAAATAGAGTCATGTTGAAGGGTATCATGAGAAGTTGACATGCGTTAATATTTCTAGGAATGCCGTGGCTGGAGCATTTTGAGGTGCCATTTGAAGTATATAAAGAGAGCCCAGTCGTTATCTCAATACGGAATGCACTTATTTGACGGTTCGCTGAAATCAGTGGGAAAAATCCGTCTAGGAGTATCAGTACACGGTCTGAGTATATTTTCATTGGATAAGCAATTGGAACCCAAAGAAAGCATGAAGTGGGATGATATTGACGCGCTAGAGGTCAACAAGAATAAATTCACAATCAAATGTGCACCACAAAGTCAGAAAATCAGTCTTGGTAAAATTTATTCCTTTTACCTGTGTTATTAAAGCAGTGTATCCTGCAATATAAAATAAAATAGTTCTGTGCGTGGGCCTAATTTTCGTGACCAGGTTTTCTTGATCGGATTTCTCTAAGTTCAGGCTCTACCAAGCTCAAGATTATACCAAGATCCTATAGTGTCTGGCAACATTTTCTGGGCTTAAGGTAATTTGTCTGAAGGAAGTGCCGTTCTTAGCTTTGTTTGTAAGGAAGGTTTGAGCAAAAATGTACGTTTCTCCTTAAAAGTTTTATATTGGAGCCGAAAGTTCTTCTTACAATTTTTTGAGCGTTGATAACCCAAAAGTAACTGTCGTGAAATTGTAACAAAACGGCTCCTTTTGAACTAATTTCAATAAAACTGCGCAGCAATATCGGAAAAGGGAAAAATGACAAAAAAAACATTAACTAGCCGAATTCATCTGGGAGTGAATTCGATATTCCCTTAGTATTGAAGAGTTCCTCTTCATACGCCAGTGTAAAGGACTATCATGAAAGGATAATTATTTTAATAGATTCTGATCTGATCCCAATTTCAGAAGCCCCAGACTTTTTGATAGCTGACGGAAACTTCAAATTAAGCCCCTAAATTTTTAATCAATTTGTTGGATATATAAAGTTTTTCAGTGCATTTTTGCTTTCTTGCCCAGCAAAATTGGAAAAAACTCGTTGTTGAGTTATCGTGCCATACTTTCAGTTCACTTTCTTTCAAAGCAAGCCGAATTTTTTAGTGAAATTTTGGTGCCATGTTTGTGCTTTAATGCACAGCAAATAACATATTTATATTCTTTTAAAACGCATTCTTTGTTGCATGATAGCTAAGAATAGTATGTGCAATAGAAGTTGAAGTCAAGGCACCATGGCTAATTGGTTAATCAAGTGATTCTTGGTCCTGGTTCGAAGTTTTTATATTTGAATTGCAGCTTCACTTCCTTTATAAAAAAGTCAATCCGCAAAAGTTGGCTGGATATCGAGCCAACAGTATATATTGCATTTTTCAGTGATTTTCTTGAAGCTCAATTATCTGGTTGTTTTTCCTATTTGTCTCAAAGTCTTATGTGATTTGGGACTTCTAACTTTGCGTGAAGGAAATCATGAGCTCACTTTGGCATTGAGAAATCGGACCAAGGTAACATCCCCCCAAAGACGTTTGGGATGGAGGATGTTAACTTGGTGTATCTGGGGAGGGGGGGGGAGGGGGCAATCGAATTGGCAATACAAACTGATTGGCAATTTGTTGCACCTTTACAGCTTATTGATAACATGTGCTTTGACATTCGAATAGTTATAAGTTTACACAGTTGATGCATTTTTAGTTCATCAAGTGAACCGAAAAAAGCTATTTGTTTCAAACAACATAAAAATAAAAAACCTCGATTTCAGAAATTTTTTAACTAAGAAATATATCTTGCTATTTTTTGAAATGCATAATTTATAAAATGTGGTTTTTTGATTAGCGATTTATTTCATGCAAACTTTTATCTTTTTGTATTTGGTGCTACTTTTGCTGCATCGAATTGGCAATTTATTAGCATATGTAGCTGCGTTATTGGTGGCTAGTTTTGGGGATTTTAAGCATCTGTGGCTGAGTGGTTAGTGCGTGAGACTCAAATTTATTAGGTCGCAGATTCAAATCCGACTCGTATCCGAGGATTAGCTAATTCGAGGCTTATTTCTTTTTTTTCTTATTTCACTTGATAGAGCTGCTTTTTGGTCGTGTTAGCGCAGCTTCGCCTGTGTGTGCGATTTCTTGTGACTGTTTTGCAGGAGTAAATACACTCAAGGGAAATTTTTAATAGCATCATCCATATGATAGCACTCAGGTGTAGTATCAGGCTGGCCACTTGGCCTATATTTATAGACTGGTCTATAAAAGTCATTATCTGGTCTATAATTTTTTGGAAGTCTATATTTTCTAGATACCATGTAAAAGTCACTATTTACAACAAAGCTTTCTGTTTTTTAATATTTTTTAAAGAGTCCCCTCTTTGCACTGTTTTGAGATATCCGTTTTGAAATTTTTCTAAAGGCGCCTTCGGCTTCGACGAATATATACTAATATTGAGGGGGGAGCGCGCGCCGAAAAAACGCAATTTTTTATTCAAAATTATGCCTGCGGCGCAGAAATTTTGGCCAAAACAGGGACTTTTTAGTGCTTTGGCAGAGCTTGAAAAAAAAGGTCGACAAAAAATTTCGAAAAATGTCATAGTCACTTGAGGTCTATATATTTTTGAGAGTGGCCAGCCTGTGTAGTATCTTTCTTGAAGGCCTTTTTCTTAAGAAAAACAAAATTTGAGCTTTATAATGTCGGTCGACCCTTTATAGTACGTATAAGTCTTATGATGAGGTTATTGAACAAATTAATCAAATTTTTGAAATTTAGGCTACAATACCCACAGGCAGGGAATTTTTAGATACGACTTCGAAAATCGAATTTCAATTTTTTTTATTTCGTAGTACTAGTTGAACTAGTGCCCTCTGATTGTGGATTATAAAATATAAAATTGGCTCCCTCCCAAAGAAAAGTTAGATATCATAAAGCTATCATACACTTCCTTCATCAATGCTCGCTTTTTATCATCCTGAAAATTTAATTTAATCTGATTAGACATAATTGATTTCCATAGGTAACCTTTCGAGTAATCCAATACCAATTCCAATCAAATTTCATTAGGACAATGGCATATCCCCCTTTTTTAGTGGAAAGCAATTCCGATCGAGTTACATGGTATTGTAGGCCTTGTTTTCTGAACACAAATTTGAAATTTGATCGTGATCTTTCCTCTGAGTTTCTTATTAAAATTTGATGATTTTGATGTGACAGACATAAAAATCGGCGAGGGTTAGAGGTTATCTGCCTGTTATCAAATTTGTGAATAAAAATAATTTAAAATAGTCAAATTTTTTATCTGAAAACACATAAACTATGCTCGAATATCATCGAACTATCATGAGCTGGTTTGAGGAATGAAGGCTATGGGGGGGGGGGGGGGGGTTGGCTGCGAATGACTCTTCGGGTGTCAGGATGACCTTGCCTTTCTTTTACGACTCACAGGGTCCTCATTTTTGAAACTTTTTCATTTGTGAAGAACCAATAAGTTTTCGAAAGGTATCATCTTCGACATCAATTCATGATAATAATCTGGGAAGCGCACGCAGAAAAAAAAATAAAATTATAGAAAAAATTTAAATTAAATTTAGAACGCAATTCCTAAACCCTAGATTGCCAGTTGTTATGTCCTTGTATATAATATACACTTGTAACATACACTTGTATAGTGGTATGTAATATACACTTGAAGATAATTTTTTGTTTGAAAAATGTATGCGCCGTAGTTATTTGAAAGCGCCGTAAGCTTCTTGCCGAACAAAGAGAGAAAAAATATATTATATTTATTATCTCTCCGTAAAGTTAATTAGACTTGAGATCAATCATGAAGCGTCAACCTCATAAGTACAAGATCATGAAGTGGATCCACAAAAGGCAGTTTCTGGTTTTGCTTAGGAGTTTCTGGCATCCATGTCACCTTAAGAGTGTCTGGACACAAAGCGTGCAAAGAGATCCTCCGTTATGCCATGATGCATCACCACTTTTACATGCTATTTTCAACTTCTTCAACTATGAGGATACGCAAGTCCAGCTCCTGGCGATTCAAGTCCAGACAAATGGACCGAATGGGAGTGGAACTTCCGACATTATTAGACCAGCGATGCGACACGATTAAATCCGTTATGTCCTCAAATGACTCTTTTTTCGCTGAGATATCCGAGCTCGAGACTTCTGAAATCATAAAGGAAAAGAAAAAGGCAACTATAACTAGATCACATTCGGCTTTTGACCCTCCAAAATCTTGGAAGCGTCGAATAAATCGCTATCACGATGAGCGATCGGAAAAAGGACCAATTGATTGTCGGTTAAATGAGATTTCAGCTGATGAAAGTGAGACACCGAGAAAAGAAGAATCATTGTATGTTGAAATGATACAGTCTGGGTCGAAATTGGATGCCAGGTCAACGAAAAACGATGATGTACAAAATATTCTGGCAACGAAAGGAAAAGAAGATATTTTTTCGCCGACTAGGAAAAGTATCGACAATGGGCTTCTGGGAACTTGTTCGATTCAACTGGAGATTGACGATGAAGAAAATTCAGGTACAGTTACTGTCTTTTTGGTTAATTGTTTTTTCTTTAAGTTATTCCTCCAAATTTTCTGAAATTTGTAGCCATTTTTACTACTAGTTTTGGACACCATTTAAGATATCAAAATGAAGATTCAATCATCAGTTTCTTAGGTGTATATTCATTCTAATAATTTCTTCAGGCCCAGCTGGGGGCTGCAAAGTTGCGAAAAACGGAAGCACTTTTGATCCGACTGATAACATGCCGCCAATTTCAACTGCTCAAGAAAGAAGTCCTCTTGCATGTGCAAATGTCCAGGGCATTGCAACTCCTATCAAAGCGTCTTCGTCATTTCAAACACTGATAAAGAGTTCAGGGAAGCTCAGTTGGTCTGCGCGATCTAAGAAAGGTTTAAATTTTGAACTAAATGAACTATTATTAAGAGTCGGTGAATGTAATTCCTAAGTTTTTCTTCATTTTCATCATTTTTTTGGCGTACTTGTTCCAAGATTGTTTGAAATTTTTAATTGAATAGTTTTATAGCAAGGAAAGAATCGATAGAAAACGAAGAGTATGCACACAGTCTATTCTCACGACAATGTAAAGACATTGCCGAATCCAGCTTCGCATCTCTGCTTGAGCAGTTAGACACCGAGCAAACCGGTCCAGAAGGTGCGCTAAAATTCCGAAGTCGACTGACTAGCCGAAAGAAAAGTCTGGATGCTTTTTATGAATCACCACATGATAACGTGGAAGCGGGAGGTTCATTTATGAGGCTTGATGTCCCGTCGTCGTCGCGGGACTGTCGGCGACCGAAAAGTGCGCAAGCGGATTCAAGAAATAGAATTAAGCTGCCAGCAGAAGATCATTGTCCTACATTTGAAAAAGAGGTAGGATAATAGCTTAGTTTTTCTAAATCTTGTTTTCTGAACAGTTTGTATTACCAGGGGCGATTTTAGGGTGGTTGTGTGTTATATACTAATTTTGAGATGGGAGCGCGGGTCAAAAAATGCACTTTTTGTTCTAATTTTTTCAAAAAAGCCCACAAACGGCGTTTAGACCTGTTTTTCATGGTATTTATGACTAGAATTTAACTATCCAGCTTGTTGTGGGAAAAAACCGTTTTTGATTTCTTTTTTGTTACGAAGGGAATTTCATCATCTTCGACATTAAATCCAGTTGTTGGAAAAATTAAATCGTAGAAATTATTTGAACGAGAAAACCAATTCAAGTACAAGGAAGCAATAAGATAAAAGCTAGAGAAATATCTAATACAGGGGAACTGGAAAGATTTTAAATTAACCCTTCTGCAGAAGCGAAAAACTTTTGTGGCGAAAGAACCGGAACACCGTCGAGCAAAAATGTGAAGGAAAGCAACTGACTTGTGTCCAAGATGTTCTCTCGCAGTGGCAAATCTACTTTTCAAATCTTTGAAATGAGACAAATCCGTTTGAAGCGGCGGAAGATATCCCTAGAATAGCTGACCCATTGGAGGAATGTCTATCCAGGAATTGGCTTTGGCACTGATAGAAATGAAAAAATTTTACTACGGAAAAAATGATCAATTGCAATGTAGATCCTACAGGGAATCCGATTAATGGAACATGCATTAAAAATATTCGAAAAAGTAGTAGAAAAACGTCTGAGACAAACGCTAAAGATAGACATACAATTTGGTTTCATGCGTGGTAGATCAACTACCGATGCTATTTTCTTTTTTACACTTGCGAAGCAAAGTGTATTGGAACGAACTTTCTTTTTTTCCAATTTTAGTTGCAAATATTAGTGCCGTTTGTGGGTCATATTTACATCTTTTTGATAGCATGCGCTTTGACATTTGATTATTAAAAAGTAGCACAGCTGATGCATTTTTTATTTACCAAATGAGCCGAACAAAGCTATTTGTTTCAAACATTATAACAATAATTACACCAGCGTCAGCTTAATTTATTTTTAAGAACCTTTTTTTAAATCTTTTTAATTTTTAACTTTTGGGGCACCTGTACATCTTTTTGATAGCATGTGCTTAGACATTTGAAAATTAATAAGTTTAAACAGGTTTTTAACTGATCAAATGCATTTTTAATTCATCAAATGAACCGAAAAAAGTGTTTGTTTTTTCAAAATTCTGTACAATGATAAAAAAACTCGATTTTGACTCAATGCATTAAAGTTTGTTACCTGCAAAACTGTGTCGTTTTGTATTTGGTGCTACTTTTGCTGCATCGAATTGGAAATTTATTAGCAAATGTAGCTGCGATATTGGTGGCAAGTTATTGGGCATTTGAACCGTCCGTGGCTGAGTGCTTAGTGCGTGAGACTCAAATTGGCTAGGTCACAGTTTCGAATCCGGTACGTAGCCGAGTTTTTGCTAATTCGAGGCTTATTTCTACTTTTTCATTTTTGACTTGATAGGGCTGCTTTTTGAACGTGTTCATGCAAGTGTTTGCGAAGAGCAGCTCCGCTTCTGTGTAATACAATTGAAAGAATTATTGGTTTGCGGAACAGAAAAACCCCTGTTCACATCTCATATTTATTTTCTCGAAAAAGCTTTCGGCCGTGCTACCAGGGAACTGATATCGTGGGCTCTGAGGCAACATAGTTCTCAAAAGTCTTGTATGACTAGTATTGTGTCTGTTACACCGAGTTAAAACCAGAGTTCGCCGGCTCCCAAGTTGTAGTAATAACTTCGAAATTAAAGTAGGCGTGCATCAGAGATCGACACTTAGCCGATTGTTTTTTTTTTTATAGTTTTAACGGAAAGGGCTTCGAGAAACTGTCATTCCACGGTACCGCGAGATAGGCTTCATGCAGATGACCTTGTGATATCAGCTGAAACGGAATCCAGTCTATTGAGAAGCTTAATACTTGAAACAATAGTTTGCAACAACGTGGTTTAAAAATCAACGTGGATAAGAAAAAACATTTGATTTCAGGCCAAAATTTTTGATTTCTTTTTGTTACGAAGGGAATTTCATCATCTTCGACATTAAATCCAGTTGTTGGAAAAATTAAATCGTAGAAATTATTTGAACGAGAAAACCAATTCAAGTACAAGGAAGCAATAAGATAAAAGCTAGAGAAATATCTAATACAGGGAAACTGGAAAGATTTTAAATTAACCCTTCTGCAGAAGCGAAAAACTTTTGTGGCGAAAGAACCGGAACACCGTCGAGCAAAAATGTGAAGGAAAGCAACTGACTTGTGTCCAAGATGTTCTCTCGCAGTGGCAAATCTACTTTTCAAATCTTTGAAATGAAACAAATCCGTTTGAAGCGGCGGAAGATATCCCTAGAATAGCTGACCCATTGGAGGAATGTCTATCCAGGAATTGGCTTTGGCACTGATAGAAATGAAAAAATTTTACTACGGAAAAAATGATCAATTGCAATGTAGATCCTACAGGGAATCCGATTAATGGAACATGCATTAAAAATATTCGAAAAAGTAGTAGAAAAACGTCTGAGACAAACGCTAAAGATAGACATACAATTTGGTTTCATGCGTGGTAGATCAACTACCGATGCTATTTTCTTTTTTACACTTGCGAAGCAAAGTGTATTGGAACGAACTTTCTTTTTTCCAATTTTAGTTGCAAATATTAGTGCCGTTTGTGTGTCATATTTACATCTTTTTGATAGCATGCGCTTTGACATTTGATTATTAAAAAGTAGCACAGCTGATTCATTTTTTATTTACCAAATGAGCCGAACAAAGCTATTTGTTTCAAACATTATAACAATAATTACACCAGCGTCAGCTTAATTTATTTTTAAGAACCTTTTTTTAAATCTTTTTAATTTTTAACTTTTGGGGCACCTGTACATCTTTTTGATAGCATGTGCTTAGAAATTTGAAAAGTAATAAGTTTAAACAGGTTTTTAACTGATCAAATGCATTTTTAATTCATCAAATGAACCGAAAAAAGTGTTTGTTTTTTCAAAATTCTGTACAATGATAAAAAACTCGATTTTGACTCAATGCATTCCAGTTTGTTACCTGCAAAACTGTGTCTTTTTGTGTTTGGTGCTACTATTGCTGCATCGAATTGGAAATTTATTAGCAAATGTAGCTGCGCTATTGGTGGCAAGTTATTGGGCATTTGAACCGTCCGTGGCTGAGTGCTTAGTGCGTGAGACTCAAATTGGCTAGGTCACAGTTTCGAATCCGGTACGTAGCCGAGTTTTTGCTAATTCGAGGCTTATTTCTACTTTTTCATATTTGACTTGATAGGGCTGCTTTTTGAACGTGTTCATGCAAGTGTTTGCGAAGAGCAGCTCCGCTTCTGTGTAATACAATTGAAAGAATTATTGGTTTGCGGAACAGAAATACCCCTGTTCACATCTCATATTTATTTTCTCGAAAAAGCTTTCGGCCGTGCTACCAGAGAACTGATATCGTGGGCTCTGAGGCAACATAGTTCTCAAAAGTCTTGTATGACTAGTATTGTGTCTGTTACACCAGAGTTAAAACCAGAGTTCGCCGGCTCCCAAGTTGTAGTAATAACTTCGAAATTAAAGTAGGCGTGCATCAGAGATCGACACTTAGCCGATTGTTTTTTTTATATTTTAAACGGAAGGGGCTTCGAGAAACTGTCATTCCACGGTACCGTGAGATAGGCTTCATGCAGATGACCTTGTGATATCAGCTGAAACGGAATCCAGTCTTTTGAGAAGCTTAATACTTGAAACAATAGTTTGCAAGAACGTGGTTTAAAAATCAACGTTGATAAGAAAAAACACTTGATTTCAGGCCAAAATTTTTGATTTCTTTTTTGATACGAATGGAATTTCATCATCTTCGATTTTAAATCCAGTTGTTGGAAAAATCAAATCGTAGAAATTATTTGAACGAGAAAACCAACTCAAGTACAAGGAAGCAATAAGATAAAAGCTAGAGAAATATCTAATACAGGGGAACTGGAAAGATTTTAAATTAACCCTTCTGCAGAAGCGAACAACGTTTGTGGCGAAAGAACCGGAACACCATCGAGCAAAAATGTGAAGGAAAGCAACTGACTTGTGTCCAAGATGTTCTCTCGCAGTGGCAAATCTACTTTTCAAATCTTTGAAATGAGACAAATCTGTTCGAAGCGGCGGAAGATATCCCTAGAATAGCTGACCCATTGGAGGAATGTCTATCCAGGAATTGGCTTTGGCACTGATAGAAATGAAAAAATTTTACTGCGGAAAAAATGATCAATTGCAATGTAGATCCTACAGGGGAATCCGATTAATAGAACATGCCTTAAAAATATTCGAAAAAGTAGTAGAAAAACGTCTGAGACAAACGCTAAAGATAGACATACAATTTGGTTTCATGCGTGGTAGATCAACTACCGATGCTATTTTCTTTTTTACACTTGCGAAGCAAAGTGTATTGGAACGAACTTTCTTTTTTTCCAATTTTAGTTGCAAATGATAGTGCCGTTTGTGGGTCATATTTACAGCTTTTTGATAGCATGTGCTTTGACATTTGATTAGTAAAAAGTAACACAGCTGATGCATTTTTTATTTACCAAATGAGCCGAACAAAGCTATTTGTTTCAAACATTATAACAATAATTACACCAGCGTCAGCTTAATTTATTTTTA
Organism: Symsagittifera roscoffensis; assembly: GCF_963678635.1. Classification (NCBI taxonomy): domain Eukaryota; kingdom Metazoa; phylum Xenacoelomorpha; order Acoela; family Convolutidae; genus Symsagittifera; species Symsagittifera roscoffensis. The sequence goes on along the minus strand of NC_087067.1, from coordinate 20,706,265 downwards.
AGAACCTTTTTTTAAATCTTTTTAATTTTTTAACTTTTGGGGCACCTGTACATCTTTTTGATAGCATGTGCTTAGACATTTGAAAAATAATAAGTTTAAACAAGTTTTTAACTGATCAAATGCATTTTTAATTCATCAAATGAACCGAAAAAGGTGTTTGTTTTTTCAAACATCTGTACAATGATAAAAAAACTCGATTTTGACTCAATGCTTTCCAGTTTGTTACCTGCAAAACTGTGTCTTTGTCTTTTTGTATTTGGTGCTACTTTTGCTGCATCGAATTGGAAATTTATTAGCAAATGTAGCTGCGCTATTGGTGGCTAGTTATAGGGCATTTGAACCGTCCGTGGCTGAGTGCTTAGTGCGTGAGACTCAAATTGGCTAGGTCACAGTTTCGAATCCGGTACGTAGCCGAGTTTTTGCTAATTCGAAGCTTATTTCTACTTTTTCATATTTGACTTGATAGGGCTGCTTTTTGAACGTGTTCATGCAAGTGTTTGCGAAGAGCAGCTCCGCTTCTGTGTAATACAATTGTAAGAATTATTGGTTTGCGGAACAGAAAAACCCCTGTTCACATCTCATATTTATTTTCTCGAAAAAGCTTGCGGCCGTGCTACCAGAGAACTGATATCGTGGGCTCTGAGGCAACATAATTCTCAAAAGTCTTGTATGACTAGTATTGTGTCTGTTACACCGAGTCAAAAACCAGAGTTCGCCGGCTCCCAAGTTGTAGTAATATCTTCGAAATTAAAATAGGCGTGCATCAGAGATCGACACTTAGCCGATTGTTTTTTTTATAGTTTTAACGGAAGGGGCTTCGCGAAACTGTCATTCCACGGTACCGTGAGATAGGCTTCATGCAGATGACCTTGTGATATCAGCTGAAACGGAATCTAGTCTATTGAGAAGCTTAATACTTGGAACAATAGTTTGCAAGAACGTGGTTTAAAAATCAACGTGGATAAGAAAAAACATTTGATTTCAGGCCAAAATTTTTAATTTTTTTTTGTTACGAAGGGAATTTCATCATCTTCGACATTAAATCCAGTTGTTGGAAAAATTAAATCGTAGAAATTATTTGAACGAGAAAACCAACTCAAGTACAAGGAAGCAATAAGATAAAAGCTAGAGAAATATCTAATACAGGGGAACTGGAAAGATTTTAAATTAACCCGTCTGCAGAAGCGAAAAACGTTTGTGGCAAAAGAACCGGAACACCATCGAGCAAAAATGTGAAGGAAAGCAACTGACTTATGTCCAAGATGTTCTCTCGCAGTGGCAAATCTACTTTTCAAATCTTTGAAATGAGACAAATCCGTTCGAAGCGGCGGAAGATATCCCTAGAATAGCTGACCCATTGGAGGAATGTCTATCCAGGAATTGGCTTTGGCACTGATAGAAATGAAAAAATTTTACTGCGGAAAAAATGATCAATTGCAATGTAGATCCTACAGGGGAATCCGATTAATAGAACATGCCTTAAAAATATTCGAAAAAGTAGTAGAAAAACGTCTGAGACAAACGCTAAAGATAGACATACAATTTGGTTTCATGTGTGGTAGATCAACTACCGATGCTATTTTCTTTTTTTTACACTTGCGAAGCAAAGTGTATTGGAACGAACTTTCTTTTTTTCCAATTTTAGTTGCAAATGATAGTGCCGTTTGTGGGTCATATTTACAGCTTTTTGATAACATGGGCTTTGACATTTGATTAGTAAAAAGTAGCACAGCTGATGCATTTTTTATTTACCAAATGAGCCGAACAAAGCTATTTGTTTCAAACATTATAACAATAATTACACCAGCGTCAGCTTAATTTATTTTTAAGAACCTTCTTTTTTTTAAATCTTTTTAATTTTTTAACTTTTGGGGCACCTGTACATCTTTTTGATAGCATGTGCTTAGACATTTGAAAAATAATAAGTTTAAACTAGTTTTTAACTGATCAAATGCATTTTTAATTCATCAAATGAACCGAAAAAGGTGTTTGTTGGATCGAATTGGAAATTTATTAGCAAATGTAGCTGCGCTATTGGTGGCAAGTTATTGGGCATTTGAACCGTCCGTGGCTGAGTGCTTAGTGCGTGAGACTCAAATTGGCTAGGTCACAGTTTCGAATCCGGTACGTAGCCGAGTTTTTGCTAATTCGAGGCTTATTTCTACTTTTTCATATTTGACTTGATAGGGCTGCTTTTTGAACGTGTTCATGCAAGTGTTTGCGAAGAGCAGCTCCGCTTCTGTGTAATACAATTGAAAGAATTATTGGTTTGCGGAACAGAAATACCCCTGTTCACATCTCATATTTATTTTCTCGAAAAAGCTTTCGGCCGTGCTACCAGAGAACTGATATCGTGGGCTCTGAGGCAACATAGTTCTCAAAAGTCTTGTATGACTAGTATTGTGTCTGTTACACCAGAGTTAAAACCAGAGTTCGCCGGCTCCCAAGTTGTAGTAATAACTTCGAAATTAAAGTAGGCGTGCATCAGAGATCGACACTTAGCCGATTGTTTTTTTTATATTTTAAACGGAAGGGGCTTCGAGAAACTGTCATTCCACGGTACCGTGAGATAGGCTTCATGCAGATGACCTTGTGATATCAGCTGAAACGGAATCCAGTCTTTTGAGAAGCTTAATACTTGAAACAATAGTTTGCAAGAACGTGGTTTAAAAATCAACGTTGATAAGAAAAAACACTTGATTTCAGGCCAAAATTTTTGATTTCTTTTTTGATACGAATGGAATTTCATCATCTTCGATTTTAAATCCAGTTGTTGGAAAAATCAAATCGTAGAAATTATTTGAACGAGAAAACCAACTCAAGTACAAGGAAGCAATAAGATAAAAGCTAGAGAAATATCTAATACAGGGGAACTGGAAAGATTTTAAATTAACCCTTCTGCAGAAGCGAACAACGTTTGTGGCGAAAGAACCGGAACACCATCGAGCAAAAATGTGAAGGAAAGCAACTGACTTGTGTCCAAGATGTTCTCTCGCAGTGGCAAATCTACTTTTCAAATCTTTGAAATGAGACAAATCTGTTCGAAGCGGCGGAAGATATCCCTAGAATAGCTGACCCATTGGAGGAATGTCTATCCAGGAATTGGCTTTGGCACTGATAGAAATGAAAAAATTTTACTGCGGAAAAAATGATCAATTGCAATGTAGATCCTACAGGGGAATCCGATTAATAGAACATGCCTTAAAAATATTCGAAAAAGTAGTAGAAAAACGTCTGAGACAAACGCTAAAGATAGACATACAATTTGGTTTCATGCGTGGTAGATCAACTACCGATGCTATTTTCTTTTTTACACTTGCGAAGCAAAGTGTATTGGAACGAACTTTCTTTTTTTCCAATTTTAGTTGCAAATGATAGTGCCGTTTGTGGGTCATATTTACAGCTTTTTGATAGCATGTGCTTTGACATTTGATTAGTAAAAAGTAGCACAGCTGATGCATTTTTTATTTACCAAATGAGCCGAACAAAGCTATTTGTTTCAAACATTATAACAATAATTACACCAGCGTCAGCTTAATTTATTTTTAAGAACCTTTTTTTAAATCTTTTTAATTTTTTAACTTTTGGGGCACCTGTACATCTTTTTGATAGCATGTGCTTAGACATTTGAAAAATAATAAGTTTAAACAAGTTTTTAACTGATCAAATGCATTTTTAATTCATCAAATGAACCGAAAAAGGTGTTTGTTTTTTCAAACATCTGTACAATGATAAAAAAAACTCGATTTTGACTCAATGCTTTCCAGTTTGTTACCTGCAAAACTGTGTCTTTGTCTTTTTGTATTTGGTGCTACTTTTGCTGCATCGAATTGGAAATTTATTAGCAAATGTAGCTGCGCTATTGGTGGCTAGTTATAGGGCATTTGAACCGTCCGTGGCTGAGTGCTTAGTGCGTGGGACTCAAATTGGCTAGGTCACAGTTTCGAATCCGGTACGTAGCCGAGTTTTTGCTAATTCGAAGCTTATTTCTACTTTTTCATATTTGACTTGATAGGGCTGCTTTTTGAACGTGTTCATGCAAGTGTTTGCGAAGAGCAGCTCCGCTTCTGTGTAATACAATTGTAAGAATTAATGGTTTGCGGAACAGAAAAACCCCTGTTCACATCTCATATTTATTTTCTCGAAAAAGCTTGCGGCCGTGCTACCAGAGAACTGATATCGTGGGCTCTGAGGCAACATAATTCTCAAAAGTCTTGTATGACTAGTATTGTGTCTGTTACACCGAGTCAAAAACCAGAGTTCGCCGGCTCCCAAGTTGTAGTAATATCTTCGAAATTAAAATAGGCGTGCATCAGAGATCGACACTTAGCCGATTGTTTTTTTTTATAGTTTTAACGGAAGGGGCTTCGCGAAACTGTCATTCCACGGTACCGTGAGATAGGCTTCATGCAGATGACCTTGTGATATCAGCTGAAACGGAATCTAGTCTATTGAGAAGCTTAATACTTGGAACAATAGTTTGCAAGAACGTGGTTTAAAAATCAACGTGGATAAGAAAAAACATTTGATTTCAGGCCAAAATTTTTAATTTTTTTTTGTTACGAAGGGAATTTCATCATCTTCGACATTAAATCCAGTTGTTGGAAAAATTAAATCGTAGAAATTATTTGAACGAGAAAACCAACTCAAGTACAAGGAAGCAATAAGATAAAAGCTAGAGAAATATCTAATACAGGGGAACTGGAAAGATTTTAAATTAACCCGTCTGCAGAAGCGAAAAACGTTTGTGGCAAAAGAACCGGAACACCATCGAGCAAAAATGTGAAGGAAAGCAACTGACTTGTGTCCAAGATGTTCTCTCGCAGTGGCAAATCTACTTTTCAAATCTTTGAAATGAGACAAATCCGTTCGAAGCGGCGGAAGATATCCCTAGAATAGCTGACCCATTGGAGGAATGTCTATCCAGGAATTGGCTTTGGCACTGATAGAAATGAAAAAATTTTACTGCGGAAAAAATGATCAATTGCAATGTAGATCCTACAGGGGAATCCGATTAATAGAACATGCCTTAAAAATATTCGAAAAAGTAGTAGAAAAACGTCTGAGACAAACGCTAAAGATAGACATACAATTTGGTTTCATGTGTGGTAGATCAACTACCGATGCTATTTTCTTTTTTTTACACTTGCGAAGCAAAGTGTATTGGAACGAACTTTCTTTTTTTCCAATTTTAGTTGCAAATGATAGTGCCGTTTGTGGGTCATATTTACAGCTTTTTGATAACATGGGCTTTGACATTTGATTAGTAAAAAGTAGCACAGCTGATGCATTTTTTATTTACCAAATGAGCCGAACAAAGCTATTTGTTTCAAACATTATAACAATAATTACACCAGCGTCAGCTTAATTTATTTTTAAGAACCTTCTTTTTTTTAAATCTTTTTAATTTTTTAACTTTTGGGGCACCTGTACATCTTTTTGATAGCATGTGCTTAGACATTTGAAAAATAATAAGTTTAAACTAGTTTTTAACTGATCAAATGCATTTTTAATTCATCAAATGAACCGAAAAAGGTGTTTGTTTTTTCAAACATCTGTACAATGATAAAAAACTCGATTTTGACTCAATGCTTTCCAGTTTGTTACCTGCAAAACTTTGTCTTTGCCTTTTTGTATTTGGTGCTACTTTTGCTGCATCGAATTGGAAATTTATTAGCAAATGTAGCTGCGCCATTGGTGGCAAGTTATAGGGCATTTGAACCGTCCGTGGCTGAGTGCTTAGTGCGTGAGACTCAAATTGGCTAGGTCACAGTTTCGAATCCGGTACGTAGCCGAGTTTTTGCTTATTCGAGGCTTATTTCTACTTTTTCATATTTGACTTGATAGGGCTGCTTTTTGAACGTGTTCATGCAAGTGTTTGCGAAGAGCAGCTCCGCTTCTGTGTAATACAATTGTAAGAATTATTGGTTTGCGGAACAGAAAAACCCCTGTTCACATCTCATATTTATTTTCTCGAAAAAGCTTGCGGCCGTGCTACCAGAGAACTGATATCGTGGGCTCTGAGGCAACATAATTCTCAAAAGTCTTGTATGACTAGTATTGTGTCTGTTACACCGAGTCAAAAACCAGAGTTCGCCGGCTCCCAAGTTGTAGTAATATCTTCGAAATTAAAGTAGGCGTGCATCAGAGATCGACACTTAGCCGATTGTTTTTTTTTTAATAGTTTTAACGGAAGGGGCTTCGCGAAACTGTGATTCCACGGTACCGTGAGATAGGCTTCATGCAGATGACCTTGTGATATCAGCTGAAACGGAATCTAGTCTATTGAGAAGCTTAATACTTGGAACAATAGTTTGCAAGAACGTGGTTTAAAAATCAACGTGGATAAGAAAAAACATTTGATTTCAGGCCAAAATTTTTTATTTTTTTTTGTTACGAAGGGAATTTCATCATCTTCGACATTAAATCCAGTTGTTGGAAAAATTAAATCGTAGAAATTATTTGAACGAGAAAACCAACTCAAGTACAAGGAAGCAATAAGATAAAAGCTAGAGAAATATCTAATACAGGGGAACTGGAAAGATTTTAAATTAACCCGTCTGCAGAAGCGAAAAACGTTTGTGGCAAAAGAACCGGAACACCATCGAGCAAAAATGTGAAGGAAAGCAACTGACTTGTGTCCAAGATGTTCTCTCGCAGTGGCAAATCTACTTCTCAAATCTTTGAAATGAGACAAATCCTTTTGAAGCGGCGGAAGATATCGCTAGTATAGCTTACCCATTGGAGGAATGTCTATCCAGGAATTGGCTTTGGCACTGATAGAAATGAAAAAATTTTACTACGGAAAAAGTGATCAATTGCAATGTAGATTCTACAGGGGAATCCGATTAATGGAACATGAATTAAACATATTCGAAAAAGTAGTAGAAAAACGTTTGGCAATTTTTGTTCATTCGCTTAAATCATTCGCGTTGAGAAAATGTTTCTTCGCTTAAATCAACAGACCGTGTTTTAGTCACAGGGAAAATGTCAGAAGGAAAACTTAAAAAACGCTAGATCGATTGTGTTAAACGAGACCTGAACATTTAAGCCTCAATTCCACCGACTGCCTTGATCGAATGCTATGGAAAAACATATTATATTCCATTGAATAGCTTGACTGCTATTCAGAATGTCCTAATCTGAATTTTGGAATTTGTCAGGCTATCTAGATATACCTTGCTTGCGACAATGGAAAAGCGGACAAAAAACACATTAGTAGTAGTAGTAGTAGAAGTATAGATTAAATCAAAGCCAGAATGCGTTTTGGACGCAATAACTTTCTGTCGAGCGCAACGTTTAAGAAATCTTAGATCAGAACGTTTAAGAAGCATTTAGTGGCCATCGAATTCATTTTTAGGAGGCGTTCAGACAAGAGTTTTCCAGCTGTTTCACGCATTCTCAATTCTAGAATAAATAAGAATTTTTTTCGAAAAAATTTAAATATCCAAACAAAGTGAACTCGACACAGTGTCAAGGCTAGACAGTGACAGTCCAGTTTTTGTCCAAAATGGGCTTACAGGTTCATTTTGGTCTTAAACAAATTAAGTAAAAACAGCAGCGTCCTTGCTTAGATAATCAATTTTTTCTTGAACTGCTTCACCCTATGAACAAATTTGAAACTTTTTGTTGCTTCAATAGCTTGCTTGAACAACTTCTTTATTTTTGCAAAGTAGTCTGACCTATGAAAACAACTTCGAAAATTTGCAATGTCTCATCGCTCGAATTGGTTGCTCAGAAAAACCATCACTCAAATCGAACCGATTCGAAAAATAGATTCACGTAAGCTTTTCAAGTTTCATCGCTGGAACAGACTGCTTCGACAAACTTAGATTTTTCGATACCCGATTTGGCCTATGAAGTTACATGAGGTATTGGAAAGCTTCATCCCTTGATTAGCTTGCTCGGAAAAATGTAAGCTTTTTGCAAATCGATTTGCTTTATTAGATAATTGAATAGCGTGCTTAGAAAAACTAATTCTTAATTTACCGATTCGCTCTTTAAAAAACTTGAAATATTTCAAATTTTATTTGCTTGAACAGCTTGCTTCTAAAAACCAATAGTTCGCTGGCCAATTCACGCCAGTTTATATTGAGGCGCATTTTGATAAAAGGCTGACCTCCGAATAAACTTCTACTTCAGTTTGAACGTTGTCTTATCAAATTTTATCATCTAATTCGTCGCCCTTCTCTAAAAATTGACAAAAAAATAAAAAAGTTTTGGTGCTATCAATTAATTCGCCTAATTTTGAAATTCTGTGAATAAATCATTATGTATTCAGTGATAAATTCAAGCTGATCTGCCAAACTGAAAATAAATTATTATATTCAATAATAAAAGTGCAAATAGCGGCAATGAAGCCATTCATTTTTGTAGAGTAGTCAATTTTCAGATTTTTGAGCACAAAAGACATGACATGATTCTTATGCTTACAATTAGCAAGCGTTGTCAACAGTTGAATAATTAATAATAACTTTTTTTTGGGTTAAAAACTAGTTTAACAGTTGAATCATTTTGACTTTGGTTCGAGTGAAATCAAAATTCAGACGTCAATTCGCGCCTGTAAAACTAAGGTCAGAGGTTCGAATTGGGCTAGGACCTGTTTTTTTTTGTAAGCGGAAAATTGTCCGCGCGTCAAAATTCTTTGGACTTCTGTTTGTCTGCATTTTTTTCTCGGCTTAGTTGCCGCAGCACTAAATCTGCCTAAAGTTTGCGCATTTTTTACTCAATTTTAAATATCAGCGTATTCAGATTTTGAGCAGTTATTTGAGTTCTAAGAAGTTTCGCCTGTTTTTTTCTATTTCTTATTTTTTTTCATGCTTTTCATTAAAGTTTTTAGAAGGTGTTTTCTTTATAAATTCAAGGAGATTTCTGTGCATTTGTTGCAGTGGTAACACCCATGCTTGAGGCGACAAACCCCAAAAATTTGACTTGTCTGGGACTTGTTTTGTTGTGGAAACTGAAAATTTTTGAATATTTTAGACTTTCACATCTGCTAATTTTTGTTGGCTCAGGTCCTGAAGCTCTTATAGTGTTTCTAGTGGTGCAGGTAATTTGTTCCCAGAAATTCTTCACCCTTTTTGCAATTTTTATGAGTTTTTTTTCAATTTTTGATTTGTCTTTTCATTTGCTGGTAAGCATAGTCATTCATTTTTGTATCGCAAGTGATGCGAAGCTCTGCTTTGCCTCTGTGTTTTAATTATTTTTTCTTCTTAACACCAAAATTGAAACAGAATATGTTACGGTGTCCATGAGTTCAAAGAAAGTTTTCTAATTGTCTGTTCGCTTGTTTTAGCTTGTTCCACTGGTTTACCTGGCTTATTGCTGGCTATGTCTGGGAAATAAATTGAAAAAGATTTTTTTTTATCTTATGGTATTTTGCTCGCCGGCTATAAAATATATTGTATCAAAATATATGAAGATGTAAAATGAATAATGTACTGTCGTCTCCGCTAGCAGTCATAGCAAAAAGCATTTCTTTGAACGGCATGAGTTTCAACTGCTGAGTAGTAATATAGGTCGTGATGGTTTTTTTTCAGGAAAAGTTCCAGGTTCAAATTACATTTTTTGCGGTTTAACTTTTGATTTCTTCCTAGTTTCGGATCATTTCCTTTGATTAAAGGAAGGCAAACTCCACTATCGAGCAGCAAAAATGATTAAGTAACAAAAAACGTGATCGACTTCTAGTTTCGAAATTGGATTTCAGTTTACAGACCACAGTGAAATAAAAAACTTACCTTTTGATCTAGTTTTCTCAAATTGGGTTTGTCATATCAAAAAAGTATCAGTCATGACTTTTTGTTGAAGTTTGACTAGCTTTAATGCCATATTTTTTCGAAAGATGATTTTTAAAAAAAAGTCAGTTGTTTTTGTTTCGTTGCGTTCATTGACTCTCTGCCAACATTCTGTTGGCTTTTTTCCTTATTGCTTCATTTTGGTTTTGCTCAGTATATTGTTCGTTTGTGTTGTTAGTTGAATTCTCAGATTGAGCACGCGTTATCCAAATGGAGCTGAAATCTCGCTCACAATACAAAAGTGCGATTTTGTTTTGAGGAAAAAGACCGATGTTCGGTGTGGTGTTTTTCTCCAAACCAATTCTCCATCACAAGATGGTTAACTGAGAGAAGTAATGCTATTAAGGGGTATTTTCAAATTTGGTTGCATGTGGGGATTTTCAAGAAAAAAATGAAAAGAAATTTATGATCAACCCTTGCGATAAGCTTGAAAAACTTGAATAACTTTTTTTAAAGGATCACTGAAATTGGGATGAAATAATTTTTGTCGGCTAAGTTGCCGTTTTATTTTGAGCACCGTGAAGAAAACTGTAGGTTTTTGGTGAATTTGGTTTTTTGTGCCCATCAAAAACATCAGTAGCGATAAATATTTTGAATTGGATGGCTTCTGTTTTCTTGTCGTCCTAGTTTTTCTTGAATTCAGTGCTTAGAAAGTTAGCATCATGTTTGATCTGAATTTTGGGGAACTTCATTGCAATTCGATTCAAGACGATCAAAACGTGAATTGTTTGCTATATAGCGAAAAGTTATCGTAAAATTTCCAGACAAAACCATAATTATTATTTTAATTTTTTGACCTGACTTTTCTTTGTCGGTAAAATAATTTAGTTAGTTTCTTGAGGTTCAAAAGTTGCTATTTCGGGTTGAATTTTTTAAAGGGAATTGTGTCTATGATTTTAATCAGTTTATCATACCTTTTTGTATGAACTTTGTATATCATAGGAATGATGTAAATGTTTTAATCACAATTTTACTGAGTTTTAATAAGGTTTTTTTTCGTCTTGTAATTGTTGAACGTTTTGATTAATTTGTTCCGAAATAATTCTGGTATTTTTGTTTTTCCATTTATCTCTATGTTATTTGAAAGCAATCAAAGTAGTTTTTCGTTTAAGTTTCCAGGTTTGCTTGCAAAAATTTGGTTTGAAGGATTTTTGCCATATTTCTTGGTTTATTTGAAAAATTTGGGAACAAGGTTTCGCAATCACAACTTTAGTTTTTGTCTCATCATTGACCGAATATTTTAAATTTTTGTTTGGTTATTGATTTCCGTTAGAATTGGGACTTTTTCCATGATTTTGTAAATTTTCAAGCCGACGATTTAAGTTAGTGAGAATTGGAGCTCTTTTGTTCCTATTATAAATGGAGCAAAAGATTCAACGGTCAAATTTTACACGTTTTCAAAGGAATCTAGAAAAATCTCGATCTTAATTTGCTCGCTTGACTTGGAATAACTTTTGAGATTGCTTTTTCGTAGACATTCTTACTTTTGTACTGTATTGTAATTCAAGTGGTACGCTTTAAAACTTTCAAAGAAACTAACTAATTCATAGACAAAAAGGGTAGTCGGGGAATATCTAGACTTTTGTCCTGATACGAGCAGTCTTGTTAGTTTTTTTAAATTGATTTATTTGATTTGATTTTTCATTCAATCGAATAACCGAAAATCATGTTAACCGCTTTTCAGTAATTATGCAAACTAATTCAAAAGCTAAAGAGTTATTCACCAAAATTGCTTGGGATAAAAAAAATGTAATCTAATTATATTTGTTTTGAATTTTAAATTGTGGACTGAACTTTTTCGACAAAATTTATTGAATGACACTCAATTGCAGTAAGCAATTCGTGTTGATTCCCTTGACAGCAAACATGTTGTAGTTATTTTGTTTTTAGAATCAAAGAGTTCTTGAAAAAGACAGGGAAAACGAAATGAGGAAAAGATATCGGGAACAGTTTCTGGGGGTTGGCAATTCACCTGAGAAAACTACTTCACAGCCTTCTCATTGTAATCACAGCAAAAGTAGCGTGAAATTTGTTGTTGGTGAAAACAGTTTAGACCCGTCTGAAATAATTTCTCCAAGCGAGCAGGAAAAAATTACCATGCGAAGCAGTATTGTGTCTGGCAACACCAAAACCAGAGTTAAATTGTTCGAAGACCCCAAATAATTTGCATATTGTTTTCATTTTGATCGAAGTCGACTTATACTTAATCATGCCTCATTTTGGAGATAATTTTTATTTATCGGCCCCAAATTTAGAGTAATCTGACGGCGGACAGCTCCTGAAGAAGGAAATTGTTAATGAAAACGAGGAAATTATTAAGTAGATTCATGCTGCGACTACATTGTGTTATTAGTTAACAAACGTCTTCCTGATTGCATTTTGTGAGTCTGATATTTGTTTTATCAGTGCTAATAAGAAATTACTAAGCTTTTTCGAATTTGAATGTCATGTTTGAGCAAAATATGTCATGTCTTAGTTGTCTTTTTTCCTAAGCTTGATCATCTTCGTGGCTTTGCTCAGAACTTGATAGCTTGACTTTGAAATCAAATATCTAATAAGGATGTAAGAGATTATTGTGTTCATTCTTGATTTGTTGTTTTCACAGATGAAAAAAGTGGAATCTGATCTGATAATTATTCCTTATAAGTCGCCTTTCTGGTTGTTTTAGATTTTGTTTTTTGTTCAATTAAAGTAATTACCAAATATTTATAGCTTGTTTCTGTTTAATCGGTCTTCAAAAAATAATGGTGCTCTTTCTTTCCTGGTTTTAATCTTCAGGGGAAGCTTTAGAAATAGGGAACGAACTGAAATTAAGTTAAAAACCAATTGGTGCTCTTTATATTTGGTGCAATTTAACCCATCCATGGATTAGAGAGAAACTACCTTTCAAATCTAAACTGAGCTAGCCTTTTTCAAATAATGTGGCAAAACTACAGCTAAATCGAGCTAATCGGCTGAACACTTATTTAAATACATTGAGTTTTGTATCAAAAGTGATAGTCTTTTTTCGAAACATGGACAATTTATTTGACGAAAGGTACAACATCTACAATTTACAAAAGTTTGATTTAATATTTATTTAAGTGTTGAAGCCCCTGTTAGAATATTAAATATCAAGTGCAATACAATCTACTTCCATAAATGAAGTTAATCTTGATTTGTCAAAATGAATTAAACCATTTGAGGTGCCATTTTGATTTTTAAAAAATTCCAGTTTAATTGAGCTAATTGTGTACTTACGTTGTTCGGGAATGTCGTAAATAGTGCGACGCTCAAGCTAACCTTATTCATATTTGAGTTTTGGTTGAACTTGATACGGCGCACGAAATTTGACCATTCCAATTGAAATAAATCAATTTATTTTTAAATATAAACACCTATTTTGAAATTACCCGAGAAAAACTAACCTTTTAGCAAGTTGTTGATTTGGTTGTTTCGCCGTGTAAAATTTTCTGTGAAGAGTAACACTGGTGTCGCATTGAACTGAAGTGTTTTCTAATCATGGTTTCTCTTCCCATTGCGATGCTAGAAACATGCGTTTTATTTTGAAATTTTGAAAAGAAAGCAAACTTTTTACACATTTTTCTTAGGGGAAACAAAGAGATTTGGTCTGGAATTCAATAGAGTTTGTATATGGTTCTATATAGGGACGTTTTTTACTGAATGATGCTTCCGATCTGAAAATTGAAAATGTCCAGAATGAAATATGATTTCTGCGTTTATTAGATGCCAATAGTTTTTGTTGTTTTTGCGCCAGTTGTAGCGACGTACCGAGTTTTTCTTCAAGTGCCAGCATGTTCCGGCCTCTGTTACATGTTTATTTATAATGATACAACATTGCTTAATTTCCAAATCTGACGTCGAGCTAATAATGCTGTACGTGTCTAGTTATTTGCTCTATAGAGCGCCAGATTTTTAAAGTCACAGGGAGCTTTTTTTAATACTTAACTCTTCATACTTTTCATTTGTCATATTTTAGTGTGTAAATAGCACAAAAGATGACTCGAGGAGTATAAACATAATAGAACTAAAGAAAAAGAGAAACCAAAGTGTGCGTTTCAAGACTAGTCGTAATTTAAGGATTTATGTGAGTGGGAAGCCAGAATCCTTAGCTTAACAAATTTAGATATACAAGGTGTCCCAAGCAAGATGTTACCCCCTTTTTTCAAAAACATAATTGTATGTAGACTAATTAGAAACAAGACGAGAATTCAAAAGCCGATTAAAAATAATTTTCTTGGAAACAAACTTGATACCGCGAGATTGTCTAATCTTCATATTTTGTGAAACCCACTTAGGGGTGCCGGATATCAGGCCGACAGAACTTCAAGCCGATTTGTAAATTTAGAGACTTTTTGTCAAAATGTCATGTAATACGGTTAATTTGAAAACTGTTTTGAAGAATTTCCCAATTTCATGAGCTTTATTTACAAGTTATTGACTTTTGCATAACGTGTGAGCCTCTAATTGATGTTTAGAAATATTCAAATTAAAACTTTGTTGAAAGTTTTTCATGTAATTAGTTTATGCGTTTCAAAAGCCGGCTGATCTAATTATCTGATGCCACTCTTAACTGGTGTTTTTTTTTTATGAAAAACGCTTGTTATGAACAAAATTTTGAAAGTTTTACTGATGAAATTCAGCGTTTAGAAGTGCTCGTAATGTTCAAATTTTGGCTTGAAGCCCCGTCGGCCTGTTGTCCTCGGCCAACCCCCCCCCCCCATACCTAGTTATTTATTTGAGGTTTTCATTCGAAGATCTTTGGATCCAATTTTATTCTAATTACTACCGATTTTTTTCATCAAAACTGAAAAACTGAAGCGAGGAATGAAAGAAATATTTTAATTGAAGCTTAGCAGGCAGAGAAGGTGATTATAGATACTGATAGGTCCCTCCATATTGTTTGTTTAGACAAAGCTAATTTATTTGATTCATCCTAAGTGGTTATTTCCATTTTTTTAAGATGATAGCATGATAGTTAACACAACTCAGGGTCATCTAGTTTCGATCACTAGAAATTTTCTCGTTTTTAGAAAAAAGATTCTGATTATTTTTGCTTCTCAAACCAATTTAGACCAGAAAGTTTTAATTGTAGGCGGTAAAGTGGGTGAATTCATCGTCTGGGTAAAGTAAGTTTTTGATAATTAAGCTTTGATAAATAGAGCCCCATCCCCCCCTGAAAACTAACCGAACAGTAATTGTTTCAGTTTCTTTTTTGTAGACTAATATGGGATCTTGTTAAATGGGGGGGGGGGGGGGGGATAGTTAACAAGGTATAAAATTCGTATATGCTTAACCGTTCAATTCTTTCTTTGTAGACGATATTCGTTACAAGTTACCATAGGGGGGGGGGGGGATAGTTAACAAGATCCTTAATATGATTCATATGTCCTAACTTGATGTCATTAAAAGAAGGAAAAGAGACTAGAATATTAAAGTTTTAATGTTGATTGAGCTTATGGTTTTTTTTTCGCACCGTAATCTGTTGACTACTTTATTTTATACTTGGGCTATAAGTTTTGTTCGAGTTTTAAAAAATATTTTGGCTTTTCACTTAATTGGTGACCTCTGATTTATTGATAGATGAAACAAGTAAATGAGGCCAATTTTTCATCGTCACAAGTCAGTCGAGTTTTTCCTGCTTATATTTTGTATTTCCGGGCTTTGATATTCAACAAGTTTTTGATATGTAACATCGTAAATTGTATGCTAGATAAAAGCTCTTCGCCTATGCCGTCAATCGGAACTCAAATATTTTTTTGAATGATTTGTTTGTTTGCTGTGACGCAAATTCAAAGTTCCACCTGAAAGTTCTATCATTAGTTACAGGTTTCATTGGATAAACGCCGAAAAACAAATACAAAACTGCCGGAATGATCTGAGGCTACCAGAGGTAGAAAATGGCCATAGAAACAAGGCTTAACAAGGAGCAAAGAAAATTTCAAGTTGTTGTCGATAAGAAGCGAAAGCACCCCTGTATACTCAAACTTTATTTGAATCAATATAAGAGCTAAATTCTCAAGCCCGGGTTTATAAATTTTGTTGGCAAACAATTACTCTTGAAAGTAGCAGAGTTACTGACAGAAAAGTAAGCTAGAAAATTCCAAAATCTTTTTTTTGGGACTCATTTTATTCTGTTTTTGGCTGTGTTATTTTTGAAACTCATGGACGTCCCCAGGAACAAGCTTGACCAATAAGTTCAATTTTATTGAGCCGTAGAATCTAAGAAGGGAATGGGAAGGGAGTATGTTCGATCTTTAAGGGACAAACTTAAAAACTGATATTGATCTCAAGTACGTTAAATTCGTTTAAATTGATTGACGTTAAAAATTGGAACAAATTTCGTGGTACTTATCTACGATTAATGGCACTCCATACATTTAGCACTGTGGGTTCGGTTTTCTGTTTTTTTTCTCGAATCTCTATTGGAAAACATACTTACTGAAAAATTGAGAGAAAGAACAAGTGAGTTTCATATGCAGAGTAATTTTCGGACGTTCTAAGCAAAAGAAACAACTTCTAACTCAAACTCTAAAGCGCGAAATGTAACAAAGTTGTGCGCCAAGTTACACGAATAATAAACCGAAAAGTAAACTTCAGCAACCTAAGTCAACATTTATTTTGACAATAAAGTTTGTTACCGATGTTTGGTTTGGTAGATTAAACACAATTGCGCAAAAGTGGCTGCTCGAATATATTGTATTATCCGTAAATTAACCATTTTAATTTGACTTGTTAGGATGCACCAAAGAATTGATAACAAAACGGGTGAAGTTCGTTCATTCCAAACGTGACAGCACCCCGATCCCCCCTCCCCTCATGTAGAGACAAATACACAGTTGTGAGTAATCACGAGGCTTCTTCATAAGAGTGACAAATGTTTAACTTAAGTATTAGGAGGAACACTTATCATATTAAGCTCGAGGGTCATTTCAAGAACCGGGTACATTTCGACCTCTTTATAAGTAGGAACCTCATTCAAATTTAATGGTCAATTTTACTGAATATGAAAGCTAACTAACAGGAAGTAAATGCAAAGACCCCAAGATTAGGAGTCTTCTAACCCCAAGATTAGTAGACCCCAACTCATGCTTTTTGGGCTTACTTTTGATGACCTATTAATTGAAACCGCAATGTGTTAATGTAGTGGTTATACTTGCGACAGCAAGTTTTTTGTAGTCAGGAACTAGACTTTCCCATTAACAACTTCACTCATTTGTTGTTGAAATTTATGTTTTATTACCATCTCTTAGCGTTTTCCAGGCCCCTTTTCTCTCGGCCTGGAGGTAATGAGGATTCCTTTGCAACCTATGGTAAGGTTTCGAGTCCCGGTCGGACCGTATTTTTTCAGTGTCTGAAATCGAATTTGTTCAGGGGAAAAATTGAATGGTCGCAACTATAGTTTGTCGACTCACAATTTCGGCTCAGTTGAGCTGTAAGCTGTTTCCATTGTAGTCTCAAGTGTCGTTGAGTAACTCCTGTAGTTTGTTTAATTGACTAGCCCTGACTGGTATGTTACATTTTTTGTGCTTTGTTTCGCTTAGAAATTTTATTCGGCCTAAATAATTTGAGCTCATGCTTTATGGTTTAGTTAACTTATTTTGCATTGGTTTAAGGATAAAAATTGATTTTTTTGTTTTGAACAAATTAGGTTGGTTATAGTTTAAAAATTAGAAATTCAAACAATTTAATCGCTCAAAATTGTTTTTTGACAACAGTTTCCTTTGAACTTTTATCGGATCTATTGATGGTCCGCTAGCCACGTTTTGTTGGTTTTTGAATTCTCTAAAAGTATTTGAAGCTTTTTAATGTTATGGTTGCTTTGCACGTGTTTGAGATTGAATTTTTTTTTATTTCCGAAAAAAACGTTGATTTTTAGTTTTTTTTTTCTCAGTTTTTTGCATCTCACTGCCTTTCTTAGCTTGCAGTGCTACGCCATCGGTCTATCGCAGTTGATACGAACCTTCGCTTCGTCTATGTGTGTTTCCGACGCTTAAATTTAGATTCAACACGAGTCTCGATCAGTCAACTGATTCAAGAGAAACTATGATTGGCTTTTTAACGGATTCAAGAGAAACTATGATTGGCTGTTTAATTGAGAACCGATAAATTTTTAATTAACTTTAATGTATTCATTTTAACTACCACCATAGCCAAGCCATATGTTTTGGTCTCACACGCTGGATGACCAGGTTCAAATCCCGGACGGAGACAAAAAATTCCTTTTTTGTTTTCTCAACTTGCTTATTAAGTTGACGTGAAATCTTTCAAATTTAAGTTGAAGTGAAATCAGTATTCATACAGAAAGATGAGTGGTCGAGTTTATAGTAAATAAGTTCAATTTTCCTTTCGAGAGATTTTTCTTCTCTTGAATAATTACTAAACAAATGTTCAAATTTGTATGAAAGTAAACATTCATATCTCCTAAATGAAAAAATTATGAACACTTGCGGTTTTCATTGGAGTTGCTGAGTTGATCGTTTTTTTTCGAACATCAATAATTTCGAGGCTGCTCACTATGATATTACGAAACTGATGTTTTTCTTTTTGTGTCCTTTCCATCCTTTGATTGATTTTTGTCCTTTCATAATCTATCTCTCCTCTTCTCTTTACTGCCAATAACTGTTTATATACCAGTAGAAGACATTGAAATGGTAATACAATTGACCTGTATACTAAAGGAGCCCGTTGGATTTCCAGATAAACCAGATCAGATGTTTTTACAGATTTTTACTGCGAAGTTTATTAATATTGTTAATAATGTTATTAATATTGTCTGTAATGTCTTTCAAATTATTGATCATGCGCTAATATGTCAGTTTGCTTCGCGTCTCCGCAGGGGCTTGAAAGGAACAGCCCTGCAGATAACTCTTCATCTAAGATTCTATTGTCAATTTTTGATATCAATCGGTGTTCAAGACTTGCTTTTTTAGAGCAACTTAATGTGATTGGCACAGTTGGTTGCACCAGAGATTGGTGAGTAGTACGTTAGGGTTCGAATTTAGGGGAACTCAGTTGCACCAGTTAAGTTATTACTGAGATCTGAAACCACGAAATACTGACCGGGTGCAAAAAGCCAAGAACCCTGGCGCAGCATCGAGCCCTGGCCCTGGGTAATATTACTTCACCATCAGCCAACGAATAGTGCGCCTCGAAGCACCCACCATACGATTAAGAAGCGGAGACTTAGTCATTTCTTCGCTTTCTTTTCATCACCGCTACATCGATAAAAAAAATAAATGGGCGCTTTTGATCGCCCTCAGGGGTAAAATCTGTAAAAATTCATTAAATAGGAGTTTTTTTTGTTTCTTTCTACCCAAATTGAAAGTATCTGCATTTTTAAAATGGAGTATTGTTTTAAGGTTTCCCTACTTTGCCCACGATATCTCCTGGATAACGATCTGTTACATAGTGGCTAAAGAGGGTCTTTGGGATCATCGATTTCTCCTTTTGACTTCTTTTTTTCCTTTAATTATTTTTATATCAATTTTGTGTTAAACTGTTAGTAGCACTCTTGCAATTTGCACAGAAAAATGCGAAAATGTTTGTTCGCTTTTTGCATCATCATTTGGACAAAAGTCCTTGAGATTTTTGCTCTTTTGACTCAAATAAGTATAGATGGCTCTTGAAATGCACACACTCGAGTTTGCTTCAAATTCATAAAAATTTTAATTTGTAGTTATGCACACGTTGATTGTAAACTCGAAATATAAGGAATCTTCAAGTTTTTCTATTTAATTAGTTTCCCTGTTTCGGCTTTTTTTTCACTTTCCCCGCATTTCAAATTTTCATTTTTCTTAGTTGTTGTTACGATGAAAAGTATGAAGAATAGATCTGTGCACAAAAATTAGTTTGTTCACCATGCAAGTTTTTGTTAGATTATGCCTACAGTTTTTTTCATAACTGAAACTCAAATGTGTGTGTGTGTGTGTGTGTGTGGGGGGGGGGGGGGGTGGGGGTGGAAAAGAGTCCTTGTTTCTAGAATCATAAAAAATTCAAAATTTTGAAACTCGGAAAAAGAGTTCAAAGTTTCTTCTTGAGACGTCGTCTCGTCAAGCCTAATTAGTGTTTGTGACTTAACACAATCAAAAAAAAATAACGGCACAGAACGATATCCGCAGATGTTGATAATATTTGGCTGTTAATGTGAAATAAACCATAAAATTTGAGCAAAAACTGCCAAGGAAAAACGCTTTTGAACTATCCCCCATCAGATTTACTATTAAGGAATATGAAATTAGATTTTGAGATAGAAAATGCCTATGCAAGATGCACGAGTGTTGTAAGTTGACTGAAGTGTTTTTGTCCATGGTCATAATCAACGTATAACACTCATTACAGATGCCTAGTTGTTGTTTTTTTCAATTTTGTGTGACGTCATGATACAGAAGTCAAGTTTCACTATAGTTTCCTTGGAATCGTTGCTTCGAGGTTACATTGAAGTCATTACTCCAAATTGTGAACTTAAATTGATTTTATGGATTGCAATTGAAAAAGTAAATATATTTTAGATGAATATGCAAAGTAGATCACGTGCCAATAATGGTATTTCGAAGCAGTCGGCCAAAATGGATTTCTCAAAATTCATCCTTGGAATGAGAATGAGATTACCTGATGCGGTTGAGTAAACAACTAATCAATATAAAAGGAGGAGTTGGTTCCTTGATCGCAAACTTCAACAACACTACAAGAGTATCTATTCCAAGAACTAACATGAAACAGCGACATTCCAAATATAAATGCGCACGGGAAAGCGTTATCTCGGGATAATTTTACGAAATTATTTATTTATATAATATCAAATTTGTAAATTGATGTAGTTAGCATCGTTAGTTTATATTAATTGAGAAGTTTTATAATTGTTCTGCCTATATTTATAGTTTTAATTGAAAAATTTGGGTCATTTTTGTTAGATAATTTTTTATAATATATGTATAGTGTTAATTTAACATTTAATAAGTTTATTTGTTTTAATCTGACTGTTTTGTAGGTGGACATATACAGTTATTGCAAATAATTAGTTCCCCGTTAGGCTACTTGAAATTTCCTTGGATTTTTGGTCGAATCAATCATTCGAAATTTGTTTCACGACGATCTCATTTTATCGGTTTGTGAGAATCATAGACATAAAAGTTTTGTGGATAAATTTTAGCTAAAATTTTTTGGCAAGGCGAAAGAAATGTGGAAGAAATTCGATTTTATTTTTTTTAACCGCTCAAAGCTCACTATTTGAACACTTTTTTAGGTATTAAGCTATTCTCAATTTTAGTTCTGATTCATGGTTTATAAGCGCATTCATATTTGAGTGTTGCTTTAAGAATTGAGAAATTTTGCAATAGCCTTCTTTTCAAGTTTCTTCTCAAAAATTGTCACAATATAAAGAAGCTAAGAATACTCTTCTTTTTTCTTCAGGCCTTTTTGTTTTTATGCACTTGCAAAAGCAAATGTATTACATATTTTTTCACATTTTTCCCATTAAGAACTTTGGTTACTCAACAGAAAATCACTTTTTGAAAGTAAGAGGAAAATTTGGTGCGTGTTCGAGTTCTTTTTCTACTTCCAACTACGAAGGAAAACACAATGAAGATCGTTTTGTTCCTTAAGACGAACAACGAATGGAAAAAAAATAAAACAATGATAGCCGAGTGATGATAGCCGAGCTTCGCGTGATGATAGAGCTATGATGCGTCGCGTGATGATAGAAATTAAATGAACTAGGTATAAATGACTATAAATGTCATCAAAAAAAAATCAAAAACAAACATTTTCTAATTTTTTTTTTCATTTATTTGCAATAAAAGTTTAGAATAATTTTGAATGTTTTGTTTTCCAGAGAAGCGCTAATTGAAGCTTTCAAATTTAGTTTTCCTTGAAGTAAAATCTTTGAAGTTACTCGATCGCTTTCCTCGCGAAATCAAAAGTTTCAAAACGTTTCTCCTCGATACTGGATTTTTTTTGAGCATTTTTAATGTTCAAGTCACGACTAAAAAGGCTTCCATATGATATAGCACTCAACCCTTGTCGTTGATTTTGTACAGTACTTGATTTTGCATGGGGAAAAATTAACTCACCCGAATACAAAGTTCCTTCAATAGTAGGATAAAAAAGAGTTCAATTTGGCCAGGTCTCTATATTCCTTGCGGCTTTCAGAAACCGCCACTTTGTTCAGTAAACAGAGATTTTCATGGAATTGCTGACCAGTTTACTATACTACAGTCACGGGACAGAAGTTGCAATTTTTTTGATTCAACGAGAAAAAGAAGTTTTTCTTGATGTTATTATTGTTTTCTCTGCACTTATTTAAGGGATAAGGTTTAAACTTTAACCTCAAGGTAGATGAAATCACTTGAATTAAAGTTAGAGAGATCTTGTTTTGAAGGTATGTGTTAGCCAGTCAATCTTAAATAGTTTCAGAGCTGTTCTTGCTGTGGAAGTATCCTCGTGCACAATGCAAGTAATTTGAATTAATGAGCTCAAATTGATTTTTTGGGTAGCTGACAAGCTTGACTTTTTTTCTCCTAAAAGTCTTAATTGAAAGAGTTACGTGGTCCGGCGTCAGTAAACGGCTAAATATTTATGAGTTGTTTTGCGCTGATGATCGAGTTATGCCAAAAAAAGAAGTTTTCCAGCAAATATTTCGAAAGAATAATTAGGAAAGTCGATGCACATGGTTTCATAAGCAATGAAGTTGTTCCTGAATTGGGCCGGGTTTCTGATATAAGTGTCCATTTATACCTTTAATGTCTTTATGGCCAAAATACGACCGTTTTTTGTCGCCAGACTTTTTTCAAAGTCTTTTTTACCGCGGCATACAGCGCAAGTCAAACTTGTCATGTTCCAAAGAATCAATTTGAGACCTTAATTTCTGGTTTTGTTTGCAAAAATATTTCCAAAGCAAGCATTCCTCTGATACTAGTTATGTTTGAGTGGCTTATTAACACCTTCAAAACGAGGTGGATGCAACTTTGATTCATATTGATATTCCCAAAAAGGGTCATCTAGCATTTGGTCAGAGTTCCGACTCTCTATCGTTACAATTGTGAGAGCAAATGTCTTGTAATCAGGAACTAAATTTTTTCCCATAAACAACTTTTCTCATAAATTTGTGAGAAATTGATTCTGCTTTATCATTGAACCTTTCAGGCCCCTTACCACTTGGTCTGAAAGTAATGCGGTTGCCTTTGCCTTCTATGGTCTGAGGTTCGAGTCCCGGCCGGACCTGTTTTTTTTTCAGTATTAACCCTTGCGATAAGCAAGGGTATTACAACCGGATACTAGAATTATGTTCCCGTAAATAATTTTCACGGAGTTGTTATTATTTAGAATGAAGTTTGAAATAGTAATTTGACAATTATGCAGCTTAAATATGCAGCATACTTGTTTTGCCTGTGTAGGGTTTGCATTGTAGCTGGTAGATGCGAATCTTTTTGCTTGAGTTTTTTCTTTTCATTCAAGCTATTAGATTTTTACCTCTTCTAATCTGAAGGCTTGCTGTTAGTATCATTGTGTTTCTAACGAAGGTAGAACTCAGTTTTTCATAATTTTCTTGCTATAGTTTTTGATCTTTTTTTTTCGTCAATTGATTTTTGTTTTGCTTCAAGTGCTTTCTAGCCTATAAGAGCACAAATTACTCTTAAATTTTTTTATTCTGACTTTGCTCGTAGTTTTCAGCATTTTTCTATAAAAACAAAAAACTTTGTTCAAGGAGTTAGTTTTCCTTTTAGTCTCAAGTTTTTGTTTTTGTAAATTTACTAAACCTGGCTGGTATGTTAGTAGTTTTTTTGCTCTTTTTATTCGGCCTAATTGTTTTCGTCCTATATTTTGTCGGTTTAGTTAACTATTTTGCATCGGCTCAAGTTAATTTGTTTAAGGTAAAGCAGGTCGGTTGACATTCTTAAAAACTAACCTATCAAATCTGAATGAAAAATTCAATCGAAAGAAGCGGTTGGCAGAATCTATTATCTATTATATATTTAAATGCGGGCTTCACTATCTCGCCATGTTTAAGCTTTTTCAACGTATTGCTTTTGCATGTTTAAGCTATATCGTATATTGCAATGGTTAAGAATTTTTTTTTTCGATTTTCCAATTTGATTTTAGTGGTTATTTTACCGAGTTTGAATTAAGCAGCCCAATATCGAATTAGGGGTTGCGAATTTTCAAAAATTTCAAATAACAAAATAATTTATAAAACTTAAAGTTCCCAACCCTGTAGTTGGGTTCTGTCAGAGTACTATCAAGGATTGCGAGTCTTGCCTCCAAATATGACTGCTCAAATCCTTGTAGTTTTCGAGATATGACGTTTTTTGTGATTTTTTCAAAATTTTCAGAAAATTTATTTTATTTTTTTTTGCAAAATCTGAAATTCCCAACCCTGTAGTTTTCGAGATATGACGTTTTTTGTGATTTTTTAAAAATTTTTTAGAAAGCCTAAATTATTATGATTTTTTAAAAATCTGAAATTTCCAACCCTGAAGTTAGGTCCTGTCAGAGTACTCTCAAAGATTGCGAATCTTGCCTCCAAGTACGACTGCTCAATTCTTTAGTTTTCGAGATATGACGTTTTTTGTGATTTTAACAAAACTTTTCAGAAAACTTAAATTATTATTATTTTTTTAAAATCTGAAATTCCCGACCCTGTACTTGGGTACTGTCAGAGTACTATCAAGGATTGCGAATCTTACCTCCAAATATGACTTCTCAAATGTTTGTGGTTTTCGAGTTATGACGTTTTTTGTGATTTTCTCAAAAGTTTTCAGAAAACTTAAATTATTATTATTTTTAAAAATCTAAAATTCCCGACCCTGTACTTGGGTACTGTCAGAGTACTATCAAGGATTGCGAATCTTGCCTCCAAATATGACTGCTCAAATTCTTGTAGTTTTCGATATGATGTTTTTTGTGATTTTTTCAAAAATTTTCAGAAAACTTAGATTATGATGATTTTTTAAAAATCTGAAATTCCTAGCCATGTAGTTAAGTCCTCTCATCAGAGTACTCTCAAAGATTGTGAATCTTGCCTCCAAATATGACTGCTCAATTCTTCGTAGTTTTCGAGATAAAACGTTTCTTGATTTTTTCAAAACTTATCAAAGAACTTATCTACAAAGAAATTCGAAAAATTTGAAACTACCAACTCGATGAAGATACAACCTTATTGGCAGCGTACACTCTGGCGTCTCAAATCTTGCCTCTTAATATGAATGCTCAAATCATTTTAGTTTCCGAGATAAGACGTTTTTTTTTCTTTTTTTTTTCTGGAAACTTAGGTTTAAAAAAAATTCACGAAATTTTGAATTCCCAAATCTATAGTAGGGTGCTCTCAGGGACTCTCAGTGGTTGAATATCTGGCCTCCAAATTTCTGCAGATGACCATTGAGTTTTCGAAGCACCGGAGGTGCGTTAAACGCTAGTAAAAGTTAAAAATTCAAACAATTTATCGCTCAAAATTTTTCTATGACAACAATTTCTTCTGGCATTTTTTGTTTTCGGATTAATGAGCGTCTGAGCACGTGATGTTGGCTTAGTTTCTCGCTGAAATCAGAAGTTGCAATTTTATTGTCGTGTGACAGTAGCTCAAAGCTTCCTTACGCTTGCAATTAGCAAGATTTATCAACTCGGAATATAGATTCTTTTTTCAGGTTGTCAACTACTTCTACAGAATTACTTGCTCAGGCTACGTTAGTTTTTATCGTGGTATCAATTTAGCCTGTTGACCGTGAATTTAGGATCATGCTGGGAAGGCAAAGATCATAGGTTCGAGTTTATTTTCTAATTTTTTTGGACCCCAAAAGTTTTACGCGCGACAAAAGTTGTTTTTCGGACTTTTTTTATTCAAAACACTTTTGATATTTTCTGGGTGGTGCAAGTAATTGCGTTCCAAATTTTTTTGCTGAATATTTTTCGATGTTTAGTTTTGTCTATTCCCGTGAAAATTTTGTTTTGCGCCCCGTCCTAAATAGTATGGCATGATTTTTCTTTACTATTATTAGAAAATAATATGAATACCAGTGTTACGGTGTGAAAAATCCGATATTCCCCTTTTTTCGCAGATGTTTCATCGCCCTGCTTTGATTTTGTCAAATTGGCTTTTATTGATCATAAGAATGGCTAGATTGTACTTTTTTGTTATTTTCTAAGCTTTAGAAAAATATGAAATGTCGCTGTTTTTTAGTCAACTTAATGTTCTAATTCTGCCATGTTTTTGAATAGCTAGTGATGACGGCTTTTGGGCTGTTTTTTTCTCGCAAGTTCAGGTGATACAAAACTGTCGAGTGAGTTAGAGCAAAATATTTTGAAGCGCTCTTAGTTGTGATTCGGCGTGCAGTTAAAAATGCAGTTTTTCTAAGTCGGCTTCCACAGTCATATCTTTTAAATTTCTCAAAACGGAACATTTTTTTGGTGATTATTAGGCGGCATCTATTGAAATTCTCCTTAAGTTGATGTAATGAGTTTCAGGTTCCTTTAAGCTCGCCAGAACAGAGTCATATATATTTTTTAAAAATTGAAAACATTTCTTTTATCTCCAAGAAGGCCTAACACACCAAACCCTCAATTTTTGTAAATATTTTGTAGTTGGAACAATGTGCAGCAGCTGGCTTTAGTTTCAAGTTGTCAATTTACGAGAAGACTTCTATATAGGTTTTATTCAGGGACTACTAATTTATTAAAAGCGTCTGTCACGTATCTCGCAAAGTTTAAGCGTTTTCTACGAATTTTTGGCATGTTACACAAAAGATTAGTCGCGCATTTAAACTATATCGTGAATTGCAATGCTTTGATTAAGTTTTTCAATTTTTCAATTTATGACTGCAATACCAACTGCGAGACTGATGCCATATCAGTAGGTAGAGGAGGGCAGGGCAGATTATAGTAGTTTACATGTGGGATCCGCCCAGCCATCGTCCACACGGCCATGAATCAATCATTCGATTCATCCAACCGGTCATCAATTCACGCAGCCATCCATCCATTCGTATAGCCATCCATCCATTCACCTACCAAGCCATCTGATCACTCATCCATCCACCACCCATCAATATATCCAGCTTTCAACCCACCTAACCACCAATCTATCAATCTACCCAGCCATTCATCTATCCAGATATCTTTCATGCAGCCATCAATTCGTCCAACCCTTCATCCATTCACCAAGCCAGTCATCCTGTCATTCAAACGGCCCTCCATCCAGCCATCAATTCATCTACGACCGTCTTTTCAGCCACTCAAGATGTCATTCAGCTGTCACTCTAACCGACCATCCTTTCACGCACCAAGCCATCTGATCACTCATCCATCCAACCACCCATCAATATATCCAGCTGTCAATCCACCCTACCACCAATCTATCAATCTACCCAGCAATTCATCTATCCAGATATCTTTCATGCAGCCATCAATTCATCCATCCATTCACCAAGCCATTCATCCTGTCATTCAAACGGCCCTCCATCCAGCCATCAATTCGTCTACAAGCCGTATATTCAGCCACTCGAGCTGCCATTCAGCTGTCACTCTAACCGACCATCTATTCAGCCATCAGTCCATTCATTCCATCGATCCATCCATTCATTAGCCTTTATCCAGCCATCCGTACAACCAGACATCAATCCATCCAGCTATGAACCGATTCATCCACCCAGACATTTATCCAGGCATCCATCTAGCTGTACCTCCAACCAGCCATCTTTCAGCTGTCAATCCATCCAACTAGCCATCATTCCATACATACTAGAATCCATGTATCTGGCCATCTATCTATCTATACTGTATTTAAACGTGAGTCACAGCTATCTCCCATGTTTAAGCATAATACTTTTGGATGTTTAACGAAAGAATTTTTTCATAATTAAGCTATATCATATGTTGCAATACTTAAGAAAATTAATTTTTCAGTAATTTTTTGCCGAGGCCAAATTAAGTCTGTCTGTCTATATACCTGCTCTTTTAAAAAAATTGATTATGTCTGTCTACCCGTCCCTTAATTTTTTAATTCTCATCTATCTTCTATTATATATTTCAATGCGGGCTCCACTACCTCGCCATGTTCAAGCTTTTTCAACGTATTATTTTGCATGTTTAACAAATGAGTTATTTCACGTTTAAGCTATATCGTATATTGCAATGTTCAAGGTTTTTTTTTTCGATTTTCCAGTTTAAGAGTGTTTCTTTCATCCAGTTTGAAATTAGCAACCCAATAGTGCGATGTTGTCAGAGTTTTCCCAGGTTTTGCGATTCTGGCCTCCGTATATGAATAAAGAAATCTTTTTAGTTTACGAGATAGGCAATTTTTGAGATTTTTCAAAAATTTCTAGAAATTTTGATTAAAATTTTTTTTCACTTTTTGAAATTCTCACCCTGTAGTTGGGTGCTGTCAGGGTACTCTCCGGGACTGTGAATCGTGCCTCCAAATCTCACTTCTCAAATCCTTGTAGTTATCGAGATAATTGCTTTTAATTTCCCAGACTTGACGATTCTGAGCTCATTTTAAATTTTTCGAAGGACAAAACATACAAAAGTTTATGATTCTTCAAAATTTGTATAAAAAACTTAAATAAAAAATGTTGCAGAATTTGTTATTATGAACCCTGTAATTGGGTGCTGTCAGAGTACACTCAAAGAATGCAGATTTTTTTTTCCAAAATATGCGGTTTATTAGGCGTACCGGAGGTGCGTTTTACGCTAGTTTATTGAATATAAAGGCTATGTACACGTTTTAGATTTACTTTACACCTATACAGCTGTATTCAGATATTGCCCCCACTCCGTCTTTCTTATTTCTCAATAAAAATGTGTATATTTTGGGTTGTAATTTGTTTTTCTCTAAATCACACTCCATTTGAGGTTGTTTTTTACTAATTGAAACTAGCTGCCTAAATTGTTTATTTTTGTCCGCTATGGTCGTGTAACAAATTCTCAGCAATGGACCTTCAGTATTAAAACACTGCTTCTAGGAATGGCAAAATAATGAGTTTTATCTTCGATTTCATTGACGTCTATTAAATCTCATTTTTGCTAGAATCAAGTGATGTGATGCTTAGTAATGAACCTTGTTCCAGGTCAGAAAAGCATTTGTGATGTTTTAATCGGATTTTTATCACGGATTCATCATTTTAAAAGCTGTTGCAGCTTGATTTGAGAATGAACAGATTTTGTATGAGTTTTTTTGCGGAAGAGTTCATCATAAAACATGGATAGTAGTTGGACGACCGTTTCGAGTTTTATGAACCGCTGATTTCAGCAGAGATCTCATTTATGTTGCACTTCAATCTGATGCAGGGAATACGAAAAAAGGTGATAAAATTGTAGATCAATATTAACTCTCTCCACGATTTTATGTACTTCGTTACACATTTTTTCTTACATGCAACGTTGCGGCGCTTTTTTATTGCTTTTATTGATCATAGGAATAAGATATGATTGATTTGTTTTAGCTCTTTTATCAAAATCAATGATTGTCTTTTTTCATCTGATGAAAAAGCGGGAAATATTTCAATGATTTTTTCCATTTTGCGAAATCTACTTAACTATAGTTGCTACAGCCAATTAGACGTGTTTCCTTTTCTGTTTCATTATGCTGACTATTTTAATTAAGGGAAACAAGAGTTTCTTGAATATCTATCAGGTTTTTTTTAAAAAAAAATAGCTTCCCAAAATTTATGTTGTTTTTTGTTGATTCACATTTTCGAGTATTCGTGTATAAATGAAAATTATGACTGCTATTTAAGAACAAATAATGTTTTGAAGCAATTGCTAGGTAATAAAACGATGCAAGAAGTATAAGCATAAGCTTAACCTTGGTTTAGAGTTGTAAACTGAGATTTCTATAAACCATTGGAGTTATGCATCTACTGGTATTTGGTAAGCAAACGAAAATGATGCAGTTGATTAAAATACAATTTTTTTCAAGAGTACTGATAAAATTGAAGTTGGGTAGGGCTCGAAACCAAACTTCAACCAATGGCATATCAAAAAGATGGCCCGTAAATTTTGTGTTTTGACCTGAAAAAAATCAATATGATCACGTGGCTCACTGTTTTGTTCAGGTGGTTGTTTCAGGTGGATGCAAAAAGCGACTCTCTCTACTCTGGACAACCAGTCGTGCGGAGTGATCGTGAAATCTTCGTCGAGATGTCGAAACTTGTTTATTTTTAACTTGAATTTATGTTCAAAAAATAGCCGAGCCCTTAAATTTTTTGGCTAGTTAACTGTGGTTAAAAGATTCTGCTGTATCAACAGAACGAAATGAAAACGGTCCTCTAGGTAGATTGATTTTTCGAGGGTCGTTTTCAGGTCAAAAGTGCTAACTCCGTCATCTTTCAGAATAGTGGTTTAGTTTTTTTTTCTGATACAATCTGAGCTATCATTTTTTGATGGGGATATAGTGAGTGCCTAGGGGATATGGTATCAGGCCAGCAAGTCGAAGTACCAAAAAATAAGACAAGGATAGCCAATTACTGTGCAACTAGCACAGAATGTTCCGACCAGTCTTAAAAAATACAAAAATGTTATCTCAAATTGGTGTTTTTTTTGCATAACGAAAAAATAGAACCTAAGCATAATTGAGAGTCATAAAAAACAGGTCAATTGAGAAACAGTTTTCGAAGAAAAATGACGAAAAAAAATTTCAAAAACTATCTTTACTTGAGTAAAACACGTTTTCACGGCTTGAATCAAGCTTAAATAAGCTATTGCAATTACTAAGTACCTTACTAATTCGCTCGAATAAAAAATTTCAAACAGGTTTTTTCGACACTGAAAACTTTTTTGAATCACGTCTGAAAGGGCTTAAATATGATTCATCCCTCAACCCTGTCTGATGATTATTTGTGGTAGCTGATTTTGTTTGGAAAACAAAAAGCAAAAAAAAACTAAAACATACCCGACTACAAAGTATCTCCCGATTTCAAATGGTCGGAACAATAACCATTCCAACGGCCGAAAATTAATATTGTTACGCAACATAACAGATTCAGTTGTTATCTAATTGCTATGTAATTTTTATGCAATTTACGTTATTTTGATGTCATTTCGGCTTCAACATATGGCGGTTTGTAGATATGGCGGTTTGTTGAACACTCGCCAGGGGATCAGCCAGTGTGTTGCAATCGGATTCTGGACTTTTTATCGTAAATAAGTTTGTTCACAGAATGGTCAAAATTAGAAATGGTAAATATAGCTGCAGTTCATAATGATTTCAAATTTCTTTGCGTCCCAGAACAATTGGTGTGGAGGTAACGAATACGCTTGGGAAGGCAAGGTCTGGGTTCGAATCTGACAGGAGCTGTTTTTTTCTCAAATGGGAAATATCCCAGTGCAAGAAAGTTGTCGGCTTTTTTGTCTGCTTGTTTTTCGCATAGTTGCCAAATCGTAGAATTGTTTTTTTTGCTATACGCACTTTACCTCTCATTTCTTTTAAGTCTTTTGATTTACTTCTGCTGTTTATACGTTTACTAATCTCGACTTAGTTTTTGGGGCATAGTTTTTGTGTTCCTTTTTTGATCGCACAAAATGCTAAAAGTTTTAGAATAAATTTTAGTTCTACATTTGTCATGGTAACAATTTTGTTTTGGGTTCTACGGGAATTTACTCATGTTTTGTCGGCTCAGATGCCGCTCGTTAAATGATTTTGGATTTTCTATAAACACCGTTCATTGTGTCTCTTGTTAAGCTTTCGGGAAAAAAACATCATTCCAGAGAAAATCTTGATAGTTTAGTTGTGATTTTTTTTGAATTTGCTTCATTTTTTGGACTTTTTCCTGTCTGCTAGCTTGCAACAGTATTTTTGTGTGACATCGCAAGTAAGGCGAAGCTCAGCTTCGCCTTTGTGTGAAACTATCTTTTTTGTGATTTGCAAGTGATGCGAATCTTTGCTTTGCCCCTCTCCTGAACCACGTTCTCTTTTCCATTTCGATTATGTTTGCAACAGTATCTTGATAAAATGGTTGCACATTTTATCTTTCTCTCAAAGGTTTCCTGTTTTAATGCACTTATTTTTATCATAGTTCTTTGTGATTTTTCGTTACGCGTTAATATCGCGAATAATATTGCGCGTTAATAGTCCCGAATTGGCGGAAATGGCGATCTTTAAACCCCCATAATTTTACGAAAAAAAATCACAGGTTAACTATCTTTTTAAATTTCAGCTCAGGACAACGATGCTTTTCAGATGATTTTTAATAAAATTCGTCAAAAATGGCTGGTGAAAAAGTCGAAATTTGTCTGAAGAAATAAAAACACCCCGAGCACAAATATTCTGTCACTTTTTCTCTTGCCTTTTCCATTTCGATGATGTTTGCAGCAGTATCTTGCTAAAATTGTTGCACGTTTTATCTTTCTCTCAAAAGTTTCCTGTTTTAATGCACTTATTTTTATCATAGTTTTTTGTGATTTTTCGTTACGCGTTAATATCGCGAATAATATTGCGCGTTAATAGTCCCGAATTGGCGGAAATGGCGATCTTTAAACCCCCATAATTTTACGGAAAAAAATCACAGGTAAACTATCTTTTTAAATTTCAGCTCAGGACAACGATGCTTTTCAGATGATTTTTAATAAAATTCGTCAAAAATGGCTGGTGAAAAAGTCGAAATTTGTCTGAAGAAATAAAAACACCCCGAGCACAAATATTCTGTCACTTTTTTCTAAAGTCTTTTTAAAAGGTAATGTTGTCCTGAGCTTAAATTCAACAAGGTATTTCACCGTTGATCGTTTTTCGTAAAGCGCTGTCATATATTTCGCGCTATTAACGCGTAAGCGGAGATTTAATCCGTTTAAGAAATCGTTCCAAATTGGTTAAAGGAAGCTTTTTTGCCACAATTATTTTGTTACTAGGAGCAAATCTATCAATATGTACTTTGCGAGCGTGGTGATGATTTTTACAAGAAAATCTCAAATTAAAAAAAAATAAATTTCATGTCATTTTATCACATTAAATTTTTCATGTTATTACTGCTCCATAGACCTTAAAAGGTAGCAGGGCTGCCTTATAAAGACAGTCTGACTGCCTTTCGACTGCCTTATAAGTGCTATGAAGCTCTGGTCGCTTCAAAACAATTTATGAATTTTAAAAAATTGATTTTTTATTTTTTTAATTTGAAACTTTTTTTTCAAAAACCAAACCATTTAAAGTACAAAGTGCTAGATTTTGCTCCTACTATTATAGCAATTATGACAAATATTCTGCTTCAACTAATTTGGAATGATTTCTAAGACGGATTAAATCTTTGACTACGCGTTGATACCGCGAAATATACCGAGCGTTGATATTCTCAAATTGGCCAAAATGGCAATTTTTAAACCACCATAACTTTACGAAAAATGATCACAAGTTAAATATATTTTTAAATTTGAGCTCGGTACAACAATATTTTTCAGATGTTTCTTAAAATTCCGTCAAAAATGGCTAGTGAAGAAGTCGAATTTTGTCTGAAGAAAAAAACACCCCGAGCACAAATATTCTGTCACTTTTTCTCTTGCCTTTTCCATTTCGATGATGTTTGCAGCAGTATCTTGCTAAAATTGTTGCACATTTTATCTTTCTCTCAAAGGTTTCCTGTTTTAATGCACTTATTTTTATCATAGTTCTTTGTGATTTTTCGTTACGCGTTAATATCGCGAATAATATTGCGCGTTAATAGTCCCGAATTGGCGGAAATGGCGATCTTTAAACCCCCATAATTTTAGGGAAAAAAATCACTGGTTAACTATCTTTTTAAATTTCAGCTCAGGACAACGATGCTTTTCAGATGATTTTTAATAAAATTCGTCAAAAATGGCTGGTGAAAAAGTCGAAGTTTGTCTGAAGAAATAAAAACACCCCGAGCACAAATATTCTGTCACTTTTTTCGAAAGTCTTTCTAAAAGCTAATGCTGTCCTGAGCTTAAATTCAACAGGGTATTTTACCGTTGATCGTTTTTCGTAAAGCGCTGTCATATATTTCGCGTTATTAACGCGTAAGCGGAGATTTAATCCGTTTAAGAAATCGTTCCAAATTGGTTAAAGGAAGCTTTTTTGCCACAATTAGTTTGTTACTAGGAGCAAATCTATCAATATGTACTTTGCGAGCGTGGTGATGATTTTCACAAGAAAATCTCAAATTAAAAAAAAATAAATTTCATGTCATTTTATCACATTAAATTTTTCATGTTATTACTGCTCCATAGACCTTAAAAGGTAGCAGGGCTGCCTTATAAAGACAGTCTGACTGCCTTTCGACTGCCTTATAAGTGCTATGAAGCTCTGGCCGCTTCAAAACAATTTATGAATTTTAAATTTTTTTTTTTTTTTTTAATTTGAACCTTTTTTTTCTAAAATCAAACCATTTAAAGTACAAAGTGCTAGATTTTGCTCCTACTATTATAGCAATTATGACAAATTTTCTGCTTCAACTAATTTGGAATGATTTCTAAGACGGATTAATTCTTTGACTACGCGTTGATACCGCGAAATATACCGAGCGTTGATATTCTCAAATTGGCCAAAATGGCAATTTTTAAACCACCATAACTTTACGAAAAATGATCACAAGTTAAATATATTTTTAAATTTGAGCTCGGTACAACAATATTTTTCAGATGTTTCTTAAAATTCCGTCAAAAATGGCTAGTGAAGAAGTCGAATTTTGTCTGAAGAAAAAAACACCCCGAGCACAAATATTCTGTCACTTTTTCTCTTGCCTTTTCCATTTCGATGATGTTTGCAGCAGTATCTTGCTAAAATTGTTGCACATTTTATCTCTCTCTCAATGGTTTCCTGTTTTTATGCATTTATTTTTATCATAGTTGTTACATTTATTTTGTGTTGAAATTTGCTTTCCTCTTTATGCTGTCATTTATCAAAATCTGATTTTCTACTGATTTCAAGTTATGAAAAGCTTTACAGCTATAAAACTTAAATCTCCATATCCATGATTTATGAAGGCGAAAATGCATCTGAATGTTTCTCTGTAAAATCCAACTGGCGCTGAACCGAAAGGAAAAGTTATTTGATTTAGTAGGGGCAAATAAGCTAATAAATCAGTTAATCAATTGTCGACCTACTACGGTGGGTCTAAATTGGGCAAGAATTTCATGCTGATGTTTATCCATGGTACAAAATGTTCTACGGGTCGACTGACTTTTTATCATAGTAGTTTCAGTCGCAGTTCGAGCTGCTTGAAAAACTTCAAAAAGATAAGGCGAGAGAAACTGGCAAGAAATTTTAGCTCTTGAGACACCAATATCGCCTATCCATTAGTGTTTTTTGCCTCTTCTTTAAGCTGTAAATTTTTATTATTTGTTGTTTTTCAAGGTCAAGGTTGCTCTTACTTTCCCTCTATCAGCCTTCTTATCATGTTTTGTATAAAACAACGTAGTAAAACTTCGGATTACAGCATTAAGTTGAGGCTTTTTAGGTGGTCTAGGAAAAATCTGTGGGGCAGTAAAAATGCCGAAATTTCAGTTCTTTGTTCAAAGAATGTTCCCATGGGTCCAGTTCAGTATCATAATATGGACGTTTCTGACGTTTTGCAGACTATATTGCTATTACGTCACTGGAAGAGGTACAAATGGTCCCCATTGCACTTCATAAATAGACAGTTCGAAACTGTAAATCTTCAAAAATTAATCACAGTTTAATTGAGAGGAAAACAAATGCCAACTCATTGTCAAAGATGAAAATTTTGGTAAAGCTGAGAAAATCTTCGAAAATACAGGAATCACTATAAAGACAGGCGCCCGAGTGCTTGGTTCAGTTATAAGAACAGAATCTGAATGTAAAAATTTCCTCGAGTTCCAACAGAATGAGCAAATCAAAATTTTGAAAAAAAAAAACAAACGAAAATCGCTTAAACTTCCCCCGAAACGTTTATGCCTGCTATACTAAAGGAGTTCAAAAAAAGCTTTCATTTCTAACCAGGACAAAGCCTAACAGTATCGAAAACTTAGAAATATGTGAAAACATTATCAAGAAACAACAAATATCTAACCTAGTCGGTAAAGACACATTGAACCCCAAGTTCCGTGAGATAACTTCCTTACCCCTTAAAATGGGCAGCCTTAACATCAAGCTGCCATTCGACCATGGAAGTTATCTAGAATGGTTTAAGGAAACATCGCTAGTACTCGAATCCCAAGATCCTGTTACAGCAATAACACAGCAAGAAAAAATTTGTACGAAAATCAAAAAATTGAAAACTGATAGAAACCGAAAGAAAACAAACCTCATTAACGCCTTAAATGAAATAGATAAATACGCAATCGACCTAGCCTCTGAAAAGGGAGCTTCTAACTGGTTCAATGGCTTAGCACTGAGCAGATACAACTTCAACCTGAATAAATCAGAATTCAGAGATGGTATTTGCTTAAGATACTGATGGGAACCGATCAAACCCCCACTAACGTGTGCATGTGGGGCTAATTTTAACTTGACACCTGCTCTCACTGTGCAAAGGGCGGTTACACACACATAAGACACAAAAAAAATTAGAAACACATTCGCCAACCTCATGAACGAGGTTTGCCATGACGTCGAGATTGAGCCGCAACTTCAGCCGTTGCAAGGCGAAAGCTTTGTCAACAATTCAACTACAACTGAAGATGAGGCACGACTTGACAATAAAGTAAACAGATTCTGGGGTTCACGATTTCGCCGCGCTTTCTTTGATGTGAAAATTTTCAACCCCCATGCCATAACATTGCGAAAACTGCATAAAGACGCGAAACGCTGATGTCGAAACGCTGAAGCACTTCAAATATCAGCAAAGAATTTAAACGTAGAGCAGAGAAGCTTCTGCCCGCTAATTTTCGGATGCACTGTTGGCGCTGCTCCGACAGCCACGCGGACGATGCAGTAATTAGCCGAAAAACTAAGTGAAAAGAGACCAGAAAGCTACCCAGAATCGATAAACTACATAAGAACTAAAATAAGCTTCGCGGTACTGAGAAACTCTATTCTTTGTATAAGGGGCTGCAGATCGCTGCGCAAAATTCAGTTTATCGACAACTCCATTAGTGATATTGTAGAGGAAGGACGGTTAAGATAAATTAACATTACGACGATGCATTTAGTGCTGATTTATGACTTTTACAGTTTGCTGATATATTTGCATTTTAATAGCGCTGGTATGGCCCTATCCAGCTTTTGCACTTACCGTATCTAAATGGAAGGACCTCTTTTGTAATTAAGTTTTTTTTTTAAAAAAGTTCAATTGAGAGGATAAAACTCAAGTTGATGAACAAGCACTGAGACGTGTCTTTCCGAACTCCTGTTATGTTCTTTGCTATGATTTTGGTTGAAGTTGGTTCATCTGATGGGTAATTATTTTTATGCTTTTTGTGGAACTTTAATTTGGGAACTATTCAATCAGACACGTTCTCATAGCCAGATTTTAGACGTATTTGCTTGTTCGCTCTTGAAAAAAAAACGAAGTGTTTTTTCTGCTATGTGAAAGCGGAAGTGTTATTTTTCGGTGAGAAGTTTTATGAAACTATTGATGAATTTCTGAGAATTAAGAGTGGAACTATTTGCGAGAAGAAAAAATTCAGCTACGAAAGCAGTGTTACCTAACCTCTTCCTAGTTCAATTGAAGTCTTTGAATTAGTTTTTAAAATAGGGCTAGTTAAAAGAAGATGAAGAAAAAATTTTTCTAAATTTTGATGCAATTTGTTTTGCGAAGTTGGAGCTAAACTTTTCCGATGAAATCCTGGGAAAGTTTTACGAAAAGAATGCCAGAAGACTGCACCGATGAATTTCTTTGCTAATTTGGCCCCAATTAATTATTCATTAAAAGTGTTCAGGTGATCACTTATTTGGTTTCTTTTTTGCTGTAATCTTGATCTGTATCATTGGAATTTTCATAGCATCTGTTCTCTGATTTATTTGTGGCTAGCGTTTGAGTTGTTGAACATCTGCGGCTGAGTGGTTAGTGTGTGAGACTCAGAATCTTTAGGTCGCAGATCGAATCCGTGACGAAGCCGAATTTTTACTAATTCGAGGCTTATTTCTACTTATTAATGCACTTTATTGAGCTGCTTTTTGTCGTGTTCTGGCTAGTGTTTGCGATTCGCTGCTTCGCCTCAGTGTTATGATCTTGGGAATCTATATGAACCTATAAGAATATAATTTATGAAATAATCCATTTCTTTACCTCAATTTATCTGTTTTTGTTGGAGCTACTTGAATTAAAGAGGGTTAAATGGCTGAACTTGGGGGGAATGGAGACTTAGGGGGTTTCCAACATAGGGGGTTAATTGATCCCTCATTGATAGTATTTTACAACATCCGTTTGGGAAAGATATATTATGAGGCGCTTGTGGGATCAATATATTTTTACTTTGAGGGGGGACATTTTTAGCCTGTTTATAAAAAATCACATGCAGCGCAAAAAATTGTGGCAAAATAGCACTATTTAGTGTTTTGGGCGACCTCGAAAAAATGATTTGGTCGACATTCGAAAATGGTCGAGAAAATTCTAGATTCGACTTGGGCGAAATACCGCTCTGGTATTTCAGACTGCTTCGGAAAAAAGTTTTAGATTTGAAAAAAAATTGATATTCAGAATTACCCAGTATGGACCAATATTTATCTTTGATATTCAGCAGATTCATTTAACAGTTTCGGAAATGAACAGTCAACTTTCATCACACGATGCACAAGAAAAGAGACTAAATTAGATAATAAACGCCCTTAATAAAGATACAACCTTATTGTCAGCGTACACCCTAGCGTCTCAAATCTTGCCTCTTAATTTGAATGCTCAAATCCTTTTAGTTTCCGAGATAAGACGTTTTTTTTTCAATTTTTTTTCGGGAAACTTGGGTTTAAAAAATTCACAAAATTTCGAATTCCTACCTCTAGTTTTTTTTAACTTAAATTGCTAATTTCTATATATTACGAACGTTACTCGATCGGTTTACACGCTCAAAATTAGACCTAGAATCAAAAATCTTAAATCAAAACAGACAGTTGTTTGCAAAATTTTAATGTCGTTCCAATAACGACTGAAAATGCTTTAATATGATATATCACTCAACCCATTCGGATGATTATTTGTGGTACCTGATTTGCATGGAAAATAAAAAGAAAAAAAAATTTCAATGGTCGAAAGAAAAAGTAAAGCACTCCCGAATACAAAGTTCCTCCCCGGTTTCATTAATCGGAACAAAAACACGTTCGAGTCACGCGGTTTTTTCCAGATGTGTTGTTACATAAAAACAGTGCTGACACGTTGCTAATCAATGAAAAAAGTTTCAGATTGCTCAAATGGTATCCAATAAAGCCACAGCTCGTCGTGGCATGTTAATTGTTTTTGAAGGCCTTGACAAAGCTGGAAAATCTACGCAGGCTCAGAAACTGGTCACGAAAATAGAGCAAAGTGGAAGGAAAGTCGAGTTAATGAAATTTCCCGATCGGTCGACTCATATTGGAAAATCAATCAATGAATATCTAGTGGACTCGAAATTTAAGTTGAACGACAAATCAATCCATTTACTGTTTTCGGCAAATCGATGGGAAAAATACGATGAAATGAAGAATAAATTAAATGACGGGATAAGTTTGGTCGTGGATCGCTACGCGTTTTCAGGAGTAGCATATACTTGCGCGAAGCCTGGATTTACTATGCAGTGGTCCAAATCGCCCGATATCGGGCTTCTCAAACCAGATATTGTATTTTTCATGCTCTTGAACCCAGATAACGCCCAACATAGAGGTGATTATGGCGCGGAAAGATACGAAAAAGTCGAATTCCAGAAGAAGGTTTTGGACAACTTTATGGGAATGAAAGACGAAACTTGGCAAATAGTTAATGCGGAAGATTCAATTGATTCAATACATGGAGGTATAGTGGAAAAGTATGAAGATGTTTTGAAAAATCAAAAAGAAAATTTTGAAAAAGGACATATACCGAGCCTTTGGTCGGATCTGCAATGAGAAATTCAATCGTTTTTTATATGAACAGTTTTTTTTTTCAATATATTTTTGTTGTTAATTGTGCTCTTTGTTTTTGTACTTCTTTTTGCTTTGATAGAATTGGTTTGAAATCGTGTAAATTGATCTTTCACGTTTCTTGGTAGTATCGCATTTCTTTTATTGTTCTTTTCATTCTCGCAATAATGAGAAAAACATATAGATTTTTTAATTTTCATTTTGTTGTTTTATCGTATGCAGTCTGTAATTTAATGTGTTTGCTCTTCAATGAACTCCGTCCAGCAATTACCTGAGTTTGTGATCAAAATTGTTTTTCAGGTGGTTTGGTGTGCCTCTGTACTAGTGTGCTGGTATGTTTTGTTGTTATTATCTGTGTACAAAACGCTGCTGACTTCGAAGCGATAGTCTACATTGGGACTGTCCTCGAAGCACAAGCAGGCTGCAAACTAAATCGGGCGTTCGATTTTGGTTGAATCGACACAACATAAATTAACATCAAATGGTTGTTTACCATCTCTAGTTATCGTTTGTTACTAACTAGCAAGCAGCCTAATATTAATTACAATCGTTATCAGGCCAAGAGGTTTGAGCTACTTATTTTGGCTCGGA
Organism: Symsagittifera roscoffensis; assembly: GCF_963678635.1. Lineage (NCBI taxonomy): Eukaryota > Metazoa > Xenacoelomorpha > Acoela > Convolutidae > Symsagittifera > Symsagittifera roscoffensis. The sequence goes on along the minus strand of NC_087067.1, from coordinate 20,665,954 downwards.
TATTTGGTTAAATTATACCAACAAAGAGTTCCTTTCATTTAATAATTACGTCATCATTAGTCCTGTTCAGCCTTACTAAAAAGCACCAAGGTATCATCGAAAACGTTTTTTTTTTAAAGGACCGCTTTGCCTTTATTTGCAATATTTTGTATTCGTTTAACGAAGCTGTACTTAGTCTTGGAAACTTTCGTTTGTCTGCATCCTCATATCTTGAGTTCGGAGCCCGGAACTCTGGATCGTTGCCAACTTTGATTGGACTATTTTCGTTAATTTCAAAAGAATATTTTTGTTGATGAAGCTGCCTGCTGCAAATATAGTCGAGACTTCAAATGGTAAGTTCTTGGTTGGAATTAGTTTGAAATTTTCTGATTGATTTCATCTATTTCATCCATTTTGTAGTTGCATTTTATTGCACTAAATCAGTAAGTTAATAAATTTACTAATTTAGTGCAATAAAAATGAAAGTATTCAAGGTTTTGGTGTTGTATAGTTCATTGCTAAGTGTTTCTATGTATAATTCATGGCTACTCTGTCATGGACTCCGGACTCCCCCCCCCCCGCAAAACAAATTGAGTTTTTTATAGACCTTATTCCCCTAGAATATTAACCCCTCCATTTTTTGGGACCTAAATGGACCCCACCAGAATTTTTATACCCTAAATTTCATACAGTGCTGATTTAAATTATCCGGACAAAACGAACAAAACTTGAATTTTCGAACGCGTTTTTCTCAATTTGGGTTAAGATTTGACAAAAATTGAAGAGAACAAAAGTTGCTTAAAATTTCACCAGAATTAATATGGTGCAATTTTTTCTCTGAAAATCTCAACAAAAATTTTACCCCAAAAATGAGTCATTTTGGCTTTTTTCAATTAATCAAGAATTACGCTGAAACTACTTTATTAATTGTAGAGCAGAAATAATTGAAATAAGTAGAGCAGAGTACATAGCGTTCAATAATTATGTGAATTCAATTTTGAGTGTTTTGCTTCTAGGCAGGTAATGCATGTCTGAGTCTCTTTGCAAATGAAGTCGATTATTCGCATCTATCTGAATTCGATTTACTTTCGAAAAAATGAAGTCACAATATGACCGACTAGGGCGACGAAAAGTGTTTTTCCAAGTTTTAAGCTTTCGATTCACGTTAAATCACTTTGAAGCTTTAACCAGCTTAGCATAGAGTTAAATTACTATTTAGTATTTCTTATAATTGCGAGGGAACGCCAGGGAATCAAAAAAGAATTCAGCTACACCAAGTGCTTATAAAGTCTCCAGTGCGTATCAGGGTAAATTTCGACTGCATTTTAAATAGTCTCAAGCTGTTTGATCAAAAGTTAATAAGTTCTATAAAAAAGAAGTTGAAATTGTTTTAAAAATTTCTCATTTTTATAACAAGCGATGATAAGCTGGCTGAATTTGTTTTACAAAGCGATGATAAATTGGCTTGATTCCCGGCTTAAATAATTCGAAGCGTATGCGTTATATACAGGTTCTTTTTTTTTAGGTCGACCAAATTGATTTTCTGAGCTCTCCCAAATCACTATAAAGACCCCATTTTGACCAAATTTTTTGGGCCGCCCGCAAATTGTTTTTTAAAAAGGCGAATTTAAGCACTTTGGAAAATTTTGACTAAAAAAATTTCCCCGCGCGCGCTTCCCCTCAAAAATAGAATATTTTGGCACCTTGAGAAAATTTTAGGGTCAGCCAGCCAAAAACTGAAATCTCAAAAAAGTACAAAGGGGCACCCTTTGGTCGGCAGGGGGTCGAATTCTTGAGTGAGACGGTGTCTGCCCCCGCCCCGACCCCTAAATCAGCTGGTGGTTTGCTTCACTTCTCTACGGTGGCGTCCCTCATGATGGGGGGACCGAATTGTGGAAACTTGTTTTCCGTTATTTTCATCCAATCAGAATTGAGTGCTGAAAAACCTCAAAGAAATAACGCAACTCACAAAGAAAGCGAATAAACCCAGGTCATTATTTATTTTAACTGATTAGAAAATAAGCAGAAATATGAACATTCGACAATTGGGATATCAAAGCCGGGTGTTGGAAATACCTAAAACCGGTTTGTTTTAAACAAATGAAAAACGAAACAGTTGTTTTAGAAATCTGCACGAATTGTGCAGTAAAGATTTGCTAGCTGCTATAATTTATTTTCTGTTAATTTTGATTTCAGTCTTGTGCAAAAGTCTTTCAGCGAATAGGCACGTCTAACGTTTCTGTTGGTTTAAACTTTTCCATCTTTCCACCTATTAAATTGTTGCAGCGCCTTGGAGCAAGTGTTAATTAAAAATTCTTGATTGATCTGATAATATTACTGTTTTTGTCGGAGCTACTTGAATTAAAGAGGGTTAAATGGCTGAACTTGGGGGGAATGGAGACTTAGGGGGTTTCCAACATAGGGGGTTAATTGATCCCTCATTGATAGTATTTTACAACATCCGTTTGGGAAAGATATATTTTGAGGCGCTTGTGGGATCAATATATTTCTACTTTGAGGGGGGACATTTTTAGCCTGTTTATAAAAAATCACATGCAGCGCAAAAAAATTGTGGCAAAATAGCACTATTTAGTGTTTTGGGCGACCTCGAAAAAATGATTTGGTCGACATCCGAAAATGGTCGAGAAAATTCTAGATTCCGACTTGGGCGAAATACCGCTCTGGTATTTCAGACTGCTTCGGAAAAACGTTTTAGATTTGAAAAAAATTGATATTCAGAATTACCCAGTATGGACCAATATTTATCTTTGATATTCAGCAGATTCATTTAACAGTTTCGGAAATGAACAGTCGACTTTCATCACACGATGCACAAGAAAAGAGACTAAATTAGATAATAAACGCCCTTAATAAAGATACAACCTTATTGTCAGCGTACACCCTAGCGTCTCAAATCTTGCCTCTTAATTTGAATGCTCAAATCCTGTTAGTTTCCGAGATAAGACGTTTTTTTTTCAATTTTTTTTCGGGAAACTTGGGTTTAAAAAAATCCACAAAATTTCGAATTCCTACCTCTAGTTTTTTTTAACTTAAATTGCTAATTTCTATATATTACGAACGTTACTCGATCGGTTTACACGCTCAAAATTAGACCTAGAATCAAAAATCTTAAATCAAAACAGACAGTTGTTTGCAAAATTTTAATGTCGTTCCAATAACGACTGAAAATGCTTTAATATGATATATCACTCAACCCATTCGGATGATTATTTGTGGTACCTGATTTGCATGGAAAATAAAAAGAAAAAAAAATTTCAATGGTCGAAAGAAAAAGTAAAGCACTCCCGAATACAAAGTTCCTCCCCGGTTTCATTAATCGGAACAAAAACACGTTCGAGTCACGCGGTTTTTTCCAGATGTGTTGTTACATAAAAACAGTGCTGACACGTTGCTAATCAATGAAAAAAGTTTCAGATTGCTCAAATGGTATCCAATAAAGCCACAGCTCGTCGTGGCATGTTAATTGTTTTTGAAGGCCTTGACAAAGCTGGAAAATCTACGCAGGCTCAGAAACTGGTCACGAAAATAGAGCAAAGTGGAAGGAAAGTCGAGTTAATGAAATTTCCCGATCGGTCGACTCATATTGGAAAATCAATCAATGAATATCTAGTGGACTCGAAATTTAAGTTGAACGACAAATCAATCCATTTACTGTTTTCGGCAAATCGATGGGAAAAATACGATGAAATGAAGAATAAATTAAATGACGGGATAAGTTTGGTCGTGGATCGCTACGCGTTTTCAGGAGTAGCATATACTTGCGCGAAGCCTGGATTTACTATGCAGTGGTCCAAATCGCCTGATATCGGGCTTCTCAAACCAGATATTGTATTTTTCATGCTCTTGAACCCAGATAACGCCCAACATAGAGGTGATTATGGCGCGGAAAGATACGAAAAAGTCGAATTCCAGAAGAAGGTTTTGGACAATTTTATGGGAATGAAAGACGAAACTTGGCAACTAGTTAATGCGGAAGATTCAATTGATTCAATACATGGGGGTATAGTGGAAAAGTATGAAGATGTTTTGAAAAATCGAAAGGAAAATTTCGAAAAAGGACATATACCGAACCTTTGGTCGGATCTTCAATGAGAAATTCAATCGTTTTTTTTATATGAACAGTTTTTTTTTCAATATATTTTTGTTGTTAATTGTGCTCTTTGTTTTTGTACTTCTTTTTGCTTTGATAGAATTGGTTTGAAATCGTGTAAATTGATCTTTCACGTTTCTTGGTAGTATCGCATTTCTTTTCATTCTCGCAATAATGAGAAAAACATATAGATTTTTTAATTTTCATTTTGTTGTTTTATCGTATGCAGTCTGTAATTTAATGTGTTTGCTCTTCAATGAACTCCGTCCAGCAATTACCTGAGTTTGTGATCAAAATTGTTTTTCAGGTGGTTTGGTGTTCCTCTGTACTAGTGTGCTGGTATGTTTTGTTGTTATTATCTGTGTACAAAACGCTGCTGACTTCGAAGCGATAGTCTACATTGGGACTGTCCTCGAAGCACAAGCAGGCTGCAAACTAAATCGGGCGTTCGATTTTGGTTGAATCGACACAACATAAATTAACATCAAATGGTTGTTTACCATCTCTAGTTATCGTTTGTTACTAACTAGCAAGCAGCCTAATATTAATTACAATCGTTATCAGGCCAAGAGGTTTGAGCTACTTATTTTGGCTCGGATATTTGGTTAAATTATACCAACAAAGAGTTCCTTTCATTTAATAATTACGTCATCATTAGTCCTGTTCAGCCTTACTAAAAAGCACCAAGGTATCATCGAAAACGTTTTTTTTTAAAGGACCGCTTTGCCTTTATTTGCAATATTTTGTATTCGTTTGACGAAGCTGTACTTAGTCTTGGAAACTTTCGTTTGTCTGCATCCTCATATCTTGAGCTCGGAGCCCGGAACTCTGGATCGTTGCCAACTTTGATTGGACTATTTTCGTTAATTTCAAAAGAATATTTTTGTTGATGAAGCTGCCTGCTGCAAATATAGTCGAGACTTCAAATGGTAAGTTCTTGGTTGGAATTAGTTTGAAATTTTCTGATTGATTTTTATCTATTTCATCCATTTTGTAGTTGCATTTTATTGCACTAAATCAGTAAGTTAATAAATTTACTAATTTAGTGCAATAAAAATGAAAGTATTCAAGGTTTTGGTGTTGTATAGTTCATTGCTAAGTGTTGCTAAGTCCCCCCTTTTAACTATTTTGAGATTCCTTTTTTGGCTAACGAAAACTAAAAAAGGCGAACTTATTCATAGACCTTATTCCGCTAGAATATTAACCCCTCCATTTTTTGGGACCTAAATGGACCCCACCAGAATTTTTATACCCTAAAATTTATACTTTAAAAAAATCAATAAAAAAAGTTTTAAAAAATATCAATTATGTGTACACCAAAATGAAGCAGCGGGACCTCCTCTGATAAATTTGAACACCCCTCCCCCTCTCTTTCAAAAGATGTCCGATCCCCCCCCCCCAGTTTTTTCGACCCCCCGCGAAATAAGTAGAGCAGAGTACATAGCGTTCAGTAATTATGTGAAATCAATTTTGAGTGTTTTGCTTCTAGGCAGGTAATGCATGTCTGAGTCTCTTTGCAAATGAAGTCGATTATTCGCATCTATCTCAATTCGGTTTACTTTCGAAAAAATGAAGTCACAATATGACCGACTAGGGCGACGAAAAGTGTTTTTCCAAGTTTTAAGCTTTCGATTCACGTTTGATCGCTTTGAAGCTTTAACCAGCTTAGCATAGAGTTAAATTACTGTATTTAGTGTTTCTTATAATTGCGAGGGAACGCCAGGGACTCAAAAAAGAATTCAGCTACACCAAGTGCTTATAAAGTCTCCAGTGCGATTTCTTTTCTTCGCGCGAAGAAAACATTTTTTTTTCCAGAAAGACTGCTCGTATCAGGGTAAATTTCGACTGCTTTTTAAATAGTCTCAAGCTGTTTGATCAAAAATTAATATATTTTATAAAAAGAAGTTGAAATTGTTTTAAAAATTTCTCATTTTAATAACAAGCGATGATAAGCTGGCTTAATTTGTTTTACAAAGCGATGATAAATTGGCTTGATTCCCGGCTTAAATGATTCGAAGCTTATGCGTTATACAGGTTCTTTTTTTTAGGTCGACCAAATTGATTTTCTGAGCTCTCCCAAATCACTATAAAGACCCCATTTTGACCAAATTTTTTTACGCCGCCCGCAATTTGTTTTTTAAAAAGGCGAATTTAAGAACTTTGGAAAATTTTGACTAAAAAAATTTCCCCGCGCGCGCTTCCCCTCAAAAATAGAATATTTTGGCACCTTGAGAAAATTTTAGGGTCAGCCAGCCAAAAACTGAAATCTCAAAAAAGTACAAAGGGGGACCCTTTGGTCGGCAGGGGGTCAAATTCTTGAGTCAGACGGTGTCTGCCCCCGCCCCGCCCCCTAAATCAGCTTGTGGTTTGCTTCACTTCTCTACGGTGGCGTCCCTCATGATGGGGGGACCGAATTGTGGAAACTTGTTTTCGTTTTTTTCATCCAATCAGAATTGAGTGCTGAAAAACCTCAAAGAAAACACGCAACTCACAAAGAAAGCGAATAAACTCAGGTCATTATTTATTTTAACTGATTAGAAAATAAGCAGATATATGAACATTCGACAATTGCGATATCAAAGCCGGGTGTTGGAAATACCTAAAACCGGTTTGTTTTAAACAAATGAAAAACGAAACAGTTGTTTTAGAAATCTGCACGAATTGTGCAGTAAAGATTTGCTAGCTGCTATAATTTATTTTCTGTTAATATTGATTTCAGTCTTGTGCAAAAGTCTTTCAGCGAATAGGCACGTCTAACGTTTCTGTTGGCTTAAACTTTTCCATCTTTCCACCTATTAAATTGTTGCAGCGCCTTGGAGCAAGTGTTAATTAAAATTTCTTGATTGATCTGATAATTTTACTGTTTCTTCATGTTTGCTCTCATGTTTGCTTCCAAGATAAGATTTTCAAGGTCGAGCATCTTTCAAGTAAGATGTAAACAAAGTAAAGCAAGCTTTGGTACTTTTGAAAAGTAAAGCGTTTTATAATTACAGTTTTTTGAATTGGCTTTTTGTTTCTACTTTCCTCAACTTTTTTTTCTATTTTATGGATACAATAAAATAAAAATTACTTCTTCACAATGATAAGATGTTTGTTTTTGAAAGTTGTTTTCATCTTCAATTTTTTTTAGTTCGTATGACTTAGTATTTAGTCCCCCCTTTTAACTATTTTGAGATTCCTTTTTTGGCTAACGGAAACTAAAAATTTACTAAAGGCGCCTTCTGCGCCTATATATCTAATTTTGAGAGAACGCGCGCCGAAAAAACACAATTTTCAAAAGTATCCTAAAAGTGCTCAAAATCGCTTTTTTAAGACTGTGTTCCAAAAATTTGTCTACGCTGCGGCACAAAACATTTGGCCAAAACAGGATCTTTTTTTGTGATTTGGGAGAGCTTGGAAAACAATCCGCCTCCTCTCGAAATATTCTGGGCCTCCCTTCGAAAAAATCCTAGATCCGCACTTGGACAAAACCAGGCGAGTTGAAAGGGTTTTATTATCCCCCTTCATTTACGAGGCTTACAAGAGTTTAAATAAATGACGTGTTTTTCAGCCAATTTCTCCCATTCACGTCGTACAAGTTGGAATATGTTTCTGGCTTTTCTCGGAAAATTTTTTTTCTTCATTTTATCTTTTGTTCATTCAATTCGTCTTCACTGTCAATTTATAGTCCGCTATTTTTGGAATTAACTGTTCGGTAGCGATAAGTTTCTATTTAAAATTTTTTTTGGAATGTTTGTTTTTTTCTCTTGCCTTTGCTGTTGATTTTTATATTTTGGTCAGTTTATTTCGTTAATAGTTTACTGTTACTGGTTCACTTTGCTCTCAGTTTTCTTGGAAATTGCAGAAACGGCGGAAACTGTACGGGGTTTTTGTTCCGACCATTGAAAATGGGGAGGAACTTTGTTTTCGGGTGTTTTTTTTTTCACGCAAAATCAGGTACCACAAATAATCATTGAACTGAGTTGAGTGATCATATTAAAGCCCTTTCAGTCGTGATTCGAACCACTTTAAAAATTTCCATAAACAAATCCCAGTGTCGAGAAAAACCGGCTTGAAGTGTATTAAAAATGTTTTTAGAAGTTTTTTTTTAGCCAGAGAAGCGCTAAATTAAGCTTCCAAAACTAGTTATCCTTGTGGTAAAATCATTTTTTTAAGCTTAAATTGCTAATTTCTATATATTACGAACGTTACTCGATCGCTTTACACGCTCAAAATAGACCTAGAATCAAAAAATTTTAATTAAAACAGACATCTGAAAAGTAGCAATGCTCAGTCAACAATCTAAAAGCTGAAAAGGTTTTTGAGATGCGCTCATTTTTCGTTAACTTATGGGAATTCGAAAATTGTCCATTTTGAATAATTAAATTGCGGTATATTTCGTTTCAAATATGGACACGGCGCAAATAGGACCCGGAGCTTTTATTCAATTGTGAAAAGTGGAATTTCGTTTTAAGTGGAGTAGAAAACATTTTTATATTTTTAGTGTCTGTGACATCGGCTGGGCGTGATCTGATTGAACAGACACAACAGAAGTTCAGTGGGACCACCTCCAATATTACGAACAAAAAGCAAGTCACACTACCCACGTCTCAAAGCCAGCAAAGGTGCGTGGGGATAGTTCCATGTCAATTTTTCAATTGATTTCTTGTTTTTTGTTGTTTCGTGTTAGGGTAAAAAAAAAGGTAGCATACTCTTCTTTTTTTTACCTGGTGGGCTTGCATTTTCATAAGGGCCGTAAAAATCAATGGTTGCCCTTATAAGTTTGACTTGGTTACTTGAACCAATTTTTGGTCTTTAGCCATACGATGACAATCGAGTCGGATATGTTGGGTGAAGATGAGTACGAGTCACTGCCTGCTTCTGTTGGTCTGAAGACATACATGATAGCAGGCGCCATGGCGGGAATATTAGAACACTGTGCAGTCTACCCCCTAGATTCAGTCAAGACCAGAATGCAAAGCATACTGCCACAGGAAACATGCAGGTATGTAGGTTCTCACCTCACACGGAATTTAATGTTTCAGATTTTGGCATAACAATAATCAGAATTGATCCAAAGTTGCACGAACCCCCCTCCCCCCTTATTATTTTGAGCCATGCCGCATTGAAAACCCCTTTTTTGACCGAAATCCACTCCACAGTAATTTTCAACCATACGAATTAAGTAGCGGAAAAAGTCAAGAATTTGCCGAGGAATGTTAGAGAAAATCAATTAGTGGCCGCTTAATGCTGATGTTTTTTAAATGCTTTATAAGAGTCAGTCCTGCTATAGAACCGAAAGTTTGTTGAGTTGTCAATGAGCAGTCGAGAAAGCAGCCCTTATTATGTTGTTTTCTGAAGAAATCTACTGTTAGAAACTAGATTGGAAAGGAAAACAAAATAGCTGGCTACTAGACGTGAATGCGTTGTCGACCAAAAACACCCAATCTAACCGAAACTAATCTAATTCATTCAAAAGTGGGGTGTACCGTACAGTTTACAGACTTCTTCATTGAGTTGCTTCTACTAAGCGAATGCTTTAATACGCTATCGGTTTGCAAGCGTTATAGAATCTGATTTTCCTACAAACGCGCTTAAGTTTTGATCTAATATTTTTGTTTTTCGATGAAATTTGTTAATTAGATCAATTTATTTCAAACTTAACGCAAACTTATGAAAAATTTGACTTTTATTTTACCTAAACCGACTTTCTAGAATTCATCTTGGATAGCTGCCTAATTTTTGCAGAAACTTGAAGTGTGTGCTGCAGGTATAAAGGAGTGACAGATGCCTTTAAGACCATTTCGAAGACGGAGGGCATGTTCCGCACTGTGAAGGGTATCAATGTGGTGGCGGTGGGGGCTGGACCCGCACACGCTCTCTACTTCTCCTGCTACGAAGTGATGAAGAGGAAGTTCTCATCCGTACTCCAGTCTAAAACCGGACAGAGTCCAGTGGCAAATGGTATGTAGTTTGGTTCTTTACACCGGTTTATTTACTCTGTCTTAACCGGTATTAGAAATAGAGACCCACTGGAATCTTGAGTTTCTTTCGCAAATTTTGCGTTTCTTTCACTCTGGCACAATCATTGGTTTAAATAACAGTTTTTCTCCAAGTCTACTAAAACGTGGTAAATTTTGGAATTTCATTTCATTAAATTTTTTATCCCAAGGCTATTGGTTGTTTTAGCTACCGCTGGATTTTGTGCTACTTTCATCCACGATACATTCATGAACCCAGCCGAAGGTAAGAATGTGTTTACTTTTATTCAGCATATCTTTTCAAGTTTATAAGCTAGTATGGCTAACTGGGAATAATTTTTATCTTATTGAATTGGCGCGCCAGGAATTGGGTTTTGTATGTGAGTTTTTGGACATGAAATTTGACAAAAATTGCGCTGAACTTATATAATTTTTATTACTCATTACAAATTCATTTTATTCTTTGTTTTGTGTTGAATGTCGTAATTTCAAATTAGTCGTAATCCCACAACTATTTAGTTAGTCAATCCAACTAGCTATATACTCTTGATTAGATGACAAAATGCAAAAGAATAACTTTTCCATAGAATAATTTTGCAGGAGACTATGTGATTTTGAGAAGATTTGAAACGGTGTCCTGTTATCGGGAACTGGACTTTTTTTGTAAACAACTTTTCCTAGAAAAAATTGAACCTGCTTTGCTTTATTATTGAACCCGAACAACAACTTCCAGGTTCCTTTCCTCTTGGCCTGGAGGTAACGCGGTTGTTTTTGCAGCCTAAGGCCTGGGATTCGAGTCACTGTAGGACCTTGTTTTCTTCAGAATGCATAAAATCGAAAATGTTTTTCGGCTAAAAATTGAATTGCCGGACTTTCGTTTGTCAGCTCAAGTTTTGTCGGCTTAGATGCCACATAGCGGATTCTTCTTGTGCTGTAAGCAAGTATCATGGCTATTGCATGTGTTCATCGCCGTAGTTTCAGGGGGACTTAAAAATTTTAATATAATTTTTTTATAAACTGATTTTTTCTGCCCAACTGGTGTCTGCTTACAGATTTTCGGCTTTGTTTCTGCTTCGTAAGGTTTTCCGTTGCTGATTTAAAATTTGATCGTCTTGCTTGGCATTTTGAATTAGAATTCTTGTGTTACAAAAACAGGTATAATGAATTTGTATGAGGTTGGGTTTTGTATATTTTATATTGTTTGAGACACTTTTGAATTTTTTTCTAGTTTTGCAAACTTTTAAGATTTTCTCAAAAACTACACAAGCGATTTTCAAAAAAGGAGTATCCATGGAAAGATCGTCTACTCCCCTTTGTGTTTTCTTTACCCCACTGTCTATAGTCTGTGGGAAATATTTGACCCATAGTTTTGGATTTTTTTCGTTTTCCCAAAAATTACTCGCCCAAATGTGAGATTTCCGGTTCAATACAAAAAAAACAGTTTGTGGGAAGCTCCCCTGCACATGTGGCTGCCCCCAAATTTGTTTCATAAGAAAGTTATTGCCCTAGGAATAGTCAAGTTTTGATTTTTGACCGCTATTTGACTTTTCTCGAAAACAAGGGGTTCAACTGAAACAACGGGTTTTGGGAAGCTCCCCTGGATAATCAACACAGCCCAATTTTTTAACACAAATTTTATGGCCCTCGGAAAAGTAAAATTAGTTTTTTTTTTTCGTTTTTTTGAAACTATTTGTCTTCTCTCAAAAGCTACCCTCCGAAGTTTTTGATTTTAATCGAAATGACAGGTTGTGTAAATCTTATCTGCATAAGCGGCGCTAACGCCCAACATTTTTCACGCTAAAAGCTATAATTCTGGAGAAACTTAAGTTTGTGATTTATTGGCCGTTTTTTTTGGAAATTTTTTGACTTGTCTTAAAAAATACATTGCCAATTGTTTGTTTTCTTAGAAACTACCCTATCAAATCTGAGATGAACCGTACATTCGAATAAACCGTATGAATTTTTCCTGCAGAAGCGGCATCTACTTAATTTTTCGTAAGAAAAATGTTATGTCTTTGGAAAGATTCCAACTTCTCTGTAATTTTCACTCTTCTCACTTATTTTAGAAGAGACAACTAAGGTTTGGGCAAAGTCCATTTTTTAAATAACCCATTTCATTACGCATTAGTATAACAAATTCCAAAAATATCAAACACCTACCTCCAGCTTTAGCTGGGCCCCTGGTTATCTTTAATCGAGACATACCAAATTTTTGGTTCTAGTTTTTTATCAACCTTTTTCATTTTTTTTCTTCAATTTTCTATGTTTTTCTAATGTTTGTGTTGTATCTCAAGTTGTGCGAAGCCTGTGTATAACTCAAGTTGTGCGAAGCCTGTTTGTATCGCCTGTGTATAACTCTGGTTTGTTGCAGTTGTGAAGCATCGTCTGCAGATGTCCTGCAGTCCCTACAAAGGTGCGTTTGACTGCATCCGCACAGTTTATGCCCAGGAGGGTATCCCCGCTTTCTACCGCAGCTTCGGCACCGCCTTCCTTATGAACGCCCCCTTCCAGATGACACATTTTACGTGTTACGAGTATTTACAGGTATTTACTCTCGCCTTAGGTTTTGGAAGACTTTTTATGATCTCTTAGTTGCAGTAGCTTCTGCTGCTTTTTAAAAATAAAAATGGCAAGAAGATGTTTAAGTTCTTAAATTGCAGATTGTTAGATGTGGTTGCTTAGAAATAATGGTTAGCTAATAGTATTTCCACACAAGAGTATTTTGTAAATTTCTACTACTCGGACTTCAAGGAAATTTATTGAAAGGTCGTTTGGGATAATAAAATGATTAATAATAAAATTCTGTTCACGGCGATAATTTCTGAAAACTAACCCACGCTTTTTGTTAAGAAAACTAATGTTATAACCAAGTGACTTATTTCCAGGAATTATTGAACCCGTCTCGTGAGTGGAATCCATGGACACATTGTGCAGCTGGAGGCATAGCTGGGGCCTTAGCAGCGGCCATTACAACCCCAATGGATGTTTGCAAAACAGTATTAAATACTCAAGAACAATGTGTTACGTGTAATTTATACACTGGTCCAGCCACTGTTTCTGGACCAGTAGCTGCAGTTAAGACTATTTACGAGGCTAAAGGACTCTCAGGGTTTTTCAGTGGGATCCGAGCCCGAGTTCTGTTCCAGATGCCGGCCACTGCTTTATCGTGGTCGGTCTACGAACTGTTCAAGTATATAATCAGTAACAGAAACAGCTCATCTTCTTTGTCTTCTAGTCATCAATCTCTTGAGGTATTTTTTAAATTAAAAGTCAAAATTATTCTTCATTTTTGCAACGGCTATTTTTATGCAGCGGTGTGATAGTTCAAGTTTTGTGCCCTTGGCATCTGGTTAAATTTGGACTCTTTTGCAAATAAAAATCCGTGAAATCGAGTTTTGTTTCATAGTAATTATGCTTGAATTTCGAAACCAGCCGAATCAAGCTTAGAGGTTATCGATCTATTTCATTAGCGTTGACAGGAATTGATTTTTGAAAATTTGAGACGTTGAACTGCTTTATTTACGGACAGGAAAGATAAGGTAGTTATTTGACCGCAGAAACTAGTATTTTATTTCAAATCACCTTTTTTCAGGGCGCCACAACTGGAACATGAATGAAGGGTACAAGAAGCTGTTTATGCAATTCTGACTGAAAATCCTGACAGGAGACTGTTTGACCCTTCGTTGTTTACTGTCTGATTTGTTGCCTCCGATATTAAGTTTGAAACATCCCGCTCATAGAAAAAAACTCAAAACATTAGGAGATCATTAATCAAAATTAAAAAAATAAGAAATTAATGAAGAAAAATCAATCATGATGATAATAGCTAATACCTTTGAGCTATTTGTTTCTTCTTAAGATTGGGATTGCTTATAGAGGTATCGAAGGCAACAAATTCCTTCGGGTGCATTGTGAACTCTTTTTCATTGCATTGCGATGAATGAAGTTTAATGGTCTGCAAATATATATGGAAATGATGATGCAAATACACATTTGAAATGACCTTGTTTTCCTTTGATTACCGTGTACTTAAATGAAGCTTTTTACGGGAAGCTTTCATTCGCCCTTTCAGGAAACTAATATCTCTCAATCCCCTTCAACCGGATATTTTTGTTCGATCTAGCTTCTTTATGATTTTTAGTTGTCTTTGTCCATCACGTTAGGGATTTATCGCATTTTTTGACAATTTTACACAATGAGAAAGAACCATAGAAAAGAGTGTTTTTAAGCGTTTTTAGTCTTAAGGAAAGTTAATAGGGTGCAATAACAAAAGATCTAATGACTGTCATTGGGATTCCAAAAAGATCAGATAATTATCTCAGTGTAGAGAAAAAGTGGTCTGCATTTATTTGCTATTCAGAATCAAAGTTAGCACAGAGGCAATGATTTAGAGTATTTTTTGAAGAGGGGAAGAATTGAGTCTTTATACAGCATATAATGTTCCTTTTTTTAAGTGACTATGAACGTAGTGAAGGGACATATAGTTAGTGTTGATTTTTTTAAAGGAAGTTTTCCTAAAATTTGTCAACATTCTAGTTTGGTTTTTCGCAATTCGACTTTTAATTTGGAGATCATTGCCCTTCTTAATTGAACAGCAAAAGTATAAATGTCACGAAAAATTTGAATGGCGTCTGGTTTCAAAATGGGACTTTATTTTTTTTACTTCCAAAGCTGAATATAAAACTTTTCCATTGATCCAGTTCTCTCAAATTGGGTTAATTTCTTCTAGAAAGAGTCAATCATAAAATGCTCTTAACTTCAAGAGCTTTAAACCTACATATTATAAAATATTGTTTCCATTTCCTTGCGTTCATTGACAATTTTCCAACTGTCTGTTGGTTATGTATTATATTTAAATCATATTATACTCTGTGGGACAGTTTCTACCGCGCAAAAGTTAGTTCTAAAAACATGTTTTTCCTTGATAACTGTGGTCGGTGCATTCTGTGATTTTGCTCAGAAAGGCGTTACTCTTGTTTTCGAAAGTGTCTAATTGCTTGTCACCTGATTTGTAGAAAATGGAGCGGAGTGTTATATTGAATCTATTTTTCCCAACACATCTGAAATAAAAGTACTCATTTGGTTTATTTCCAAGCATTGACAAATAAGTAGCATCTGTAGCTGCTTTATTGCTGGCCAGTGTAAATGTAATTCCAAGCAACTGTTGTGCAGATGCCAGGACGTGAGACTCCCAAGCGCGAGTTTGACTTTACATTCCGGCACAGACATTGTGTTACTTTTATTTGGTGGCTCTTTTTCAGCCGTTTTGTAGACATATTAGTTGTAGCTGTTTTATTGGTAGCTCGGCTATTAACTTTCCTAGCGATTATAGCGCAGAAATTAGGGCGTGACTTTCTCAATCTCCACATTGGAGGATCCAATCAGCAAAAAAAATTAACCCATTCTATTTTCTTTATTTCGTATGACTTTTTTGAGCTACTTTTAGCCGTTTTCTCATTTACGAATTTTGCCGTTTTCTTGTTCCAGCTCTGTTTACATGGTGTCTCAATCTGGCCTGAAGCTTGAGTTGATTAATAAGCAACATATAAGCATTGATATTGCATAACCTTGTGGGCAAATTCGGTTTTTTTTCGATTCTTTTGATGTTCAACTCTCATTTCTTTTACAGAAAGGAAGGATTATCACGCTCTCCAATAGCAACAGTAAAACTTCCACAGTGATTTGAGAATGATTTTCAGTTTCAATAGTGGATCTCAGATTTTAGATTTCTCAGCGGAAAAAGATCTTCATCCGACCTAGGTTCATTGTTTTACCAATCATGTATGGTTCTTGACATTCAGAGTTTTAACTTGATATATTTCTTTTAAAGAAATTTGATTGTTAGTTTGCATGCTAGAAAACACCGCTCCAAATTTTTTAGACCTGGAATAGTATGTTTTCAGTCATAGTGCTCAAACCCGTTATTTCATACACCCAAGTCGCCAAGTTAACAGTTTAGTAGCTGAGGATACTACAAAACCCCTATTTCCCGCATATATCTAAGACAATAAAATATATTTTTATTGCTTATCAAATTTTTCTGAAATAAGTTTCCAGCGAAGTAATTGAGTCTCGAGCTATGTTTTCCCTCATCGTTGCTACAAGCGAATTCATATTCGTATGGCGCGTTTCTATGGCTACGGTTTTTAACTGTACTTTTGGTTGATTTATCTAAAAGATGCAAAAGAGCTAGCCTACTGAATATTCTGACGCCTCTGTTTTATAAAATAATCAGAAAAAAGACAATTGATTAAGATTTTTTTGGAATCATTTTAGTTATATAAAAAGGATCAACTGTACAACCCTCCCCCCCTACGTGACGTACCGTAGAATGTCCTCCCCAAGCATGTATTAATTTTTCCACATTAAATATATTCATTTCAAACAAGCGCGATGAAATACGGCTGAAGAAATTTTTTTTAAATACCGAATAGCTATTTTATCCTGTTAATTGATTGATTGTTTTGATTAGTTAGATCAATTTATTTTGCCTTCGAAAAATCAGTTTCTGAAGAACCGGTATTTAATAAATCATTTTTGGGGGGGAGGAAGGGGAAGGGAATTGTACAGTTGGTCCCACAAAAATGCAGCATCGCTAAAAGCTTTTTTTTGTTTTTCTGTACTTTCGTTTCATGAAGATACTAAGGACATTTTTCTTGGAATACGTAACTTCGTAATAGAAAGACTTAAACGCAGTGCTCATCTTTTTCGCTGGATTTCTTTTTACTTTTTCCTTTGTTTCTTTTCGAGTAATTAGGGCATACTGGCAGAAGCTGAATGAAAGTCAATTTTCTCGCTAAATTTTCGACATATGGCACATCGTAAGTCTTGTCTCGGCGCGATTGCGAGTCGGTGTCACTGCTGTCAGAAGTAATATCGCCTGAATAATAGAAAGATATAATTCAATCTCCATCGTCATATGAAAAGAAAGCCGAATTCTATTCACATTCACATGAAAGGAAAACGGATTAAAAACCATCTACAAGCTTAATCACCTACTAGTTTAATCACCTACAATTTTAATTTTGTTATTCCGCGCCTTCTTGAACCAATTTTTAAACTTAATTGCCAAGAATACTACCTCAGTTTATCAAAAATAGAGTACATTCACGATATCTGAAAACTGGTTTCTGTATAGAATGGTTGAAAGGTATTTGGTGTAATAAATCTTTTATCAGTCAAATTATTACGTCAGTTTCTACAACCGAGTCGAATTTAAGTGGTTAGATTTTGTTTTCCACCTGGCGCGATAAATTAAGTATCATGAAAGTTCAAATGAGTGGGAAAAAATTTGGGATTTTTTTTTGCTAAAATGTTCCAGGAAAAATAGGACCGGTAAGACGCCAGTCACCGAGTAAACTAAAAAAACTATATGGTTTTGCTAGATAAACTAACATGAGTCGTTCCAAGCCACTAATCCTCTCTCCTGTCTGGAGCCTGGGATGGTGTTGTCTAGAATGAATCCTGTCACTCCTCCGATGAACATGGAGGTACTCAATAACACAGTCACTATCTGGGACGCCTGGTCATTTCCTGGAATCCAAGATAAAAATATTTAAATATTTTAAAAAAAAAGTTTGAACTTCTCAGTTTTTTTTCTGTCTCGCCCTCAAGCTCAAAAACAGATCATTATAGGCAGGGTTGGATCCAGGATTTTCTCGAGTGGTGTGGGGGTTTTTCAAAAAGTTTTCAATAATTTTGTAGACTTTTTTAGGTCGGTTGAAATGGTTTTCCGGTTTCTCCCAAGATCTGTAAAGACCCTATTTGAACCAAACTTTCTGCTCTGCAGGAAAATTTGAAAAAAAACAGGCCAAAAAGCGTTTTCAGGCTTTTTCGGGAAAATTTTGACCAAAAATAGCGTTTTTATTGGCGCACGCTCCCCCCTCAAAGTTTGTATGTGTTGGCACCACATGCGCCTTTAGAAAGTTTTCAGGGTTGGTCAAACTAAATGAGAGTCTGAAAATAGTGGCAACTAGGCTTTATAACCATGCTTGGGCCCGGGTTGAAGAATGTAAAGACAAGTTGTATTTTTTTATTTTAAGCCTGAAAACAAAGTATTATGATTAGACAAGCAAAGCTTGTGTTGTAGTATGAACTCTTTTTTTTCCAACATAGTCGCAAATATTGTTGCGAAGCAAATATTGTTGCGACAAAATTTGTTCACTTTGAAAGTGTTCATTTTGATCAATAGCCAGCAATTAGGAACAGCCAATACTAAGGATATTAATACAGACTATTATATTACAAATAGCACTTTAGCTTCAAGGTATCATGGATCTGTAGCGTAGAGACAGTAAAGGAGAACCTCAACAAAACAAAAGGGTTCCAACTTGGGCAGGGTCGGATGTTCTTAATGATTTTTTTTCGTATACCAGTTAAAATGCGTCCGCTCTATAAACTGAGGCTTGTTAGTTGGTAAACTTCTTTTTTTTTCAATTTGACTGGTACTGATTTTGCGTCATAATTGGCTTGCGTCACTTAGCAATTATGTAGATTCATAATTGCGTGAGTCACTTAAAAAATTTTGTAGTCTCAAAGTTTTACTCTTTCAGTTTTACTCATTCCCAGCAGCGTTATCGGTCATATTTTTCTTGTGTATGAGAAGTGCAAGTGTTAGTTCTGCAACGATTTTGTTTTCAAAAATTGAGACGGAACAAACACTTTGAAACTTGAATTAGAATCTGAAATCCAATTAAAACTTCAATGATATTTTTTTTACATTTATCAAAAATAAGTATTTTAGTTTATAACCAGAGAACTTTTCCCGCCCGAACTTTTCACGATTTTTCAAGCATTGCAGTTTTTGGTTTATTTCATTAAATTTATGATCGAGTGGTTGTTTTAACTAATATGACTAATCACCGCTAACCTCTTGATTATTACTCCTCGTCTCCCAATTTTCTAATGGCAGCCCTTAAAAATAGATTGGTTTTTCGGGTTTTCCAGTTTCAAGAAGCCTTCAATTTTTTAAAAATTTTATGCTGTTTTGAACAGAACAGCTGTTCGCATCAAATGCAATACAGATCATTACGGGGCCAAACTGTATGTTTTGTGAATTTTAAGCGATCAACAAATATTCTCTTTACGAAATACAGAGCCAAAAATCAAATGCTTGATGAAGATTGGTGCCGGAACAAAAAATTAGCTTAAAAACGTTAGTTGAAAAATATGCCAAGGTGTACAATTTTCTTGCATTTTTTGCACGGAATTCAGAAAATTAATTTAAAGTCCAATTTTGAAATTGAAATTAAAAGGCATGCCCAGTTTTTGTTACCTTGACACTTTTGCTGTTCGAAATTGGAGTCGGCTTTCTTTTTATCAAAGGAAAAAAAATGAATTGAATTTAAAATAAATCAAGCATCACACCGCAAAAAATTCATGTTAGAGAAAAAAACTTTCTCAAAGACTTTCAGTATCCAACTCTTAAAACGCTGATGATTTTTCTTCGCGTTAGGGAGTAATTTAAATTTTAAGAACAGGTTTTCTAAAAAACATCCCTGCTAGCAGCACCTCATCAATCGCATTCTCCATTCATTGAATAACGCTGATGATTTTTCTTCGCGTTAGGAAGTAATTTAATTTTTACGAACAGGTTTTCTTTAAAAAAATTCCTGCTAGCAGCACCTCATTAATCGCATTCTCCATTCATTGAATAATGTACAGCACCTCATCAATCAATGAATGGAGAATGCGATTAATGAGGTGCTGCTAGCATGAATTTTTTTAGAAAACCTTATCGTAAAATTTAAATTAGCCCCTAACGCGAAGAAAAATCATCAGCGTTTTTAGAAGGCAGACTCCAAAAAGAAGGCAGTCTCCAATTTTTTAGAGTTCGAAATTGGAGTCTGCCTTCTTTTTAGCAAAGGAAAAGAAATGAAAGGAATTTAAAATACATCAAACATCAAACTGCAAAACAATTATGTTACAGAAAAAAGCTTTCTCAAAGGCTTTCAGTATTCAACTCTAAAAACGCTGATGATTTTTCTTCGCGTTAGGGAGTAATTTAAATTTTAAGAACAGGTTTTCTAAAACAAATTCCTGCCAGCACCTCATCAATCGCATTCTCCATTCATTAAATAAAGTACTAATAACACTTTAAATGTATGCAATATCATAGGATGTTGTTGTATTTTAAAAAAAGTTAAAGTTGGTTAAATATTAAACCTTCCATCTCTCAATGCTGATACCGCCAGGTACACACTGGGAAGTGAAAATATTCGGTTTTAACTTTGAATTAAGGCCTCTAGTTCTGATTTAGCGCACTTTTGCCTTCTATGCTTACATCAGATTATCACATTGATCAAATTATTTGCAAAATTACTTGATTTTTTTTGTGACAAACCGTCTTTTTTTCTTTCATTGTGTGTGCTTTCGTGATTACGAACAATACTTTTTGCAAAAATTTTCTTGTCGTATTTTTCTCTATTGAAATACAATGATAAAACACAAGTTTTAGTGTGGAATTAATATAATGAAATGTAGATTGAGAAAAATTTGTTTGCATTTTTTGATTTTTTTTTGTCTAAATTCGAGCGAGTGAAGCGAGAAAGCAGACTTATTTATGTTTATTTTAGACAGTTTACAATAACTTATTTACGCTTAATTTTAATTTTACTCGAGTAATGAATATTAAACAATCAACCAAACGAATATTAAACAAGCAACCAAACGTCACTGCCTTAAGTGAGAACCTCTTTTCTCTTACCTAAATCGATCACATTTTCAGGCTTCTGCATCCATTTAGGTAGTGCAATTCCGACGAAGATGGAGACTCCGAGAACGAACAGATTCCTACTGGATTTAAGATCCACCATCTGCAGGTTGGACAGACCCACTCCCGTGATCCTTAATTGAAAGAAATTTAAAAAAAAACTACGTGAATAAATAGAGTTCTTGTTTAACGAATAGGGTTCAGAGTTTTGTACGAGAACTTTGGCGACTCTTGAACCCTTAGTTTTCGTAGTTTCCTAGTTAGTACGTTAATTGCAGCGAGGAAAAGGCAATTTTTATAATACGAATTGCTCAGATCCTTTCAAAGAATTGCGTGAGAAGAGAGAAAGACTTAGTTAAGTTCCTTATTTAAACTCACATTCCGAACATGCAGAAGAAGACGCCTCCTATAATGGGCGTGGGTATTGTTGTGAAGACAGCTCCGAATTTGCCCAGACAGCCCAGCACTACCATCATCAGTGCCGCCCACTGGATGACTCGCCTGCTTCCCACCTACATTGATAACCAGGGGCGGGTGTTTTCAAAAAAAATTCAAAATTAGGTCGGCCAAATTGATTTTCAAAGCTCTCCTAAAGCACTAAAAAGACGCTGTTTTGGCCAAGTTTTCTGTACCGCAGGCAGATTTTTGAAAAAACAGGCCGAAAAAGGCGTTTTTAGGCTTTTTTTGGAAAATTTTGACCAAAAAATTGCGTTTTTTTGGCGCGCGCTCCCCCCTCACAATTAGAATGGATTGGCGCCAAAAATTTTACGGTCCGTCACCAAAAATGGATTTCTTAATATCCATTTTGGGTCGGCAGGGGGGTCGAATCCCTGAGGGGGGAAGGGTGCGTCCGTCCCCCCCCCCCCCCCTCCCCTAATCCGCCCCTGTTGATAACGAATAAAAAAGTCAGCAGCTCTCAGGATTTTGACGCTCAAAGGGTAGCACGCTCTTTGAAACTATTTGTGGGAATTTTACTATTTGTGACCAGTAATTTTTCTGAGAGCATTGATATTGATACTAGTATTAAATTCACGCAAAAATTTAAATTTTTGAAACAAAAATTGACAAAAACAGTACTCGGTGACAAGATTTTTCGGCACGTTTTCTCAAAATTTTTGATTACCGAGCATAAATTTTCAACAGCACATTATTTTATTAAATTTTTTAAAAGTTTGGAAAATCATCCAGGCCAAATTGCAGATCAAAATGAACTATCCCCGTGACTAAAAGTCAAAAATTAATACTGTGATGAAACTGCGAGATAAATTGAATCTTTAGTTTACTTTGTTTAGCCGGTTTTTAAAATAGAGAAAAAACGGCAATTAACTATTTTCTTCGACGCTCTTTACCCACCGCTATTTTAATACTATTGTAATCTAATGACGCAAGTTTTGGACTTAAGAAAAATAAAATAACTTTTTAAACGTAATAACCTTAGTAATTCCTATGGCGCCGACGTTTTCCGAGTAGGATGTTGTCCCATTGCCTGTGCCAAAGACAGCGGCGACCATACAACACAGCCCCTCGACCAAAATACCTCTATTGACTGCGTGTAGCTCCGGTTTCCCTGCTCCAGACAGTCTGGCACATGCGTAGTAGTCGCCTATGGACTCCAACATACTGGCCAGAACTCCGGCCATCATCCCGATTGCACCTGCCATGCTGAAGGTCGGAAGACCCCATTGGACTGAAACACGTAGTTTAAAAAGAAAAGTTGCATAAAAAAAACAACGTGGACTGAGAAAAAACTGGACTGCAACAATATGGCCCTTTTTTCATTAATACTTGCACCAAAAATTCGTTTCTGCAAATCGATGCTTTAAAACATTATATACAGATTTCAGATTAACTCTGTCACTTTTTTCAGGTATCAGGTGAATTGAGATTAGAAAATTCTTCACACTCAATCATGAACATACTTATATTTGGTTGTCTCGTGATGAATATGAAGCAATAAAATGAGAAACTATCTTCAATTCCGACGTTTACACGTCGTTTTTCAACGAATTGGAATTGTGCAAGCAATTTTTTTTTATAAATATAGTTTTCGAAAAAGCACGTACATTTCGTATTTTGCTCTACTGATATCTATTTTAGTTTATCTGCAATTTGAGCTAGATAAGCACCTGTACTGATTTGAACAACCCTAAGTTTTTTATCCAATTGCAGACATCACGCCACTTGAAAAATATCAAAACCTCCTTTTTTAAAATATAAGAACTTTCACCTTGATTCATGTGGTTGCATCAGTCTGTGCTGCTTTACAGCAATTAAGTGCTATCGAAAGGACTGCTACTAACAACTCATAGAGGAATTATGATTTTGTTAAATAATACCAGGGAAGCTTAATAAACTTGTTTGGTCATTTTTCCCTTAAGTTCATCCTGGTACAAGTTTTTAAATTAGCTCAAGCTTGGAGCAGCAGGGTCACTGAAGATACTGCATCAGGATACCCGGGTTGACCACAACTTCTTATCATACAATTTCCATATATGAGAAACTTCTTGTCATACAATTTCATACAATTCGATACGTACAGAAAATTGTATGAAAACTCTATGATAAGCATTTTTCCATATATGAAAATTGTATGATAGGTGTTTTCCCATAAACCAAAAATTTTGATTTTTTCTTTCTAAATTTAGTTTCTGAAAAATTTTCAGGTTTATTCAGCCTAACATGTAGACACCCCTATTTAAATTAAAACTTGTCTGCTAACTGAACATTATCGTTCCGAAATTCGAAGAAAAATGTGGAAAATATATGCTGGGAGTGGACACTTCAATTCATATCAACTTCCGAAAGAGAGGGGAGGGGCAAAGAAAGAGATAAAGGGGTGAAAAAAGGGATCGAGCCCAAAATTTACAAGTTACCGAGCGAATTATTTTTTTTGGTGCTTTGAGTTTAAACTTTTAAACATATTGCTTGTTTTTTACTTCGCCGGCTTCATCTATGATGTACACAAAAATTTGAAAGTTAGTCATGTGAGTATTTTAATATTTTTTTGCTGAAACAAACTTATTCGACAACAAAAAATGAAACATTTCACAACTTTCTAGGAAAGGGAACTTGGAAGTGTACCTGATTTGGAAGCTGTCCGCAATTTTCTTCATAAACGTGTCGGCCGAGAACATTTTTTTCACTGTTTATTTTGAGCCAGCTTAAATTTATTTTACAATTTAATGTTTTTCAATCAAGGTTTTATGAATTGTAATAACTACTTCTTCAAAGATATAGCAAGTGAACTTAGCAAGCGGATTTTAGCTTCGTGTACAACTTTCAACTTACACGGATAGGGTATCCGAATCCAGGGTGACTGTAGTATCACGTCTATTTTGGTGTCCACTCTCGCGGCATATCCTGCAGAGCCCTTCTCTTCAGATAGCAACCCAGTCCAGGTGAGAACTGCACAGATAAACCAGCTGGTCAGAACCGCCAGGATGACCTTGAAAAACAAGTGTGACTTTGGTAATAGGCTAAAACGGTAATAGAACAACAAGCCGAAGGGCCAACAAACCGAAAATTCCAACAGGCCGATCACAATTGGAACCTGATCTAAACTACATTTTATGATTGGATAAATTAGATATTTTACCATTGTAAAGTATTTAATATTAACCAATCATGATCCATCTAACTAACAACCCACTTATTTGTAAGTGCTGAAATTACTTGTAATTTCAGCACCAGAGAGATTTGAATTTAACTTAGAAATTAGTTGACGCTCCAAGCGAACTTCAGCAGCCGCAATAAACCAGTATACCCTAGATCTATTGAGCCTAGCAGAGACTAGTTAAACAACCTGAGACTAGATAGTATAAGAGTAAGATTAGGATCGGTATTAGACTAAGAAGTTGCACGAATCTATCCGGCCGAAAATAAGATAGCGTGACGAGCAGACGGTGTACCCTATCCGAAATTACTCTATGAGTTAACCACCTCGGTTATAACTCATCTGGTGCGACCATAAGTCTCGAACAAGACCTTAATAGCTTAGAATTAACCAAAAATAGATTAGAATTTAGACAAAACATTTTCAAAATGTTATACGACGATAATTTAATCGAAATGTCTCTACGACTCAATAGATCAGAGCCAATATTCCGAACGATAATAGAACTACCCGGAATTGGAAGAATACCTCGAACCAGAGACGACATACGACAAAGTAGAAACTTAACAAATAGTTATATGATAGTACGGCAAAAGCCAACACAAACTTTTATATTTAGAATTTTATTAGCAATGAATTTAGATTTTCATTTGCAAACATAAAATCTTGAAGCCAATCTTCATGATCATTACAGGCGCTAAACAAAATATTAATATACAATAACGATTGATAAAAATATCTCAGATCGTTTTCCTAAAATTCTGCAGTATTATATAAAACATGTTTGGAAAATATTTATTAAAAATCAAAATAAAAATTAGTAGCATGACAATAAACTGTTAGTAATCATAAAATCATCAGTTGTCTCAGCTTCATCACCTAAAACATAACAGCAATCATAAACTCACTAATATCATTCAAACACTAAATCTTTTTTTAAACAAATTTAAACCATTTTAAACTTAAATTCACTTAATTTAAAAAAAAAAATCAGATCATCAAGGCTTATCCTTGGATCTTAATTCATTTTCTATTTAATTAAATTTTAAAACTTGATCATCAAGGCCTCTCCTTGGATCAAAAAGAACAATTTTGTTCTCCCCCACCAACTTAGCCAGTGTCTAACGACCTCAAACGTCGATTCACTATCCAACCCTTTCTCAAAACCCAAAACTAATAGAAATTTTTCAACAAAACTAACCATTCAAATTAGGATAAACAGTGAAGAACTTCGGTTATTCATCCTTCACTTGAACCCTCCTCTTACCAGACCCAGGATAAATCATAGACTTAGTAAGTTTAAAATAGTATCTAACGAACTACTCGCGTTCTAATTATACCTGAACCTTGTGGATCGATTTACTATTCACCAACCCTTGAACACAATCACAACCCTTAAGTAAGATTAAGTAAGTTAACACCTTAGCTTATACTAGCCACGAGAAAGTAAAAAATCATTCTTCGGAATCGATATACTTTTCTCTCCAACCCTGAACAAATAGACCCAGGTTAAGCTAACCAAAAAATCGTAAGGACTAACAATTTAAGAAAATAGAAATCATCTAACAACTTTTTGCATCCGTCATCCTAAACCTTATGTCATTTAAAAATCTAGGAAACAAACAAACAATCGTTTTGCACAACTGTGAAATAGAAAACAAAAAATACGACCTTGTAATCACACCTCACACACAAACAGTTGGATATATTAGAACAAAACGACAAACACTAAAAAGAAAAATAATAACTAAACAAAGACAAATAACACGAAAAAGATTTTCCAAAAATAGAAACGCATTCTCAGAATCAGAAGTCAGCAATTTAGACGAACTTTATAAATTAAAAGAATCTATAGATAAAAATTGCCCCATTCACGATCAATTATATTTTTCCGACTCAGAAACAACTTCGAATTCATCAAAAAGAGGAAAAAGAAGAATAAAAAAGCAATATAAACACAAACCAGTACATTTATATAATTGGAATCAACCAATTAGACACATCGATAATTACCTATTAACAGTCATTAAACGAAAAAATGAGCCAAACACACACTCCAAGTGAAGATAGTCCAGATGATGACGATATCTTCCCCTTCCTCGTAGATGCACCCACTGATAGAGGACAGCATATACTTTGCAAGAATTTACTACTAAATTTTTTTGAACCCGGAATCAGCCCATGTAGAGCAGAGTTCCCAGATGTAAAAATCAAAAGACAAACTATTGATCACTATCTGAAAGATATATGTAATTTGACACAACACTACGGAATCTACACCATAGAATTCACCTCACCAAACCCGAATCACCGCAAATATGTAATTCAAACAGATGACCTTGATTTAGAATTTTCAAAAGTATTCTCAGAATACATAAAAAGCATACAATATCATAACTCACAAAGAGCAAACTCCATATTCACTAATGTCACCAGAACGAAGAAATACATAAAATTCGTCACAAAATCATTACAATAGACCAAATAGTCGAAATAACTACTCCAGATCAAATTCAAATACAACACAATTTGTTTCTAGATCTAATTCCCAATCAAGGAATAATTACTATCCAAATAATCAATCACGAAACTCATCATACAATAGAAATAGAAACTACTCCAATAATCGAAATAGAAGTTATTCAAACAACCGAAACCAGAATTACCCGAACAATCGATCAAGGAATAACTCATATAATAGATCAAACTATAACCGACCAAACAATAATTATCAAAACAGATCACGAAATAATTCACAAAATCGACATTCAAGTTATAATAACCGTTATAGAAATTATTCCCAATCACCACACAGGAATAATAACCATTATAATAATTCTAACAATCGCCACAGAAGTAGTACACCTAAACATCAAAGAAATATTAATCAAGTACAATCAAACCAAGAAACAACATCAGACCCCCCAGGTATTGATGACACAGGAAATAACGAACTACAAATAAATCAAATAAACTGTGAATCATCAGATTTAGAAAGTGATACAGGAAACACTATTTCCATCAATATGATAGCAGTCGAAAATGACTACGAACCTATTATATATGAACAAACTTTTTCATCACATATATATGAAAATCAATTAGAACTCCTTCATAATTATTATATTGAACCCATCCATTCTACACATACGGCACAAGAAACTAACGAAATCAACACTACAAATCAATCCAATGAAAATTACAAAACAAAATGCTTGAATACAAATCACATCTATCAAAATATACAAAAAGAACAACCCAAAGAAAAAATTTGGACAATACCATTTCTTTTAGAAAGTCCAAGAAACAAAGAATTTCAACCAACAGATCTTGAAATTGATTTTTTAATTGATTCAGGAGCAGAATCAAACATAATAAACATTCCCACATGGAATGAGATAAAATCATTACACCCAAAACTAACGCCTCTTGAATCCTCCAGTAAACTAGCAACAGTACAAGGATCAACATTAGTAAACTATCGAAAAATTCAATTATTCCTTCTCCCCACAAGAACAATAGAGCAAAATATAATTTTAAATAAACCATTTAAACAAATATTTCAAATCACTGATATTAAACACAATATCATTGGAATACCATTTATCTCTAAATATATACCAACAATAAACATTTTGAATAGTAAAATACTAATCAAAGATAAATACACAAAAACAAAAGACACATCCCTAACATTTTTTCAAAGATTAAATAAACAACCACCATTCTTTTCAAAATTTTATCCGATATATAATCAACAAAGAAAACACCTGAAACCACTATCAGGAAACATATATAATTTTTCAATAAAACAAGTTCACCAATATGATAAAAAACAAAACAGACAACAACTCTATATGTCAGATTTTGAATTCAAACCTATCCATAAGTTTTTCAAAATCACAATCTCATCCATAAAATATTTGAAAAACTCGAATTCAGATATTATTTCTCTACATGTATAAAACAATACACCCTATCAAGTAACATTACCTTTAGGACTTTTAGGCTATTGCGAAACCAACGCTACGATATCACCAGTACACGAAAAAGCACACCGCGTAAATAATATACTCCAATTATTAGATATTTGTCAATCCACAATTCTTAATGAAGAATTATCCATAAATAATATAATAAGTAATGAAAAAAAAAATACAGATTATTTCACAAAAACTCCATATTTCAAACCTACATTCAACATAAGTAACTACACAGAGACTCAACAGAAGTTTTTAACAATGTTTAACTTTCAACATTCACAAATAACACAAGACGAATTTGATAAATTAGCCAAACAACTAATAAAATATTCATCAGTCTATGCAACATCTAAATTTGATGTTGGCAAAATCAGTTCATCACTACACCTTCCATTAAAACCTGACGCAGTTTTCAAAAAACAAAGAGCAAGTAAAGTACCAATTCATTTACACGATAAAGTGAACAGATTACTCGATATTTTAGAACAATACAATATAATTTCACCGGTAAACAAAGAAGAACAACCAAAAGGTAACACATTTATCAACCCTGTTATCATCCTAGCAAAAGGAGAATCATTAAAAATAGTTCTAGACGCTAGATATCTTAATTCACTAATAGACGAATCAAAATGCAATTGGCCTATTGAACCAATACAAGTTATTTTAACAAAAATAAACGGAAAATACTTTACAACCGCAGATATGAATAGTGCATATAATCAAATGCCACTAGATGAACAATCGTGACGCTTAACACAATTTGTTATTGGAAATCAGCAATATGAATTCAACCGCCTATTCTATGGAATATCCATAGGACCAGCAGCATTTTCAGCTTTTATGAGCAAAATTTTTCGACCACTAATACTTAAGAAAAACGCAATCACCTACTTAGACGATGTTTTTATGCAATCACAGACAAAAGAAGAAATGTTTAATGTTTTAGAACACTATCACAAAATACTTCAGAACGAAAACCTGAAGGCCGCTCCCGACAAGTCACACTTCTTTTTAACACGAGTTAAATTCTTAGGACATAATATAGAAAGAAAAACAATCACTCCATTAAAATCACGCATTGATGCTATTCAAAAGCTCCAACCACCAACAAACAAAAAGAAAATCCAAGAATTCCTTGGAATGTTAAATTTTTTAAGCAAATATGTCTATAAAATGCAATTATACCTAAGACCTTTCTATAATATACTTAGACAACAAAATAATTTTGAATGGAACACAGAACATCAAGCACGATTTGAAGAAATTAAAAAACTCTTAACTGAACAAATTTCGAATACAATTCCAGATCCAAATCAACCATTCTATGCAATATGCGATGCTTTGAATTTTGGCATCGGCGCAGCATTATTACAATCACACAATGGTACAAACAAAATGAACCTTATATCAGCAAATTCTCGATTATTCACTCAAGCAGAGCTACGACTCTCAACTCTAATGAGAGAATGTACAGCCATAATATATACACTAACAGAATATGAATTTCTAATACTTGGATCAAAACATCCAACAGTTTTATTCACAGATCACAAACCAATCATTTTTCTCTTTACACAAAAATCTAATCCAAATCACCAAGTTTATAGATTTCAATTAATTCTAATGAAATTCCCAAACTTACATATAGTTTGGACAGCAGGAAAGAATCTTGCATTACCAGACACTTTAAGTCGAAATACACCACCTGAATTACTTACACGTAAAACTACAGTTGAAATACCCAAAAATATAAAATTTTACCTTGCAGAAAACGAAACATCACCCCGACTAGAATGCAAATATGCAGTAAAAACTGACGTTGAACAATCACAGATAAACAATCTACAACACTTCCCACTCTGTTTAGATTGCCAAAATAATCACTACGAAGTTGATCTACTTGGAACATCAACTTTTAAACCAATTCCATACTCACAATGGATAAAAAATAACACCCAACAAAAAAGAGTAAAACAACACTCGCATAAAAAAGACCTTTTTCCATTGATTGAAAAAGAAAATCTAACTGATAAAATAAATTTATCAGGACCACAAACAAACGATTCAAAATACACAATAAATCAAGTTTTTGACCTCCATGACCCACTTGATACAATTCCTTTATCTAAATTAGAAATTGAAAACATTTTTCTCCCTCCAACAGAAAAAATTACAATTACAACCTTGAAACAATATCAAAATCTTGACCCGGTAATTAGACAACTAAAATCATGGCACAAGTATAAAACTAAACCCGTAAAAGCAGATACCACGATTTTAGGAAATAAAACACTTCTCCGATATTTTCGAAAATTCAACAATACAACAATTAATGAAAACACAGACCTTCTAGAATACCAATTAAATGAATCAACAGTTCCCTGTCTCCCTTTAAGTATGATTCTCATAGCTTTTAACATCTCGCATACACAAAACATTAAAGGACACTCTGGATCAGAGAAAACATATTCAAATTTCATACAGAATTTTTATTTCCCAAATGCACCAATTTGGATAAAAGTACTATGCAATGATTGTATAGTATGTCAGCTAAATAAACCTTATCCAAATCAAAAACAAATAGCACAAAAACAAGATTTTAAAGGACAAAGTTTGTACTTTAACCACCGTATTTCATTTGATACAAAAGGACCAATTTCACCCTCATCCGAAGGAAACTCCTACATTATGGTAATTGTTGACGCATTTACACATTATGTAGCACTTAACCCAGTACCACATTGTAACGCTTATTACGCTTACACAACACTCTATGAACACTGGATAGCTAAATTCGGACTACCAGAAATTTTAGTTACAGACAACGGTACAGAATTCATAAATAACGAAATCATCACATTTTGTCATTTATATAACATCAAACACAAACCACGTACATCTCATGCACCTTGGACAAACGGCTTAGTCGAAGGTATGAACCGTTCACTACAAGAATATCTTAGATGTATCATCAATGGAAATGACACAAAATACACTGAATGGTCAGCAGTTGTAAAACTATTTCCCTTAGCATACAATTCACAAATCACGACAACTTTAGGAATGTCACCATATGAAATGGTTTTTAATCAAAAGCCACGCAAACCAATTATGTTTACAGCAAACTCTCATAAAAATGCACAAAGTTATTGTCAACCGAATAAAGAATCAATTTGTTACAACTTACCTTTACATACACACGATGAAGATCATTTTCATCACCCACAAATTCTTAAATTAGCCTCCGGTACACACACCGAATGGATTTTAAACAGAGATAAAAAACACAATGAAATTTACCAAAAAGTAACAAAAAAGTTGTTACAAAGACAAAACATTAATGAACAAATAAATTCACGCTTTACACCAGCCTCCGATTTAAAAATTGGAACATTTGTTTTAATACCCAATTTTAACACTGAAAAAGGAATCTCTACAAAATTACAACCCCTTCGAAAAGGACCATACCAAATAATTGCCAAACCCACTGATGTCACATATAAAATTACCGACTCAAACAAAAAAGAAATTGTTCAACACCGAAACAACCTATTACCTTATTACCCAAAAGAATACGCACTACGCGAACTAACTCAATTATATTCTTTCACAGGTTTAAAAGTTATTCAAAATAACCCACATACGGAGAATGAAACAAAGGAACAACATGACATTCATCTCGAGAACCAAAATAAAAAATCAACCACAACAAAAAACAATACAAAAAAGCTAGATCAAAATATACCTCAAAAAGAAAGAAAAAATAGAAAATTGACAGAAAAAATAATACCCCAAGAACAAATCGACAAATCAGAACATAGAGAGTCATCACGACTTAGAAATCAACCACGTAAAAACTATAAAACATTCATCCCACAGTCTAAAATATTAAAGAAAGTCGAATTTCAAAAACAACTTTAATTTTATATTTCATAATCTTTGCACCTCTGAAATATTTCGAACTTTCATTTTTCAGAATAACATGCTGACAAACACTCAACGATTCTAGTTCATAATTAGCCAATAGGATTCATCCAATCCGTCACTATCTCTAACTCTAACACAGATCAACTAGACGAACGATATTAAACTCCAGGCATATCTATAACTATAACTTTGCGACATCCAGGTCAAAAATAGGCAAACCACTCCGACTTGACAACTAAAATAAATACCACCATAATATCATAACCCTCCCTTATCTAATAACCCAAAGATCAACAATATTTCCCCAACTCCGATCTCAAATACCCCCCAAACAAATATGTTAAATTAGCCTAAAGTAAAAGAACGACCAATTTAGTTAGCCTAAAGTATAAAAATCTCAAAAATACCCCAGATCACTTGACAAATAAAAATAAAGACAAAGAAGACCTCCCGATCACCATAAAATTCGCCCCCAACAATTTTTCACAAAACTCAACCCACTTGTCAAAAAACCAATAAATAATCCGACCACACTTGAAAATTGCCTCAAACAACAAAAAATATTCGATCGAGAGGCCATTTCTTAAATGCTCTTCTCTCGACCAGTCAACTTAATACTCAACATTTTCATAAACTTTTTAACGATATTTAAACTTTTAATCATATTTCTTTTTGATACCTTTGAATCTTTTGTAATAATCTTAATTATTTTTTGCAATATTTTTTTAATTTTCTATTCCATATTTGAACTATACCTCCAGCTTTCAAAAGCTATTGACTATATCCACAGGTACGATTCACAAAACTTATCTAAATGATACGAACCATTTTTAGTAGAACAGATATTTTTTTACTATTTGTAATTTTTATAACATTTCTATCATCCCTCATCTTGACAATATGCAAATGTATAAAGAAAGCAATCATCACATTCGCCCTAGCAACAATCCTCCTAATTCTTTTTCAAGAAGAATACTAGAATAAACATAAATTTTTCCACTAAAAGAATAAATAAAAAGCCATCAAAAATTGCTAACCAACAATCACTCAGTCAGTCTTCACCGACATCATCCCAAGATAACCCAACACCATCTTCAAATACCCAAAACCCCCAAACATCCACACGAATTTCTTTTCAAGATAACCCATATACCTTTGAAGAACGACATGCTCGCTTATCTGAACCGCTAGAACCAGTTCAACGACAAGCACCTTTAAGCGAACCAACATATAACTTATACCCAACACTACCACAAGAATTAAGTAGAATACGAAATCCTAGTCAAAACCAAAATACAGTCGAAATAAATAGACAAATTATACATCCTCGACGAAACAGAAATATTCAAACTCCCCGAGTTCATTTTGATATACCTCAATCCCCATCACAAAGTACTCCAGAAAACCCCATCGGTATATTACCAGAAATCCCTACGCTTCTTTCACAACGTAGCACCTCAAGCCTACCCTCAGATTACTTAGGTTCAACACCAACATCTGAACAAATACGTGAAAATCCCTTTAACCCTACAAACCAAACATCACGACTACCATATTGGACAACACATTCATTCACACAAGGTGAGCCAAATTTAATCAATGATCCAATAGATATTTCTACAGACACGACAACATCCTCATCACTACCAGAAACATTATCACTACCATCAACACCATCAATCAGTCAGTTTTCACCACCGCCTTTTAACTTAAATTTCCCAAATAACCTCGACGCTAGATATCGAGAACAATCATCAACAAATATTCCTTTAAGACTAGACTGGAATACATTCACAGCACCTCCACGATTATTTGGACAACACCCTGAAAGTAACCGACTCCACAACTGGGCACTAAATAGACTACAATATAGACAAGACATTCACGAAGACATTCGTGATCATAACATCCAAATACTCCAACAAAATAGTCTACAATTAAAATTCGAAATCACGGTTAAATTTAACAACATTACTCAACATCCCTATCCATTAAACCCACCAAATATAACAGCTCAATCCCTACCACCACCATTTATAACAACTGAAGTGATATACAAATACGACAGATATACCAAAAAGACAATTGGTTACATCACATTTTATAACCCATACTCAGGATTGTCATACACATGTATATTCTAAAAATTTTAATTTTTCTCCAACTCCTTTTTCTAATAACCTCAAATGAAAACATAAACCCTTCCCCCCGAACAGGACCCCAAGATTTATTAGTAACACATTACGATTGTGAAGAAAACGAACAAAAAACATTACACAAATATGCAATAAATCAAGTATCACAATGCGAAACAGAACCACAAGCCATAGAAACAACAAATGTAATAGCGACACTTTATTCAAAAGCACGAGCAACAACAGTTATAGGATATAAATTCACAGCAACATTTTCTGAAAAGAAAGTACATTGTTCACAAGTCTCAAATGGAAATAAAAACCGACTTGACCACGAATCATTCTACCAGAGTAATATCGAACGACTTTTACATCTCAATCCCGAAGACTGTAAAAACGAGTTACTAAGACTCAATATCACAAGAAATAAA
The DNA here is from genome assembly GCF_963678635.1 of Symsagittifera roscoffensis. Classification (NCBI taxonomy): domain Eukaryota; kingdom Metazoa; phylum Xenacoelomorpha; order Acoela; family Convolutidae; genus Symsagittifera; species Symsagittifera roscoffensis. The sequence goes on along the minus strand of NC_087067.1, from coordinate 20,631,101 downwards.
AACACAGATAGAAAATTAGTATATTTCCAAGTTTTTTCAGATTCTGTACATCAAGCAGAACTTGAAAGATATCAAGGACATATAAAACTAGATGAAAAATACCCATACAACGGCGCACACGGAAGATTAACTTATGACATACACGATAAACACTGGATACCGCACATTGGTATAAATAACCCATCAAACTGCAAAGCAGACACAAAAAATAAAGGATGTCAAGAAATCATGTTTTTCGATTGGAAAATACAACTCGAAAAAATACAACTCACACGCGATTTATCTGACAACACCATGATCTATCAAGGAATTAGATTACCTTGTAAAAACGATCAAGGCTATTGTGACCCTACAACACGAACACAAGCAACAATTGTTTGGTTCCCCGAAGACACATGTACAACATTTCAAGTAGCAAAAATACATGCTCGTATGATAAAATTTCACGAAATATATTTTATACAATCAATTCCATATGAACAAGTCCATCCATCACGAAGACAAAGTTCAAATTTTAGAAACATACACAATATAGAAAATAAATTGACACGTTTTCAAATATATCAAGAAACAGAACTTGCATGTAAATACAGAAATCCACTCCACAAAACACAATACTCCGAGATATTAGTCGAATACGAAAAAGGATTCGACATGACCACTGGAAAAGTAAAAATCGACCCATACGCCACAAGTCATCCCATAAACGAAGGAACATCATATATACCAGTTGATTTTCAAAAAAGTATTAGTCAACCTGGTGGACATCTAAAGCCCCATAACACTAGAAGCACACGTTTACAAGAACTATCACTAATGAATAGTACATATTTCGGTAACATCCACTATGATATTCACCTAGATATGAAATTAGACTACACAATTCGCCGAATTTTTCAAGAAATGTCACTCTCTGAATTAGAAACACTTCACCAGCTATGCGAATTAGAAAGGACACAAATCCTACAATCACTTGCACTAGCAGTATTAAAAATACCCTACGCAGGATATTTACTATCAGGAAATAGATCAAATTTTCTAGACTATGAAGGAAACATTTTATGGTTTTATACCTGTACCAAAAAAGTATCACCACTATGTTTTTGAAGATAAACGATGCTATAAAAGAATCCCTATCTTTTATAAGAATAAAGTACATTTCGTTGACACGCTTTCAAGACGAACCTATTTTTGGGATACCGCAGTCCCATGTGGATCAGAAAAAAGCCACAATATAGTTCAACTGAACCCTGATGAAGATAAATATTACCTTCTTACCCCATATCCCACATTAATGCAATCACTCAAAAAATTTTCACCTGAAAGCATCAGAGCTATTGCTCGAAACCCAAATATTGACCTACAATCAATTGGAATATATTCAAAATCCGATATCCAACATCACATTAGAACACAATAATTCCAAGAATTACTAACACAAATGGACACTATACAAAGACAGTCAATTGACCAAAACTTACGCAAACTTGCCGAAACCGCAGGATTTGCAGATATTTATACACAAGACTATAGCGGATATTTTAAAGACATTAAAGACTATATATATCTAAACGGTGAAAAATATAGACCACAAGATATTTCACCTATAAATATTTTTAGCTTTGTTACACTAAAAAATGAAATTCTCGATTTTCTAGGATGGCCCTACTACATCTTAGAAAAATTAACTATTTTATACGCAATGTTTAACTTTATAGGATTTCTTTTTTCGCTTTTAAAAGGAATCTATAATACATGCGCTATACACACACAAGTAAATAACCAAGCAAGTTTAGCACGCATACTATTTGCAGGATTTTTTGGAATTTTTTCGTCATCAATAAACAAAATTCTTTTAGACGCACAAATAAAAGAATACAACACAAAAATAGCAACAAGACAGAACACTTACGACGAAGAACATAACAATGTAGACATAACGCCTACAGCACCACAGTTACCACCCTTACCACATAACCATCCACTATCACTAGTCCCACAAAATTTTCGAAATTTAGCAATAACACATAATCCAAATTTTAGACCAACCATATCTCAAAGTCCCATTCAACATATAATGACACACCATCCACTAGATGAAAATACATATGAACAAATTATAGAACAACCCCATACCACCGCTTTTCAGTCTCAAAATAATAATTTTTTTAGCCCACGATGAGCCGACAACTTGGATCCCTACACCGCTCAAATTCCCACCCGACCAACCTCAACACTCCAATTACAATAATTCCACTTTTTGCTTTCCCACCACCCGATTTCCCAACCAATAATGTAACATCAGGCATGAATTCAGACACTAATTCACATATCTCAGTTTTATACTCCATCTCACAACTCAATAACCCAGATATTGAAACCCCCGACGAATTTGCAGACTCTGAACCATCTCCATCCAATAATTTTCAAACCAACTCCTCAGTTTTTTCAAAACCCCCTTTTCAACCAATCCCGCCAAATAACCCACTCCCATCGATTTCTACACCCTCTTATGCTTCACAAGTCACCCCAACCTACTCTTCATTTCATTCAGACCGATCATCCAATTCTCCAGATACTCCCCAAATCTCCCAGGAACTAGATAATTTTATCACCCTACAACAACAACCCTTCCACCTTGAACATTCCACTATAAATCAGATTTCATCCACAATAGAATCATCAAACCCACCTACCCCTACACCCTCTTCAGCTTATACCGCATCATTAGCACCATCCTCCACATCCACCGAATCATCAAATAGCACTAATAGAGCTTATCGCACTTATAAAAGAAAATTCCCGAACCATCCATTTCCAACAAAACCAGGAACAGCCCGTGAATCTATTAATCATCCAAATCACACTAAAACGAAAGATTTTTTAGCCATCACCCTACCTTCATTTCCACAGTATACTTTAAACACCCCTAACGACACTAACGACACACGCAGTTTGGTAGATGAACACGTTTTAATGCCTACACTTCAATGGACATCATATTATCATATTATCATTTTACTAACCCCCTTTGCCTACCTTTATCTAATACTCTCATCGATATAGAAAGAAATAAAGATATGCTATATCGACTCACCACACCATTATCACATAGACATTTCACTTATATATGATATAAAAAGTCACTAAAAACATACACTGCACCCCGAGCTAACGACTACACGCTAGAATATTACGATCACAACATCATCCGAACTAACCAAGACCAATTTTTAGATGATGACCGTTTCGCTAACCCACAAATCACAGAAAAATTTTTCATCAAAACACCATATGTATTTACACTCAATATATTTGATCGCAAATTCGACCACATCATTTCTGAAGCACTAACCGACACACAAGCTTACGAAAGTTTTAAAGAAAAATTTCAATTATTTTCACTAACCTTTCATTTCCTTGCACCACATGAAAGAGATTTGCACTGCTCACACGACATTATGTTACGCACTAAACAAACCCACACATATACATATTATCGCTTCATACAAAATCACTTTGATCTACACACTCCATCAAGACAACCACACCACCGATTTCAATTTATTAACTCTAAGTACACTTCACCATTTTTTCTTAACTTCACATATTGCATCAAAGATACTAACCTTCACGGTATTCTTCGCAATTATGATCCCATAACCCAAATGTATATTTTTTGTCCCATCACAAAGACCTTCAACGCAGAAGAATCCAGACCCTTCCTTATCCCACATGAATTTGTTCAACCTATAGAAATCCCCATATTAGAATTCATCCACAACACTAAATATAACCACAAATTATATAATCTCATCCAAAACACACCTTATGATTTTGCAGTTGGCACTGAAGAACTAAAAACCATTAAAGCACTTCAATTGCTTTGGCCACTGCTTCAAACTAAAAACATCATTCGCATACTAGCAAAGTTACTAACAAATTCCGACATAATCCACGACATCTTCCCCCACGGTTTTTTCCCCGACGACTAACAGGTAAGTATAAATTCTCATATTCTTAACTAATAAATTAAAATAAAACACTAACCATTCTTTATCCATGTTTTATTTAGATTTTTAGTCTTCATCTCACGATCATCTGCAAAATACACAAAAGAAAAAAAAAATAGAAAACTTCTTCAAATTTTCCAAAACTCTAATAATCTTTTGCACCAGCTAAATTAAATAAAGTTCATACCAATGTAGTAATTTAATTTATAAATTATTTCCCTAAAAGCAGTAATTCTAATAATAATGAAAATTTGTAACTTATTTTTTCCCCAAAACTAGCAGTAAAATTGAAATTCTATGTAGTAAATTGATAAGACGAAAATGCAGTACTAACCTTTTGATATTTCCATTCACTCGCACAAAAATTCTATCCAAACTCGCACAGCTCGCCCACGAAGAATTGTTTAAATAATGAATTTCAGTTTCAAGCTTTCACACTCAACAACTCTAACACACGATAACAAGTTTCAAACTTTCCTTTAACCCGGTTGGAAAGGAATTATATACTAAACAAAACTAACCAACGCAGCTTACTAAACACCACAACACATAGAATAACAGCATGACTAAGAAAAGGAAACCAACGGTACCCAAACCGGATTAACCCAGTTTAAAACTGGATAATTTATTCTTTTGAAGACTATTATAAAGTCTAAGAAAGAAATAATAAAACACAAAAAAGTCGAAAGACAAACCCATACCAAAAACAATTTGATTTTTGAAAAAAGGACACAACCAACGAAACATAAGAAAAACCACAATAAACCCAACATAAAACGTTATCACACAACAGGACCCCTCACAGAAACCGCACGAAATCATACTCCCACTCCTGGCCTAACCCACCAGAGAGGACGTCCTGAGCATGCTCTATAGCCGGCCTAACCCACCGCGCTACATCCACTCTTTGTGACCACACTTCTATTTTTAATAAGAGGTACTCAAGGGTGAGTAACTCTTCAAAATAACCGAACTAAAACAAAAAGCTTTTGTGAAAACAACTAACCAAAATCATAATTAAAACACCAAACTAATAAAAATTTTATAAAATGTAAATTATACCTTGCAGTATATAAATCAGCATACAACACCAAAGACGAACATCCAAAGACAAAATGACCCCACTACACTCGAAAAAGAATGGCCAACCACAATCAATATGCCGTCCACAATCACAACTCAAAGGATTTAGAGTACGACTTGACTTCGCAGAAAAGGACTTCATTGAACTAGACCAATGACCACCTCGATGTTCAAGTATACGTACAGATCCGAGTAACCAGGCATCCCCTCCACGCACAATCTCCACGCCATTCCCAGACAAGGTCAACCCAAAAGAAGTTCTCTACATGGAACAGAAAAACCTGACATAGCCAACCATTCTGAAATCAGATTTGAGTTTGTTGCGAAAACCCAGTCGTTGTCATGAGAAGACACAGCGATTGAACCTGGAACTTCTCTAACAAGAGAACCCAGAAGAATTATGATGTTCGCCAAAAACCAACGTCCATCATCCATCCTTTGAATTGCAGAAAGACTATTCTAAAAAACTCTGTAAAACCCGGATGGGTGGAACCTGATCTAAACTACATTTTATGATTGGATAAATTAGATATTTTACCATTGTAAAGTATTTAATATTAACCAATCATGATCCATCTAACTAACAACCCACTTATTTGTAAGTGCTGAAATTACTTGTAATTTCAGCACCAGAGAGATTTGAATTTAACTTAGAAATTAGTTGACTCTCCAAGCGAACTTCAGCAGCCGCAATAAACCAGTATACCCTAGATCTATTGAGCCTAGCAGAGACTAGTTAAACAACCTGAGACTAGATAGTATAAGAGTAAGATTAGGATCGGTATCAGACTAAGAAGTTGCACGAATCTATCCGGCCGAAAATAAGATAGCGTGACGAGCAGACGGTGTACCCTATCCGAAATTACTCTATGAGTTAACCACCTCGGTTATAACTCACAATTCCAACTGGCCAAAAATTAATATTTTTTGCGCAACATAACATCAAATTTTCACTGTTGTTATGCAATTTTTATTTAATTTTGATGTAATTTCGGCTTCAAGACATGGCGGTTTGTAGATATGGCGAATTGTTGAATAACCGTCTGAAAAACATAGACCATAAAAAACCGATTCATAAATATTAGATGACTTTGAAAAACAGATGGCCTGGTAATCATCGTGTGAACAAGAGAAATAGTGCGACCTTGGATGTGATTTGAGACAAATAATCGAGAAAAACATGTGTTATCGAAACAAGCTGGTATTATTAGCAAATTAGTAGAAAACAAGAATATTGTGAAAAGGGTGTGAACAATTTACCAAGAAAAAAACGATTTTAAAAATATGTTTTATATAATCCAAAAATGTACCTGATTGAACTGAATTGGGTCGAATTTGGTAAAAATTAATTGAAAAGTTTAGAAGCCAATTACTAAAAATTCCTAACAAAAGGCGCTAACAAACTAACTATTATTAGACCAGCAACCGCAAGTACGCTACAAATTTAACTCACAGGAAATAGTTTGAAGATTGGAACTTTCGAAGATGATCCCGGAACTGGTATTGAGATTCGAACTAGGTACTGAGAGAACAGTGCAATCAGGGCGAAGGTCCTGCAAAACAAAGTATATTTTGCCAGAAATTCGCAATGAGACTGAAAAAAGATGTACGGCAGCGTGCACAATGAGTTATCACAAATATATTTTAAGCAGTGGGTAGCGCAGAAAGTTTCATCGGCAGGTCTCTGCCAAATTCTAGAGTGACCATATTTGGAAAAGTTTTCCTTTCGAGCATTTCAGAGCATTTTAAGTCATACTATGCTTTAGGTTTCGTTGCAGAACTATTGCGAAAAGAGAAATTTTTTGTCGGCCTAATTGATTTTCCATGCACACCGAAAGCAATATAAAAACTCTAACTTTCAAAATTGTTCTGCTGCGCATTACGAGGCCAAGCTGTGCAATCTGTTCCTTGTATGCGGATTCCACAACAGGCCAAAATCAGATTTGTCGCGGAATCCACATCATTGGTACTTTTCTTGGATTTCTTCAAAACAACTAGCTATACTCGCTTGTTGTGGAATCCGCGACACAACAAATGTGCCGACAAAATTTACTTTACACTCATATGTACGCGGAATCCACGGAAGTTTTGTAAGTGGAATCCACTTACATTTTGGAACATGTTTAAATACTTGTCTCTGGAATCCAGGAACATACAGACACAAAACTTTGCGCCTATCCAGTGCACAGTTTGGCCTCGTAATGCGCTGGCGAATTTTTGAATGTCATTTTTGGGCAGTTTTTCGAAAGTTTCGGCAAAAATTACACTCAAACACTTTTAGGGTTGCTCAGCTAGAAATGGCTCTTAAATTAGTACCAAATGTCGGACGCTTTTGAAAAGTTTGACAGCCAGGACTGAGAGAGGAGGAGGCATTGACTTACATAAGTGACACGCCCCAGTTGTATTGGGCAAAAGAAGTGGCTTCCTCGAATAGAGCCAAACCAACTAGAGTTATAGTTGGTGCAATGCAAAGGGGTCCCACGTATTTCAACATCCAGCCCATCAGACCCGTGAACCCAACTAATACCTGGAGAAGGGAGGCAATCAGGATGGCTCCTTGCACCTGAAATCATTTCAAATTATGTACTTTGCGAACATACAATTTTTGTAATAAATAATTCGCAAGAAATATGATGTTTTGATTACTTTTTCACCTTACGATTTCTCATCTTGAGAAAAGAGGTAATATCAGAACTGGTCTTGAAATTAGTGAACAAAAAATTCCTTCCTGCTGAAAACTCAATTTCGTTTATTATATCGAATTTGTACTAGTTTTTTCAATTTTATACATAAATTTAACTTAACTAAATTTTATGCAAAAGCTTAACTTCCTTTTTTAAAGGTTACTGCCGAAAATTGAATTTATTATATCAGGCATACGTCACTGATTAGTTTTTAAGACAAGTGAGGGAATTTTGACAGAAGAGAGTTCCGTAATTACAATTTATTAACAGTTTTATTAGTGCCCTCTTGAAAAAGAGCAGTATCCTGAAATAAGTACATTTTCATGCTTTTTGCAATGGATTTGACTTTTAATCAACATACAGCTATATCTACAAACCGCTATATCTTGAAGCCAAAATTGCATCAGAATTACATAAAATACATCAGAATTACGTGACAATTGCATAACAACAGTGATAACCTGTTGTTATGTTGCATAACAAGATATGACGGTTTGTAGATATGGCAGTTTGCCTACCACCAATCAATTTGTGGCCCAAATTGTTTGTCTATCAGTTTGTTACTAAACGCTTAAACATCCTGAACCCCAGTCCATTTAAAACTTTGCGGTGATAATTCATTTGAAATCAATACGTTTAACCTACTTTTTTCAAAATATAAATTTTTGTAAAATTTTATTCGAAATCAGATTCAAAATTGTATTTTTTTAAACACTCATACCCTCTTAAGGGGCTCAAAATTAGTATTTCTACATCTTGACTTGAATTGATATCAATACGGTTTAATCTGATTGGCGAAACAACTTCAAATAACATGGTCCAATATTTTCATTAGAAGTTACAGCTGATAAAATTTTTAGCCGAAAAGACCAATAATAAAATTTTCACGGTTCACTTATGGGTTGAAACTATTTTGTTTATCTGACAATATTCCACCAAAAGACCAATAATAAAATTTTCACGGTTCACTAATGGGTTGAAATTATTTTGTTTATCTGACAATATTTTTGGCTTTGTTTCTTTCAAATCTATAACAAAATTCTACATTTTGGAAAGTTTTTATCTGCTGAAAAAACTCCACCTATTTGGATCTTCGGATATTTTTTTTGTGTTTTTTCATCTTCTGGAAAATTTATTTTAAAAGTTTGGCAGTGTTGCTCGAGTTCGGTTGGTTGACATTAGCCAATCGGATTCGACTGCATACATATCAGTTCAAGATACGAAAACATTGATTTTGGGCCGTTTGGTGCATAAGACCCCAGCGATCTTTCGAAAAATTATTTTTCATTTAACAAAAACACAACTTAGTCGAATCCCATGGCATCCTCTGTAATAATTTTTTGGAAACTCAATTTCTCAGCTATCTGATTAGAATTTGTGACAGTTTGCGTGCGAATAAATTAACGTTTGTTTGAATGAAATAGTTTCACACAGTTAACCAAGAATTTGAGTGGAGGTTAACACACGGCTGCTGCGTAAAAAATTCGTTGTATAAAAACACCCAAAGTGTAAAGCGAAGAAAGAGGAGGAAGAGAGAGAAATATTAGCAAAGCTATGAACTTAAGCTCAAATATATCAACCAGCCAAAAATACGTAAGTATTACATAATAGGTGTCTAACATTTATGTAACAACTGCGAAAGTTATGCAAATTCATTCACATGTTGTAAATTTTCGGCTGGCTTATATACTCCGCGCATTTAATGTTGGTTTATAATTCGGCTGATTTATTTACTCCCAAAATATTGGATTTGTAAAGTTTGACTGTTATATGGCAAATACCCATAACTTTATAAAAAGAAGGCCAAGCACATTAAAAAAATATTATAAAACTTGAATTTAATTTATGGAGAAGCTAACATCCTCCCCCTAAAATGGTTAAGCGCCTTCCTTTCAGGAACGCGTTTTTTACACGCACCCCTAAGAAACCTTAATCTAAAAAATCGGATATTAACTTGTTCTGTTTAGAAGGGAGAATGTTAATTTGATCGCAATTTTTTTCAATGTGGGTAAATATTAAACGAGACTGCTCAGGGTTCTGACTGCCCTGAAGGTTCTGACTGCCCTTTAGTTGGTCTCGAATGATTTTGGCAATTTAAATATTAGCAAAGCTATGAACTTAAGCTCAAATATATCAAAAATTAAGTCATGCAATGTGAGACATGTGTGGATTTAAATAAAACCAATTAGCTGCCTCTATTCAATTTGGAACGATGTTTTATTGCGGGAAAAGAAAAACAAGCTCTTAGACATGCTCATAGATATTTTAGACATGCGCATGTCAGTTTACTTTGGTGGTGTGCACACTCAGCTGACTCCATGCAGATCAAGAGATTATTTCCCAGATTTTTGAAAAAGCGTTATGAATGAACAAAAACATATATATTCCGAACATATATATTCCTCCTTTTCTCCGAAAGTCGGAACAAAAACGTAAGTTTGCAAGTTTTAACAGCGCTTACTGCATTCAAACAGGTCATTACAAAACGCCGAAGAGCAAAACAAGAGCATGCTGTTCAAGTGCACCAAATTATCTTTTTAAAACTCAGATTTACGAAAACTTGAGAAAAATTAAAGCAATATATACCGGGACGCAGACCAAAAAAGGAAGTTAGCCCCAATCTAATTGCTATTTGAAGTAATTAAAACAAGCAAACTCTCCTGAGTCGACGTCAAAAGTTTCTTAAGCTTTAAATCACGCCGGCAATAAACAAAATTTCTCAAAAAAAAATTTGTTCCAACCATTTCAAACTTGTTGAGAAATTTTGTATTTGGGTGTTTTAGTTTTTTTTTCGGCACAAAATCAGGTACCACATAAGGGATTATATTGGCATAAAAAAGAAATACAATCCATTTTTAATGGATTATAATTGATTATAATGGATTATATTGATATAAAAAATAATGGATTACAATCCATTTTTTATGGATTATAATCAATTGTTTTTGTTATTTCATAGATACTGACTATAAAAATGACAATAGAATTGATTATTAGCCATGGTACTCCAGTGCGGGAAAATTAAGAAAATTTCCTAACTATAGAAATTTCAATCTATAAAGATGTCATGCACAAAATTTGGTTATCAGAACTGACAACTTATCTACCAGTAAAATAGCTAGTAATTATTTGATCCGACTTTCGAAGAAAACGGAATATATATGATCGATGTGGTTTTTTTATTCAGTCAATTTTCGGCGATCGAAATAATATTTTTCAACAAAAAAAATATACACCATTGAAATTTTTTTACCTCCGTTTATTTTTTGCAAAGTTCTGGGAGTTTGAAGTTTGCCCATTTGCTCTTGCTCTAGACTATTATACTCGCGCTTTAAAGATATCATTCATAATGCGGAAAGCGTTACGCGAATTATTTATGCGTGGCAAATTATTCCGCACAACAAAATAGTTCCAAATCGAGTTGAGGCTGGCTAATTGATTGTAGTAGTTTCATACGACTCCAATTTTTACACATAATTTTTGATTTTGTCCAAATTTTCTAAATTTTCAGTTTTTTTTCCAAAAATTATTCAATATGGATTAAGTGGCAGAGATGTAGGGATTCGGAACATTCAGATATATTGCCCTGATATATGAGCATTCCATTCATAATGTTGAAAGCGTAACGCGAATCATTTATGAATGGCGAAGTATTCCGCACAACAAAGTCGTTCCCCATTTGAATTAAGGCAAGATAATTGGTCGTATTATTTTTGTACGACTAATAATTACACGCTTGATGTTCTATTTTGTCCAAATTTCATAGTTTTCCAATATTTTGTTTTACCAAAAGCTATTTCAGACTAATTAAAAGTCAGTCGGAACATTCAAGGCTTTACGAGCAGTCTTGTTCGTTTTGGAGCAGGCTTAGTAGAACTTTGCTGCTTTATAACCAAAATTAGGCTACTTACGGAAAAAATTTTGCTTTTTTTGCTAAATAAATTTCGATGCAGGGGAGGGGGGATTCCCTTTCAATTCTGGTTGCCAAATCCGCGCGCCGGAAAAACGGATTTTCTTGTCAAATTTCCAAGAAACGCCTAAAAATGCCGTTTTTTGGTCTGTTTTTTGAAAAGTTTTCTTGCGACCCAGAAGTTTTTTTGACAAAATAAGGTCTTTATAGTCTTTTTGGAGAGCTCGGAAAATCAAATCGGTCTACCTAAAAAAAAGGTCCGCTAAATTTTAAAAAAGGTCCGCAAAGTTTTCGAAAAACCGCCATCCCCTGTCTAGAAAAACTTCTGCGCACGCCAGTAAAGGTACTTATTTATGAGAAATGCAGAATCTTTTACACAATCATGTAATAGTTTTTGAACTTAATTCTGAAATAAACGCTGTCTTAAATTTGACTTACCTGGCAAATTTTCCGGTGCCAAACAACTTCTCCTGAAACAATATATGCATTGTCATAAGAACTGATTCATATATTTATGTATTAAGTTGTTTAGGAGAAAAAAGCAAAAAACTGTCCAAATCAAACAGTCCTCGCAAGAATTTATTGCGTACTACTGGTGACCAAATACTCTACCTATTTATAAGCCAAACTGTTGTTACGAAAAAATGGACCAAAAAATATTATCAACTATAATCCACTTCTACCTTCTGCGACTTCTCTTCAGACTTTAAAAGTCACACAGCGTGTCACTCTGCGACCTTGAATGTATAGATAAGGTCACCTTTTTTGTAAGCAGTTTCTTTACATTTTGCATAACGACTCAGGTGTTCTGAAAATCAGTCGCTATATTCTGGAAATTAGCCTCAATTAACTTGAAATTTTTTTAATGGAATAAAAACCAGTTTGTTCAATAAATGTGAGCCCTTGCCTTTAGATTGATCAATATTGTTCCGACCGCCGTATTTTAGTCTTTTTGGTTCTTCAAAAAAAATTGCAACACAACATCAAAAATCATAAATAATCTGGATTGAGTGTTATAATCGAGAGTTATAATTTTAAAACATTTCAAGGCGATTCGATTGATTGACATTGAAGTCTTTCCTCCAAAAACTTTCTCAGCTAAATCAATGCTATCTTAGAAAAAGCTCTTATTTAAACAGTCAAAAATTTTGAGTTTTTTTTTCGGAATTTTTTGGTTATAATTTTTTTTTCGAAAACTTCAAAAACAATCTGCAAAAAATTAGAAATAATTTTTGAACTTTTTTAAATTTTGTATGTTAATCATAATTTCAAGATGACTTTAGTCGATTATGTCTAAATTACTAGCATTTCAAAGTTTTTTCGAGTTAAGGTTTTACTTGGTTTGCTTAGCTCTCGTCTTTGACGCCACACAGCGCACAAAGTTTTGCTTTTATTTATTTAAGGTCATTTTTTTTCTGGGTTATTTGCACAGAAACCGGCTAGTTTGTTATTAGATGGAAAATCTATAATCTGTTAAGTATAATATTTGTAGGGCTATTTTTTGCGCGTGGTGTGATGACAGAAACGGGAGCTAAGCAAACAGAGTCAAAGAACAACTCGACAAAATTTTGAGGCCCGTAGCATAGTGGTAGGGCGTTCCCTTTGTGATCTCAGATCGTGCAATCGATGCCTTGCTATCATTATGATAGTGTAGGAGGTCGAGCTGTGACTTGATCTCTGGCTTCATTTCTACCACAGCCTGACCGACTACGACTGCAATAATTTTACCAAGTGAGAAATGTAGACGCAAACAAAAGCGAAGTTTAGTCGCAAATCAAGGAATTTCGTTCATCAAAATACCTCAGTCTGGAATGTGGGGAACCTCACACTGACTATGCTGAGACAAGTTGATTAGCTTTTCATAGAAATCGCAGAAAACGCTAGAAATATATATACTTTTATACTTTTTAGGGGGGTTCTTCACATAAAGTTAAAACGTTGGTTGCAAAAATTAATCAAAACCTTCGGGCATCAAAATCAACCAGAAAGTTCAGGGGACAGAACCCTTTTTTTGAACATTTTTATCATCTCCTATAAAATTGCCTTAAATGTTGGAACTCGTTGTACACAATAAGACAAAAACATACTCATTCAATGCAAAATATGCATTATATAAACCTTCAAAAATTTGAGCTTAAAAATTTTGCACCAGGAAAACACTTTTGCGCCAGTTGCTGATTCGAATTTTTTCATCATGTGGGTCGCAAAGATCGTGACGTATCTTCTTGTCTGCGAAAGCTGACAGAATCGATATTTGTTGGCGTTGACTTTCCCGGGTTGAAGTTCCACAATTAATTATTGCTTTTTCTGTAGTATCCCACTGATTGCTTTTTCTAGTTTTTTGCAACGCTAAACCTACATTATTTCATGACTTTTTCAATAATGATTCCGTAAAAAATCAGAGCTAAAATTCAACTCATTCTAGTAGCTTTCAAATGAGGATGTGAGTTAATAAACCCTACAATTTCTCAGCTGATAAAGCTTCGTGAGAGAGAGGTAGCATATAGGTTATTTATAGCTGCTTCTTCGCTAAAATTTAACCAAATTAGCGGTAATCCATCGATAGAGTTTGCTATTGTGGCAAGGAACAACCATAATTCAGTAATGGCAATCGCTGTTTTGTTTTTGCTTTTTTAAATTTTCAATGAGAACGCAACCCGGGTGTTAATACGTTTTTTCAGTCACGTAAAACTGAAAACTCCAAGACTTGGTCACAACATCTATTCAATAGTGCAGAGGATAGATTTCCATAGTATCACAAGCTCTTTACTTGTTTTGAGTCATAACTTGCCTGATACTGGTTCACAGCTTGGGTCTTGACTAAGCAGTGCAATTGTAGGCGCCAGAAATGAAAATGTGCCTCCTTGGATTATTGGCAATCTGAAAAAGAAAACCTAAATGTTGTTCAATTTTAATCATTTACAAATATGAGTAAATTAGTAAAATTAATCAAACAATCACACTCGCATTTCGTGTGATTGTATTGAACAAAATATTGTTCTGAATTGAAGATTCGAAAATTTACATTTAATTTTGTGTGCCAACTCCAAAACGTTATGGATGGTTGCAAAGTCAAAAAACAGTGATTATGAGAAGGTTGCGCTGGTGAACCTCCAGCCACTTTTGAAAATCACGAAGATGCCATTCGGTTATATTTCAACCAAATTGAATTATTATGATTATTATTATATTTATAGTGAAAGCTATAAAGGGAATATATACTAAAAACTGGTGCAAATTTGGCTTTTTACCGAGAAAAATTTGAAGCAACTGTTGAAGTTATTCAAAAATTAATTTTTTTTTGTGCTAATGTTTGCACAATGACCGCTTAAATATTTTGTATTGCATTTCAACTTTTGCGGCAAATTTGAAAATTCTCCGAGTCTATCTTGTAAGTAGCCTAATTTTTTTGTTATTTTTAACCCCTCCGAGTTTTACCTGACTCCAACGGTGCACTGTAAGAATGTGGCGATGCCGGAGACGAAGAAGATTGTTCCGAGCAGCTGTGAAATGGCCAAAAAGTTGTCTGCTTCCACACACAGATGGGCAGAAAGGGCAAAGGGAAGAGCAAGGGTTGAACCGAACATTGTGAGATAATGCTACAAAAATATACTTTGAAAATATTTTCAAATTAAAAATAAGTTTCAATAGAGGTTTTTGAGCAGCTTCAAAAGTTGAGAAAAAAACGGCAACAAGAGCCTCTACAAATGTCTCGAAACTGAAACATTATCAATTTGCAAACAATTTCAGTAACTATATTTCAAAAATCAATGTTGATGGAACTATGCTTAACATAGCTTTGTCCAGTTTTTAAAGCTTCAAAATTTTTTCAAAACATATTTTGAATCAGTCCATAGCTTGCTGAGTAGATTAATTTTGAAACCAACCTGGAAGACGTTTTTCATTTGAAAATTAACTGCAAAATCAGAAATATTTCAAATTTTGATAATCAACTAAGGGCGTTGATCTCCTATTCGAACCTGAAAACCGAGGATTAGGCTGAGTGCTATGGGTGGCTTGTCGTCGATTTTCCAGGTCAATTTGTTCGGATCTTCATCATGCTCGTTTGGGGAAGGGTGCTCAGTTTCTAGTTGAAGTTCGTTGTTCATCTCACTTTTAGTACCTTCTTCGCCCATTTTCATAATACAATTTGTTTCTTAATTGGTTCTATTTTTTAAAAACAGCAATTTTCAAGGCAATTTTAATTGTTTATAATTCAGTTATAATAATATTTTTTTTAATTAATGCTTTAGAACAAGTCCTAAATAGCTTCAATGCGTTAACTTTGAAACTGGATTTACAGGATTTCAGAAGTGTAATCAAATAAATGGTGTTGATGCTTTATCAAAATAATAGATTTTAGTTCATGCGCTGTGCAAATTACGTTTGACGCCATCTTAACCTTTATTCTAATGAGGGTTCGCTTAATTCTTAGGACAAATATTTAGTATATTTTATCTGAGCTGACATGGCTTTTTGTATGATTATATCAGCTTCACTACAATAATAAGCCTTTTCCTTCTCATTCACTTTACACAATTGTAACTTTTATGGCTTTGATGCATATGCTAGCAGAGCAAGGTGACAGGTGATTCATTGATTCATGAACAGACACTGATGAGCATAAAATTTTGTCAGCCAAGCTTTGCTCAAGGTTAAGCTAGCTTAGAACTATTCAACTAGTTTTGCGAAGAGTTTTCAAAAGTTTGCTGAACCAGTTTAAAAAAAACTTATTCACAACAAGGATAGCCGGTTGCTTAGCACAGAATGTTCCGATCACAGTCTTAAAAAAACTATTTTATACTTTCAAATTATTCCTCACTAGCATTATTCGTCGTTTTTTCGGCGTGGCGTGATAAAAAGATCTGAACGAAAAACAAGAGCTTAAGCATATTCAACAAAGATAGAAAAATAAGCAAATTAGAAAACATATTTTGAAGAAAAGTGACTAGAAAAACAAAAAAAAACCAAAAAAAATTCAAATTGTTTTCACTTTTTGCAGTTTTTTGAGTTTTGAAGTTTTTGATTGCAAAAAGGCGCTAAAATGCTTAATAAACTAAATTTACTCTAGTAAAACTAAAATTTTACGGCTTAACGTAAGTTATTGTAAGCTTTTAAGCCATTAAAATAAGCCACTGCAAGCCTTAAGCCGCTAGCTCTATTGGCTCGAATTAAGACGAAAAATCATAAACCTGTTTTTCTCAACGGTGGAAAAATTTCTTAAAATTTTAAAAGATTGTTCGAATTGCGACTAAAAGGGCTTTAAAGCAATCTATCACTCAGCTCTCTCCGATGTTTATTTGTGGTAGCTAATTCGCATGGAAAACAAAAAATAACTACAAGAAAAAAAACTAAATCATATTTTTGAAATGGTCGGAAAAATAACATTTTTCACAAAAGTGCACTGTGTTACACATTGATCAATTTTTTTAACCTGACTGAGACAACTATATCTATTACCAACTCAAGCTTCAACTCCAGCATAATGATGGTCTTGAACATTTTTCGGAAGTTTCTTCCGTTGCATCTCTCTCATTCTATTTTGTTATACAATAATGGAATACCAGAGATTCTACAACCTGCCCCACAAAAAATCAAATCTTTTATAAAACTTATTAGGAGAAGACCGTAAGCAATGTGTAAATCTTTAAATCAACTTCACACTGTCAATTATTCAATTATGACAAAAAAATTTGCCTAGTCAATGATTTGTTAAACAAAACTCAACAAAATCATGAAATTATTGCAATTTGCCGATGAAACAAGTATCCTATGTACAGGAAATTCAATAACATCGATTGTCGAAATATTAGAAAAGATACTTGAAAAATACTGAAATCATTTTTGCCCTCAATGTTGATGAAACTAAATTTACTATTTTTGCAAAAAATTTCGAAAAAGTTGATTAAAAAACATTTAAAAACTTCCACAAAAGAAGCACGACAGGTGTCGTGCAGTTTTATGAGACAAAAACCTTACCGTTTGAAATGAGCTAGGCAAATACTGAAGCAAATTGACTGTTTTATTTAATCAACACATTGAGACGACATATGATACCAAAAGAAACAAGAAATTTGATTTTCGAATTCTGAGTTTTGTCTCAACTATTGTTAAGTTTTTGATATCTAAAAAAAGTTTACTCCTGTCTCAAATTAACAAAGTAAAGAGGCAAATCAGCTAGATATGGGAAATTTTTTTGTGAAATCTACTTGCTCGCATCTACTTTACATGGTGGCCGCTCCTAACTTAAAAGGTTCGAACACAATCTCAAACTATATTACTAAACAATTTTATGACTTGTTTCTTTTTCAGAAGGCGACAGTGCAAACAAAGTCCATGCGTGGCATTTCATGCAGATTGTCTCAGTCTCGGTAATTTAACCGAAGGATTACCGCTTTCTTTGTATAATCAAACTTTATCGCGTTCTCTCTCTCTCTCATGAGTCGAAACTGTGCTACTTTGCCTTTTTTCGTCAAAAATGTGTTATTTCTCAATTAGTCATTTTTCTATATCAATTAACTTATGCTTTTATTTTTCAATATTGTACTATTATCGTTTATATTGCTATATGTTGTGACTATTATGCAGCGTTTTGTTACTTTGCACTTCTTGTGACTAAAATCATTGATTTGAAATTCCGAAACAAGTTGTTCCGAATTGAGTGAAAAATCATCTATAAACTTTATATTTGTTGTTGTAATCGGACTCACGGGTGTCCTGATTTATGCGCACAATTGTCAAAATCCATTTAAAGCTCTGACAAAATCTAAGAGAATTTTTCACACACAACGGGATCAAAAGGGTCATCCTGTGTTGGTCTTCACGTTTCTCAAAAATGATAGCAAATGCTAATCTTTTTTTTTCGTTCTTTCAACTTTTTTGTTACCCCACTTTTTGTTCTGAAATTGAGTCAGAATTTGGAGGTCAAAATTGGGAGTTTTCAGGTGTTTCAGCTAATCGCTTCAATAAGGAAAACCTAAAGTCTGCGGTTTATTTTCTTTCCCACGGTCATACGGATCACGTGGTGGGCCTTAATCAACCTGAGTTTTTCGAAAGATTAAAACGCTATACCTTACAATTCCGTTGTCATAAAATTTCAGCTAAATTTTTAAGTGGACTGCCGCTTTATATTCATTCAATTCCATGTTTAATGCCAGTAGAATCAGAGATTGAGGTAATATTGAAATTTTCAACTGAAGGCGACAAGACGGATACCTTAACAGTCAAAAATATTCCTGCACTTCATTTCCTAGGCTCAGTAACTTCTCACTAGTTTCCAAAGAGAAATTTGTTCTTTTCATTGGTACTTCAGATTGCATATTTTTGGCAGTTTTCCATTAACTAATCAAATCTTTTATAAAACTTGATAGGAGAAGACCGTAAGCAATGTGTAAATCTGTAAATCAACTTCACATTGTCAATTACTCAATTATGACTAAAAGAATTTGTTCGAGATCATGGTTAATTTGCCTAGTCAATGATTTGTTAAACAAAACTAAACAGAATCATGAAATTTTTGCAATTTGCCGATGAAACAAGTATCCTATGTACAAGAAATTCAATAACATTGATTGTCGAAATATTAGAGAAGATATTTGAATTATACTGGAATCATTTTTGCTCTCAATGTTGATGAAACTAAATTTACTATTTTTGCAAAAAACTTCGAAAAAAACGATTAAAAACATTTGAAAACTTCCACAAAAGAAGAACGACAGGTGTCGTGCAGTTTTATGAGACACAATACTTGCCGTTTGAAATGAGCTAGGCAAATACTGAAGCAAATTGACTGTTTTATTTAAATCAACACATTGTGAGGACATAAGGTACCAAAAGAAACAAGAAATTTGATTTTCGAGTTCTGAGTTTTGTCTCAACTATTGTTAAGTTTTTGATATCTAAAAAAAGTTTACTCCTGTCTCAAACTAACAAAATAAAGAGGCAAATCAGCTAGATATGGGAATTTTTTTGTGAAATCTACTTGCTCGCATCTACTTTAAATGTTGGCCGCTCCTAACTTTGTTTTGTTACTTTACACTTCTTGTGACTAAAATCATTGATTTGAAATTCCGAAACAAGTTGTTCCGAATTGAGTGAAAAATCATGTATAAATTTTATATTTATTGTTGTAATCGGACTCACGGGTATCCTGATTTATGCGCACAATTGTCAAAATCCATTTAAAGCTCTGACAAAGTCTATGAGAATTTTTCACACACAACGGGATCAAAAGGGTCATCATGTGTTGGTCTTCACGTTTCTCAAAAAAGATAGCAAATGCTAATCTTTTTTTCGTTCTTTCATATCTTTTGTTACCCGACTTTTCTTTCTGAAATTAAGTCAGAATTTGCAGGTCAAAATGGGGAGTTTTTTGATGTTTCAGCTAATCGCTTCAATAAGGAAAACCTAAAGTCTGCGGTTTATTTTCTTTCCCACGGCCATACGGATCACGTGGTAGGCCTTTAATCAGCCTGAGTTTTTCGAAAGATTAAAACGCTATAACTTACAAATCCGTTGTCATAAAATTTCAGCTGATTTTTTAAGTGGACTGCTGCTTTATATTCATTCAATTCCATATGTAATGCCAGTAGAATCAGAGATTGAGGTAACATTGAAATTTTCAACTGAAGGCGACAAGACGGATACCTTAGCAGTCAAAAGTATAACTGCACTTGATTTTCTAGGCTCAGTAATTTCTCACAGTTTTCAAAGAGAAATTTGTTCTTTTAATTGGTACTTCAGATTGCATCTTTTTGGCAGTTTTCCAATAACTAATCAAATCTTTTATAAAACTTGTTAGGAGAAGACCGTAAGCAATGTGTAAATCTGTAAATCAACTTCACATTGTCAATTACTCAATTATGACTAATAGAATTTGTTCGAGATCATGATTAATTTGCCTAGTCAATGATTTGTTAAACAAAACTAAACAGAATCATGAAATTTTTGCAATTTGCCGATGAAACAAGTATCCTATGTACAAGAAATTCAATAACATTGGCAGTTTACAAGAATTCGCTGTTAACAACTTTGATAAAATATACATTGATACAACTTTTTTGGGTTTACATTCCTTGTTTATACCTTCTAAGCAGAGGTGTTTTTAGCCTTCTGTCAAGCCGTATCAAATTGCCCTTCCGCATTTTAAAATAACGTGGTCTATTTTCGAAACCAATCTCGCTACGGTCATGAGTTTTTGTTGAAAGATCTTGCACTCTGATTCAAAACTAAAGCTCAGGTTTCGTTAGATCAGTATCAATTGTAAAAACTTGTCCCGTCAATCAAAATTGGCTCACCTTAGATGCTGAGATCATCAAAATATGTTTTTGCAAACTATTGAGCATCAAATTCAGAAATGCTCACAATTATTCCCACCTCAAATTTTTTCTAAAAATTGAGATTATGCCTGAGAAGTTGGTTACGGATTCGGTACTGTTATTTTTGTCGCTCTTCAACTGAAAAGTAATTTTTTTTTTGATTCTGCAGTCTGAAACTACTACAATCTTCGTTTGTACGAATAAAGATACCACATTTGGTACTGTGAAACCTTTACACCTAATTAACAAAAAAGTCAGAATCCAAACACGTCAAGCAAGGTGTGCAACCGAAAAATTGTATTCAGTAAGAGAGGTTAACAAAAATTTTAAGCGGAGGTTATCTCGAAAAAAATACCAGAATGCAAGAAGCTAGCAGTATGCACGGAATATGCACGGTCAGTGAAACAACCAAGGCGCGCTGCTAATGATGGAAATTTGAGGGCTGGGAGATGATGCAGTGACTAATAAAAACGAACCACCTGGGGAGATTGAAGAGAAGTGAAACGCAAAATTGACCAAACTGCTCCCCGAATTTTCAAAGGGTATAAATTATATATATATTTTTTTCTTTTCAATAAAATGATCAAACTGCTCAAAATAATTAAAAACAAGGAAATATTTTTCTAACCTTATTTTTTCCGCTTGTTTAAGATTTTTTGAGTTTTAAGAAAAAAAGATGTTTCAATCCAGTTGATCTGTTTTTAACAAATCAGTTTCAGTTTCATTTTCAATTTCAATCAATTGATCAGTTTCAATCTACCCGTCCTTTATCATTATTAAATCTCTCTCACGAAACCTCTCCCCCAGTGCACTTCTAAGCCATCTCATCTTAAATATATGCTGTTGATTTCTGAACCAAATACCGAACGAATTAAAGGTTTTATTCGATGATTGTGTTTCCAATAATCCCAAAAACTGAAGAAACTCCTTAATTGAGGAAAATTTTTGGGTGATCGATACTAAATGTTGACATCCACCAATATAGTTAAATAAGGTTTTAACATTTTTTCGTTGATTACACTGACAATGTTTCAATCCTTGCTTTTAATTTCAGCATTGCTATAGATAATAATTCCAGGTCTAGTTTTCAATTTTTTTTAAATGAAATCAATAAAAAACAAAACTGCGAAATCTATTGGAATCTGCTTGCATTTGCCGATTCCGCTTATAATTTTTTGTGGATTCAACTGACATTTGCGGAACCAACTAAAATTTCGCAGAATCATTTGATAGTTGCGAAAACCAAAGCAACAAGCTATATTATTCTGTTACAGAGTCGGCATCAAAACAAATGTGCCGACAAAATTAACGTTTAAGGTTTTTGTACACGGAATCCACGGACATTTTGTAGGCGGAATCCACTTACATTTTCGAAGACGTTTAAAGGTTTGTCTCTGGATTACAGGAACACTCAAACACAAAGTTTTGCGCCTATCCAGTGCACAGTTTGGCCTCGTAATGTTTCTATGCAGGCTGTTGCTGACTTGTAGTTCAAATTTAACGCGATGTTAATCAAAAAATTTCATTCTTAGTTTTTGATATGTTCAAGTGCTTTTAAGTGATTGTCTTTCAAATGAATACCGAATTTTTCAGTTTCAAAAAATCCAGATTTTTTGTTTATACATACCAATTAAACGTTTGCCTTTTCCACAGTTAAAGATTTCTGTTACTTATCCTTAAATTAATGCATGCCATCTATATCGATACATCAAAAAAATATTCACATATTTTTTTGTCCCAGCTCGTCTTCTGGTCCAGAAAACTGGTTTAAATCAGCATCTATTGCAACTTTTTTCGCCTTGGTCTACTTAAACCTATTCCTTTTTTTAACATTGTAAAAAAAATTCGAAAATGGTATCCCTAATCCTATGTTTTATTGTCTTTTGGTGCTGAATCAGAATTATTTCAATTAAGAATTTAAAGTTCTTTCACCAAAAGTGAACGTCGTAAAATGGTCCCAAAAGAGAGAATCTTTGGTGTTCAGAGTTCGAATCTATGAGCAGAGGGTCACACAACTCGACCCTTTTTCCTCCCCCAAAATTTGCAGGAGGGGGAAAAGGAAAAAGAGCCCACAACTCTGTCCTCTAATTCCGCTACTGACTATTGGAATCATCTCTCTCTCTTAAAGTACTCCGTCCCCACTCACTCACACACAAACACACACACACACACACACACACACACACACACACACACACATACACATACACACACACACACACACACACACACACACACACACACACACGCACACACACATACACATACACACACACACACACACACACACACACACACACACACAAACACACAAACACACACGCACCGATGTTTGAAACGGTTTCAGTCTGTTACCGACGCTACATTGATTTAGCGGAATCAGGGGTCTCCATTTATATTTCTCTGAATAGAGTAAATGAGACTTATGAAAATTGGGAAATGCCACTTTATAATACGATCTGGCCAGCTGCTTTTAGGAAAAAGAGATCACGTGCAAATGTGAAAGCACGCTATTGATACTGAATTTATATGGCATTACTATTTGAATCACGTTTCGATTAAGTTCAATTGGTCATTGGTTTTTAATTGTTATGAATTACTTCAAACATGAAAGTAATTAAACTTCATCTAACAGTTGCGTACATAAGGGACAGTGTTGTCTAAATTGCCGGCCATACACGCTTTGGTCTGTTTTTACACGCACTCTAGTCCGGTAGTTTCCATTCGAGTGACCCGAGTAATGGAGAATTGCACTGTTGGATGATTCTAGAAATTCCTCGAATGTTCTCGAGTGAGTTTGGTTGAAGATTGTCTGTCGTGCTTTGTTGTCGACAAAAGGAGCTACAGCTCCTGAGTTATACCCGAAGATTGTGACACCATCACATGTTTCGATTTGACCCGCTTTCATATCGATACCTGAACAATCAAACTTATAACTTATTTGGGAAAGTTAAGAAATGTTTTTAAATAAAGGCCTGCATGTACTATGCTCAAATGAGATTGGCTGAAAAACATTTTTTTTCTCGCAAATCTCCCGCGCTAACTTTTTAGGGGGAAAATTTTTCATTTGATCCGTTGACTTAATCAGGCGCACTTTCTACAAAGTCAAGCTTTCAAAAAATTCAAAAAAAAATTTTTTGCAGAAGTTTTCAATAAATTTATAAATCATTTTGATTTTTCGATTGTAGGGCGGACTAAGAGGAATGGGACGGGAAAAGGGTGAAAACTTACCTTCTAGCACCTTACGTCATTGCCATGCTATGGAACAGAACATCTGTTTTCAAAAAAGCACCGTTTAAACTAAATTTGAGAGGGAGCTCGCGACCAAAAAGCTTGATGCCATGGCTCTTTTTCCTTTTCCACCCCACCTACAATTTTATACTATTGAGTTACTGTTCACATTGTCTGATCGTTATGAAAATTGACATGCGGAGTGATTAGGCTGTGCCAAACATATTTGGTCATCATAATTAACCTTGTAAAACTACTTGTTATGCCATAAAAATGATGGTCTTGTGAGGTGGGGTGGGGGGCGGAGGAATTGTGGTCGACCTGAACAAGTCGACTTTAAACTTAACTTTCATCAATAATTTGTAACTTTGCCCTCCTCGAGAAGATCCTAGCTCATCATCGTGGTTCAGCAATCGGTAAGTAGATTTTTTGTTACCATAAACAACTTTTCTCATAAATCTGTAGGACATCGACCTTGCTTTTTATGGAGGCTCAAAATATAAGCCCCTGCTTACTAAGTCACGTGAGGCACGCTCCGGCTCTTTTTCCTCCCCCCCCTCACATATACATCAATTTTATGTTGTAACGAGGGGTTTTACAAGGTTAAGTATGAAGACCAAATATGTTTATCATAGCCTATTTAGTCCGCATACCAATTTTTGTAACAATCCGATGATGTGAACAAAATTTTACTATTAAAATTTCGCTGGTGGGGGGGGGGGGGGAAGGAAAAAGAGCCCACGCTCCTGATTATTATAAATTTATGGTTTGCGTACCTGTTGAGTCTTGTTTTTTCTTCTATATGGGTGGAAAATGATCTTTTTTTTTGGAAAACTTGGATTATTACTTGGATGTGTCTAGTTACTTTTTGTCGGCTTAATTTACAAAGCGAAAATGTTTTTTTTCTTCAAACCATTTTAAACTGATCTAAGCATTTTGAGCTATAATTGAGAGTCATTCCGAAATTTGTAAGTGTACCAACTCCAATTTTGCCAAATTAACGTTATATGTTTTGTGTTTTTTCTCGCTGAATGGGGTTCGGTTTGTTGTCTTAATATAATCGGTTGTCCAAACTTTAATATTCAAATTTTTCTTAGACTACATTTTCTTAACGGTTCATTTGGTGTCTACATAAGTGTTGTCGTCTTCTTTTGAACGTTTATTAATTTTGAGGCCTTTTGTTATTATCGAACATTGTGTTTTCTGCTCAAATAATTTTTGCTTGTTGAAAACCATTTAAGACAATTGGATGAATTTTTTGAAGGTTTAGTTTTTCTTACAATTTCTAAGGCAAATTTTTACCAATTTAGTCACTTCTATCACCTTTGTATTCAAGAAATTTTTTTGTGTTTTGTGGTCATGATCGTTTAATATTAGGCTGTTAGAATAATCTCAAATTTTCGCGAGAGGTAGAAACTTGTCTGCTTTTTTATGTAAAATCAAACAATCATATTCTTTTTTCTTTTGATAAACCAATTTTTCTGATAAAATTGATAAGAGGAGTTTTTTTGCAATCATTTCAGAATAAATTTAGGCTTTATTTGTTTAACTAAGAAGTCAATATAGAAAAAAATATATCACCTTTTAACAAATACGGCCAGCAGACATTTGGAAAAACTCAAGTAAAATAATCACATCCAACTTTGAAATGCACCTGTTTTTCCTTCAATTTTCAAGGCTTTTTGATAAAATTAACCCAAATCGATAAGAAAAAAATGTGCAGCAAAATCTCAGCTGGAATCAGCATTTGAAACTAAGATTCAATCAAGAAATCAGCTAGAAAAATCAAAAGAGTTGCGAACAAAAATTGAATGTGAACAACTGTTAATTTTTTCATAAGCAAATGCGCTGTCTAGGTAAAATCTGATCATGCCGTTCATTGACAGTTAAATACTGTGCGCTGGAGGCAAATATATGAGACGCGCGCCGCGCAGTTCCCTCAAATGTAACCAAGGGCCGAAAACGTGTTGATCAGTCAAAAGTTGTGACGTAAAGAGACCGAAAGGGTGAACCTGTGAGAAGTAAGGGGTTAAATTTCCTAGAGAAGGGGGTAATTTTAGTGAAAGGAGAGCGCTTCCGATAAAATGAGAGCGCTCTCCTTCCAGCTCTATCTCTATGCTTTCATTACTCGGTTACTGTTTCCTTACCTTTGACACTGAGTCCCATATGCTTGCAGTGGTCCTCGACTGCCTCAAGTAAAACATAAAAGAGTCTCGAATAATGTTCAGGTGCATAATCCGTCCAAATATTGGCTACATATCGCATCAGCATGAAGTTCCAGCGATTAAACTTCATTATACCATTCGCTATTCCACCCTGGCCCGTTCTCACCAGGTATTCAGGGGCTAAATCTATAGACTTCAAAGCAATTATGTCAGCATCTACGTAAATGCCGCCGTATCCGTATAACAGAGCAGCCCGTAAAATGTCGCTATAATGAATTCCAGTTAAATGCTTCAAACTTGATCTCAAAAATCGGTCGGTTTTGAAAATTCCTTCGAAAGGTGATCCTTCTACCGCTTCATTGGGGTCGATATTTTCAATAGCAATGTTTTCATAATTATTAAGTAACTTCTTTTGTTCTGTTGTAGTTTTTTCTTCGTTTAGCCCAATAACAAACAACACTACACACCATTCATTCCCTATGTAACGAGCGATACTTTCAAGGGCGCATAAATTTTTGGGAATGACGTAATCTCGCATAGTTTCAAGCATAAAAACCCGATTATTTTTCCACGGTCGTTTGCAGACAGGGACTTTTTCGCGATTAACAATGTCAATTTTGTATTTGTTCGTGTTAAGAGGTGTTGGCACTTCGAAACTCTCTTTGGCCCTTATTGGCGGGCAAATTTTGGAGTTATTGGCTACAAATCTGGGATAATTTCTTGATACGTTTACCTCACTAAGCGTGTCCGGGAAAAAATAAGCCCGACAGTTGAAAATAATATTTAATAATGTTATAGATATGACAATAACCAATTGTTTTCGATTCTTAGCAATGAATTTTAACGCCATTTCAAAGCTCCAAAAAAAATTTTTAAAGAAATTAAAACAAAAGTCAACAATCAAAAGTTGAGAAAAGTTACAACTGCCATAACATTATCAAATATCTTAAATGCGATGAATTTTAGATTTTAGTTAGATTTAACAGTGTTTTTTGTTCTTCTGGCAAAATAAAAACGAAGGATGCAACTTGTGCTCTTCTTGGAGAGAAAACAGTTGGATGCGAAAAAAAACAAACGATGCTGCAATTATACACGTGAAAGCATAATAAGAAGCATGAAACGAAAAAATGAATCAAAGTAGAAATAGTGAAATTCAAGATTTATTCATGCCTCATTTTAAATTGATTGACCGGAAGTGTTTAAAGCTTCACAAGAAACGTTCCAGTTTTTCTTTAGTTTTGACTCAGATTATAGGAAGATAAAAATTAGATCGGAACAAAATTAAACCAACAGTTCATTCATGGTAGAAGCGCGTTATGATGATACTAGTTAAGAATATGACAATTTGTCGCCAATTTAAAATGTCGTCATTTTCCGCTGAGATCCAATTGAGAACTTCTTCATCTGTCCTTGGTTAAAATCTGCATGCGATCAATGGTGCTAGGAAAGTAAATCTCATACTCTAGCATCAATCATTAAGTATAGATCACGAGTTGTGGGGCGAAGACATCAGAATTTTATCAAGGCAGGCATAAGAACGGTCTCCATAATGGTCATATTTTGGTATTTGTTAAGAAATTTATCCTCGAGGGAGACGGTCAAAAAATGAGCTCTTCAGCCTTTTGCTAGAATAAAAAGCAGATTTTGAAGAAACTTTGCATCGCCCGATGACAAATAATTAAATCTCATTTTTGCGATTCGCAGAGGATCTATGAAAAGCTTTGCAGCCTGTTTAAACATAGTCTGATTTTCTTATTTCCCCACATTCCAGAATTGAGCGAAGCTGTCTTTTTTGCTACTCAAGTCGTTTTTTTTTGCGTCTAGAATTTTCACGTGGTACCACTTTTACAGCCGAAAGCGGTCTGGCTGTGGTAAACCTGAAACTGGAGGTCATGTGGGAGGTCGTACTCACACATTATCATTGACATAGCAGGGGATCGATTATACGATCTGAGGTTCACGAAGTGAACGCCTCACCATTATGCTAAAAGCTTCGGATCAAATATACAAATAGCACGCATCATGATGGGCCTTGATCATAATCTTTACTTGTTGCCATCGGGCAAGGAAATATTTCTCTTTGTTGGGCTGTGTAAGAGGCTTCATGAGATATATATTTCTCATCAGTTAACAAAGTAGTCTCAGCGTAATTATTCATTAATCGAAAAAAGACAATATGACGCATTTTTGGGGTAAAAATTTGGTTGAGAAATTTGGAGAAAATTTTGCATTATATTAATTCTGATGACATTCTAAGCAACTTTTTTCTCTTCACTTTTTGTCGAGTCTTTACCCAAATTGAGAAAAACGCATTTGAAAGTTCAAGTTTTGCTCATTTTGTTCGGATAGTTTAAATCAGCACTGTATACATGCTTCCTTGACGTTTTTTAAAAAATCGATAACATAAGATTTTGGAAAAACATCATATCTTTTTTCTTTACGTAGATTCACGAGTCATATTTCTACTGTCATGAAAATATCTCTAGTTTTAGATGGACTGCTATGTCCGAACCAAGTCCCTGCACCACTAACCTGCCTTTTCATTTTACCAAAACAATGTTATTATTAATGGAACAGAATTGCATGCAATTCATGAAGCAACTCATTCCAAGCTCCATAGGATCTTTTTTGAAAAGATAAAAAAAAGAGACAAAACTTGTTTTTCGAAAAAATTGCCCTCTAAACTTTGATTAATGTGTTTCTATCATTGTGGTCGAATTTTTTCTGCTACTCGCAAAGAAACTGGCTAGGTTTTCTTTGCTATAATTACTATGATCAAAAATATTCCCCACCGTTTTCTGCAGGCTAATTTCAATGAAAGAACCAATTCAACTAGCTAAATTCTCACCGAGATCCATCTTAATTGACAATCTTAAGACGAAAAATTCGAATCACAAACATTACAAAAAATTATTTTTCTGATCAGTTCAGAATTGTTTTTACTAGCTAATTCCAAATCAATTTAAAGTTGTTTATTGTTGATAGGGAGCACTTTGATTGGCAAGAAAAGATATTGATTTCTTCGAAAAACGTAATTCAGTTTTCGAAGCACTTCTGTTTCTCCAGAGAATGCTAAGTAGTTCTGTTTCTCCATGGAAAAAAAACAATCCGTCAGAAGTTGATTAAAAATATTGTTTTTATTTAGAGTTGCACAGTCACTTCTATGCTCAATCAAATTGCGTCAAACGTTTCTTTCAAAATTTTGTTTCAACTCAATTTTCGCTTTTAACAAAAAAGCAAGCAATGAAGGTTGTATGTCATATCATGAGACTTGTTTTTTGTTTTTCACATATTGAGCCCAAAAACATCATAAACAGAAATTTTTGTATGATTTTGTATGAATTTTTGAGTAAAAGCTTTCTAGCCACATACAATTGATTTTGTTTTTTTATTACTGCATGAAATTGAAAATTCAAGCTCTGCGTGAAGTTGCAAATCGCTTGATGCAGTTTATCTGAGCAAATCGTGCCACTCAAACATTAAAACTCATTATATGGTAAATGGCTTGTTGTACAACTTTCAAATAAGATAAAAAATAAATGTATGGAAAATTTCTTCTTATGCAGTTTTTGTAAAATTTTTTGATTTCTCTCGAATTTGGTGACTAGCATCCTTGTCTTTCTATTTCGACCTTTTGAAAAATGTGGATGAATTTTGTATTTAGGAGTGCTTTATTTCTTTTTTTTTGTCCGCGCAAAATCAGCTACCACAAATAATAACTGGAGAGAGTTTAGTGATATATCATTCTGAATGTTAATGCGTTTTGTTGCGATCATTTGAAAATTATGGAGAAATTTTGTATTCGGGTGTATTTAAGATTTTTTTCTACGAAAAATAAGTACCACATATAATCATCGGAACATGTCGACTGATATAGCAAATTGAATTCCTTCAGTCGTGATTCCGACGACATTAAGCAATCTTCAAAAATGAATAAAGCGAGCGAGCAAGCTCATAACAGCTTAGTTAGGCTGAATTTAACCCCTGAAAACTTAGTTTTAGGCGAGTTACATTAATTTTTGGAGTTTCTACAAAAAGATTTGCTAAATTTTTCAAATTACTTTAACTGTCGAATATGCGTAAATTAAAGCTTTAGGTCAGATCCTTTTATCACATCACGCAGAAAAAACTACCCTAGTTTAGAATTTTTTGTAGTACAACTATATAGCTCGTGTAAAAATGTCATGGAGGATAAATCATGTCTGGATAGAAACTAACCTATAAAACAAAAATAAGAGAGATTCTTTATATTTCCAATTAACTGAATATTATTTTATTAGTTGTCCAAAACTTATAGCTCCGACATTGCGAAAGCAAGTTACTAGACAACAGGTGTTCTTCAAAGAGAGTAAAAGTACCCATTTCTGTAAGATAAAAAAACGCCAAACTTGATAAAAGTTTGACTTAGTTTGTTGGAGCTGTTTAAAGTTTCGATGCGGCAAAAGCCAGTTTTTTCAAAACGAGGAAAATTTGTAACATATTCAGCCAATTTAAACCTGTGAAAGTGTTCATTAAAGGAAATAGATTGAATTTGTGTAAAATTTTTGGGCTCTACAGAGTTGCCAAGATTCTGACTGATAATTTAAAAGTAAAAAGTTTCTTCAATGATGTTTTCTCAATAACGGTAGGCAGACCGTATCAATCCAAATTCAAAAACGTTTACCAAATCTCAAATTACCTATAATGTGTTTTACGAAACTGAGTACATTGGCAGTAAAAAACTGAATTCTCAAGTTTTAATATGTTGTAGTAATTTTTTCAATAAGGCATATTTGGTAAAATGTTTTCAACATGTGTGAAATCAAACACTGTCACGACATGACAAAAAATAATTGAACAATTTAATGTTTCAGACGAATGTTACAATTCCACTCGGTGAAAAACAACAACGTTATGGTAAAGTTAATTTGTCCTTGAGGTCTATCAACACTTTCTTGATGGACCAGCTACTGCAATGTCACCAGGAGACAATGTGTTCGGGTAACAAAAAAGCCACTGGAAACAAGGAACTTGGGCAATATGATTTGGGATAACCGATATCCGTCTTAAATTAGCAAATTAGTTGGAAGAGTGATTTATTTTTTTTTCGTTTTCGATATACAGCAATTTTACAAAAACGTTCCAAAAATTTAAAACAAGATACTTTTATGAAATTTCAACTAAATTAGATAGCCTAAATAGTCTACTGTTTTGAGTTTGCAAAATCTAAGCTGAAACAGGACTCCTAATTTCTTCTAGTTATCAACATTCTATATAAACTGTGTGAAATTTTTATATTGGTTCAAATTTTAAACAATTTGGATAAATACTAGAGGACTATCATTTTTTATGAAGTTTTATTTCGAGATATTTTGAAGCCTCGCAAACCCTAGTTTTCGAGATATCTCAATTTCAGAAATGATGAAAAAATGATGATTGGAGCACTTTTCAATTTATTTTTGAAATTCAATCATGAATAATTTTGTAAACTCTCAGCAGGCAGATTTTGAGGTTTATGTCTATCCTCGTAAATTCATCCTAATTTTCAGTTTCTTTTACATACATGAGATTGCTTTGATGAAAATCCTTGGCTCAAAAAAAAAACTCAAAAATTCACTTGCTCAGATATTTCACAGTGTAGAAAAACTCACATATCTTGTTCAAATCACTAGAATTTATTTTCGCTTCAATTTTTAAAATATATGTATAAGTCTGTGTAGTTTTTAATCAATTTCAATCAGCTCGACTACAATATCCTCGTCTGCATAAACAGTCATATTGGACAGGTAATCAATGATACACGTCTCGGCGCAGCTCTCGTAAGAGTCGAACACGCTAGGCCTTGCTGGCTTGTCACACGTTCCCGTTCTACATGTATTTCTGACAGAATCATAGGCCCATGCATCCGGAGTCAGACACCTTGCCACTGGACCTGCATGACACTTTTTGCCATTATAAACTTCTATTAATAATCATAAAACATTGTATCCAAGTAAGTCATTACAATATCAGAATTACAATGAAGAATTCTTTTACAAAAACGTCACTTCACTTGAGAGGGCGCCATAAAACTGGATTAAGCCTGTTTTCAAGTATTCGACATTTTTTCTCATCGGCTTCTAATAGTTTCTGTTTTTGCTACTCAATTTTTAATTCCGCTATTATTATATCTGCAAGGGACCTCAAGAAAACCCGCCAAGAAAACTCGCTTCAACAAAAATTTGAGTTAAGGTGAAAATTTTTATAGTGAAACCTTATGACACTTCCAGAAAAATTCAGTTGTGAATAAAAATTACAGATTACAATAAAATTAGTAGAAAAAAAAACAAAGTAAAAAATTTAAAAATTGAAGTAAATTGTATCTGCTTCTTAATTGCATCATGTCGTCATTCAAAGAAGTGATTAGTGGCTGTAGTTTAATTTAATAATTTTTGTGGAGGTTTGTATATTATAAAGGCAAAGAGTTCTAGGTCACACCTGTGTAGAGACACAGCTCGTCTGAAGTGTATTCTTGTGGAGTTGTTAATGTGGTTCTCGAACATCCAAAACTGATCAGACAAAAAGTCAGCAGAAGAGTGGACAGAAGCTTGGAATTCATTTTTTGAAGTCTGAAACATTGATTTTTCGTTTTTGAGTTATACCAAACACTTAGCATGGTAAAAGGGAACTGGCTGTAATTCGAGCTTCCAATTTGGATAATGAAAATTAACTTCTATCTGAAACAAAAAAAATTACAAAATGCTTTTTTTTCTAAGTTAGCGAAGTTTCTCAGTTTTGATTATGAAACCGAAAGTTTTGAAATTTTGAAGTGATGTCAGACCAGACTACTATAAGCTCTACTCTAATTTTTGAATCGATGAAATGGGTTCAAATGGGTTCAGATGAAGAAGTCCAAAGTTGAACAAAAAATTTGATCACATTAAGCAATGTGAATGAATTGTGAGTGACCGATTACAATAATCACAGATTTTGTTTGATTTCAAAGATAAAGTTGCTTTCTTGTTCTTTCGAAATGTTTTCCCACGAGTAATTGGAAAATGATGTAATTTTTGTGCAATCTACTATTACTACTATTAATATCATGGGATGCGGGCTTTGCTGTCAGACCCCTACAACCTCATTTCTGTTGATTAGAGATTTGGTTCATTCTAACCTTTTGGCTGTATACTAACAGGCCTATTAAACTACCCATCAACCAGACGATGCAACAGTGAAACAAGTTGATGTTTCCAGTGATTTAGATGGCGAAAAGTAAAGTTTTCTTAAATTTAATCAAAGAAGAAACAATCACAGTTAGCTTCTGTGTTTCTTCTTTGAAGCGCTTGATGGGTAAAACATTTTGAAACAAGTCACTCGATGAATAAAAATTGAATTATTTTCTGCTGATTTTTTTTCTGGATCGATTTGAAATGATTCGTCTCATGTTCATATTTGCGATGGCACAAAAAATTTTGTTTAAATACAGATGTCTTCAGAAAGCTCGGAAAATTCTTCTGGTCGATCTGAAATTAAGTTTTCAGAAATCAAAAACAATCAATTTTTTCATGAAATTTTCATTTTTCTTAACTTTTTTTTTCATTCTGTTTTCCCAAAGAAAGTCGATTAGGCAACAAACTACTAAAACTATATCCAAAGTTGTGAAATGTATCAAAAATTGTGAAATCTGAAAAATGAAAAAAATAGATACATTTTTCTCGACACTTTCTCAAAAGCCGAATCAAAGCTGAAAAAGTTATTCAAACTTTCTTTGAGTTTTTCAAAACGGCGGAGAACATGTTTTTTAGGGACACTAAGCAAACATCACATTAAGCGACTACAAGGAGCATACCAGAAGAAAGAATTGAATTAAGAAACTCGAAAGCCTGGCTGCTCTATTTTTGACCAAAATCCATCTCTTCAATTCAGAATTTTTCTTTTTTGCCGTTATCATTTGATAACTTCTCGATCTTCGGCTGCTAAAAGCTGGGGTTTTGGCTTTTGCAATAACTTCCATATTTTTAACAGCGAAAGCCACATTCAACAAATGGTATGAAGAATTGCAACGTAAATTATTTTTGGCCTTGTTTTTTGCCGTATTTATATTATCGAAATGGTTCCGGCGCACGTCCTGCAATCGTCTTGAGTTTGTGGGCCCGAGTGTGCTATTGGAGGGCAGTACCTCAAGATCAGCCAATTTCTACACAATGAAAAAACTTTAGTTGAAAAAATTTCGGAACCTATGAGACAACTTACTCCTTCCAGAGAGTACAATCCGTTCATAGGTTTTCTTGATCGATTCAATGGCCTCAATACAGCCTGCAGGAAGCAAGTTTGGTCCAGATTTAACTTCCATAGGTCCTAATTGTAAATGGGGAACCACAAACAGGGATTTATTCCTCTTTCCTGGGTGCAGTTGTCACCTCGGTCCTCGTAGTTCCTGCAGCATCCGTCCAAATGGCTGAACTCAGGCTTCATCAACGGTGTATCGCTCTTATTTGCGATACATCCGATTGCGATATTCCCGTGGACCCGATGGTAACACTTGGTGTATCGGACATTTACCAAGTGTTATCATTGGGTCCGATCTTTGTTCTGGATCTCACGAGCTTCTCACTGTCTGGGGTACTGGTGGGACTGATCCCAAATGGTTTTCAGAGTGTACGACACGATTATGGAGATGACCCGACTGAATATTGATTTTTCAGCAACCAGTACTCCTCTATCAAACAGTTCCAACTCCAATTCGTCCCTTTGTTCGTGGAAAACGCAGTTCTTCCGAGCTTTTTCTGCTAGGGTAGCAAAGTGGAAGCCATCCGAAAGTTGTTCGCCGTCCGCAGTTACAAATCTATCATAGCCACTCTGCCGGCAATCAGCTGGGCTAGATTGCATTTTATCACTCAAATCTTTTTGTTTCCTTCTCTTACTACCGACTATAGAAACTCCTGTCTGATATCAGACAACAGACACACCAACAATGTGTCTTTTTTTTCTCGTCTCCTTTCCGTTATGCGTTGAAGCTCCCTATCGAGATCAATACTTCGGCTAACCTGTCTGGTTTCATTTAATGGGGCTACCGAAGCTCCTCTAAAAGCCATTGACATCGTGACCCATGAACTACTGAGATTAGGCAGCACCCTCACAAGTAGTTTCTCAATCTCGCCGGCTGCATGCTGAAGTTTGGCTGCCATAAGGAAGAAATGAAACATCATCTTGAGTCAATTTCCAAGACTCTTCGTAAGTTGATTTTTCATTTAATTGTTATTTAGGATGTCCGATCACCTTTTTTCCGGGGGCATTGTCCGCACGCCCTTTGCGTACACTTTCAACAGTACTGGTTTTTCCTTGATCCTTTTTCATTCGTAGATAGTCGAAGAGTTCAATTCTGCCAAAATAGTTCTGTAGGTTGCTGCCATCCCCTGAATCTCTTCCTTTGTTTCTTCCTACTAGGCGCCCTGCCATCTCTGCCAATTTTTGCGGTGTATCTTTAACTTGGGAGTCTTTTAGTGAAACGCTTGGGTCA
This sequence comes from Symsagittifera roscoffensis, assembly GCF_963678635.1. Lineage (NCBI taxonomy): Eukaryota > Metazoa > Xenacoelomorpha > Acoela > Convolutidae > Symsagittifera > Symsagittifera roscoffensis. Next base: position 20,595,220 of record NC_087067.1, on the reverse strand, counting down.
AACTTTGTCCTTCTTCCTGTTCTTGACACCGTCTTCACCTGATTGGTTCTGCTTCAACCTCTCCGTTTCAACACCTCTATTGGAGTAATGTTTCGAGGAAAGTACCTTTTATGTGATAAGATTCTTGCCAACTTCAGCCATTCTGCTCATTCTGTTCAGTCCGATGCTAACAATTCCAACTCCAATCCGTTCCCTCGTTCTTCGAAGACGCGGTTGCTCCAACCTTTTTTATGAGGTAACAAAGTGGAAGCCATCCGAAAGTCGTTCGCCGTCCGTAGTTCCAAATCTATCATGGCCACTCTGCCGGCAATCAATTTCTACTAAGTGAATTTATCTTTACTTCTCTTACCGCCGAATAATCAAAATCATGTCTAATATCAGACAACAGACTAACCAACATTGTGTTTTTTTCTTGTCTGCACTTCGTGATGCGTTGTTTGTCTCGATCAAGTTCAGCTAATCTGCCTGGACTCATATATTTTACTTTTTTGAGTAATTGGGCTATGGCAGCTCCTCTAAAAATCATCAACATCGTGATCCATCACCTGCCGAGATTATGCAGAATCCTCAAAAAGTTATCGCATTTCAAGTGTGAGGTATTCAATGGTGCCGGTTGCATGTGGAGCTTTGGCTGCCATACGGAACAAATGAAACATCATCATGAGGCGATTTCCAAGACTCTCGTAAACATTTTATGGAAATCTTTTTTGGGATGTCCGAACATCTTGTTTGCTCCTGGGAATTGTCCACACGCTTCTGATTGCACTTTCAACTTTCATGGTTTTTTCTTGATCATCTTCATTCTAGATGATCGGCAGCAATCAATTGTTCTGTAGGTCGCTGCCATCACCGGAACCTCTTCCTTTGTTTCTTCCTACTAGGCGGCCGGCCGTCTCTTCCGGTTTTTGCTAGGTATCTTTAACCTCTGAGTCTCCTAGTGAAACGCTTGCCCCCAGCCTCGTCCCTTTTCGTGTTTTGACATCGTTTTTATCTCGCGTTTGCTTCCCTCCATTCTCTTGATTTCAACACCTCTATTGAGGGACTGCTTCGAGGAAAGAACTTTTTTGTGGTACGGTTCCTGCCAGTTTCAGCCAATCTGCTCGATAATTGCATTATACTAGTTCACTTCATCATAAAGCTCCTTTCACATATGGTGGTATTCCTTCATCCTTGTGAATTGCTATCTGAACGTTCGGAGTTTTGATCCCATTTCCGCAATATCCTTCGTTGTTTCTGGCGTTTGTCTTCCCGTCTCTTCCCTTTTCCCATTTTTATTGGCACTGCTACTCCTGTTGCCGCCTTTCACGATGATGCATCTTCATTCATCTCTTGATGCAACCTTCTAACACCAAGCCTGGGTCTTGTGGGCAGGGGCATATCCCCTAGCTGATACATATGTGCTCTTCCCTGACCAGTATTATTCGCCAAGTCGTTGCTCCGCCTCTTCACCTCATCACTAATATCTATTGGTGGCCTAGCCTATCCTGCTTTCCGTAAGTGACCGTCTTCAAAAATTCCTTGAGGCAGTCGTCTGCGTTAGCGTACCCTCTGATGTTGATTGGGCTACTATCAAACTGCCAGCTTCAAGTTTGCCGAGAGTAAAAGTCTCTCTCTATCAGTGGGCAAGGGCCATTAGTGAGTTGAAGCTCTCGATTGCCTCAGATGTAAATTCAATGTGATGCGAGTGTAAAATTTAGAATTTTGTTTTGATCAATCACAAAACAAAAAGTCAAAATTTATCACTCTTATCAAAATTTTACTCTTCCTCAATCACTTGTATTGAAACATTTCTAAAAATTATCGTTTTGTGAATGATTTGTTCTGAAAGGTTGTCGAAAGCTCTTGAAAATCAATGCTGTGGCAAGCGATCAAATTTTGGACAGTCGACACTTCAGGTCTTTTCCTTAGATCATTAATAGGTTAGTTGTGGTCTTTACATCACTCCAAACAAGCCATTTAACTTCATTATTTCAAATGATCTAACCAAAAACCCTACCTTCAGATGAACCGGCGTTAACCTTGTAATCTTTAGAACCCGAAAAAGTCCTTAAAATTTACAGACCCAGTACTGCTTTTTTTGTTCCAAGCCTTGATGGCTAAACGCTTGGAGCTTGTGCTCCTACCTGTGTCTAAAAAGTGTCTACCTGTGTCAACCTGTGTCTACCTGTGTGTTTCTTGTAAGGATGAAGTTTAATGCATTCATCTGAAAAGCTTATATGTATCAGCGAATACAGCTCCAGTAGAATCAGGTCTGAAATTGATACATAAAAAATCTCCTTTCTATTTAAATCCTCTTTTAAAACTGATCTTTTTGCTGTTTCTTTTGTTAGAAGTTTAGAAGTAAAAAAAAGAGTTCAAATTTCAAAGGTAAAAGTTATTAAAAAACAAAATTAAAATGAGTTTGAATGGGAAATTTCTTGAATTTGTAGTTCAATTTTTTCTTGAATTTGTAGTTCATATTTCTAATGTCTGAGCACCACTAAAAACTTTTCTAATTAGAATTGATAACTCAAAAAACAACAACAAGATGATTCGTTTGTCAAATAATTTTTCAAGACTAGAAAAATTATCAAAAGAGCCGGAAAAATGGCAATGATACAAGAAAATCAACAAAACTACCATTAAATTATACTGCTCCGGAAATCATTCAGAGATATAGCTACTGACAGCTATAGAGAGATTAACCTTTCAAAACATGAATTTTCAACATTAGGAAGTTTTTTTTAAGCATACTACCAACAAAGTAAGTCTGGAGCATAAAATAGCCGAACGTGATTTAAAACTCGTTATAATAGAATGCAAAAAGAAAAACAGAAAACTCAGTCGTAGAAACCCCCAATTCCTTGTGATATATCAACCTGGGCTTTAGGATGGTGCAAACTGCTTATAAAATTCCTTTGTTTTTGTCTTGAAGGAACATATCATGCTTAGAAAGTTTTGCATCATTCTTAAAAATTCTCTGATTACACCCCTGAATATAGAGAAAAAGATGCGAAAGTCCCAGAAAACTACGAAATTACTTCAGTAACAGGGAGGGCAATGATAATAAAAACTAGGAAAAAATCTGTATAGTCATATGAACGAGTACCTGGTGAAAGATGATTGTAAAATCGAAAAAAAATCTTGTTTCCCAGCATCATAATCAACCACAGATGCACTAATATACTGCACTAGGCCTTTCCAAAAATCAATTAGCATTAACAAAACTGTAAAACCTCGTCGTTAGGTCTTTCAAAGGCATTTGATTCCATCAGCCACAATTTTTTAATTGTTACTTAGAATTACCGGGTTCTCAAAAGATTCAATTGATTTGATTGAAAAATTGGTAAAACAGATAAAATTTTCGGTAAAACAGATAAAAATTTGATACGGTACAAAAACTTACATTCGTGTCGAAAACGAATCAAATAAAGAAAAATATTTGGTCAAATATCTACGAGTTGTTAACAATCAAACAACAAAATTTCAGCAAGAAATTCAAAGTACACTAAACAAAATGACAAGTGGTAATAAAACATCACTAAAAACGTTGCATCAAAAAAACCGTTGCATTTACTCACCAGATTTTTGATAATGAACGAGCTTGGCATCAAGCAATTACTCTTTGGAATAACAATTTTACTCCTTGGAATAACAAAAAAAAATAAAAATTTCATTTGAAAAACGGTTAAGTTGGCTGTGAAAACTTGCTTTAACCGTTCTTACTACAATTATTCTTCATATTCGAACGACAAATTTAATTAAAGCCAATTACGCTTTCCTATTTGGAAAACGTCATGTCATTCGAGTTAGTTTTTCCAAATCATCAAATAAGTGAACATTAGCGAACAAAAAACTCACAAAGCAGCAACATAATATCAAACTCTTGACGTTTATTTTAGGGGAAAAGGTAACTTTTGAAAAAGTCGAATTCATTATGTCATGCTCAAGTTTATCGCGGCAATTGAAAGAAGAATTCAATAAAATCAGAAGACTCGAGACATAAGAGTGAGAAAATTGACCAAAAATTGTGCTTGAGTAACCAATTCCAGTAGAGCTGTCTTGTTCTCGACAGAGAGTATCGCGAATTCCTACAACAGTTCCATCGCTGGGCAGGAGAGAACATTGATTGGGCAGGTGGACGAGTGAAGCTGCCCAATGGTCAAAACAATAAAACTTCTAGAGTTAATACTAGTTATTCCCTAAAAACTTCTAGAGTTGCTTTACTTACATAATTTACTTAATGCTAGAGTCGCGTCACTATGTGTGTACTTATTTTGATTTTTTGAGTGTATTTTCAAACGATTATGTTGAAATAAGGCAGCTTTCAGGCTGTTCAATCTGAAATGGATCAAAGGTCCACTGTCCTATAAAAACTAAGGGCACACTTGAGTTCTCAACCCTGTTTTTAACGGCGTTCGCTTGTTTTAGGTAATTAAAGACCTAGTCATGGGGGCGTTCTATTTCTAGAGTGAAGATATTCTGGTAGTGGCCTTTAGACTGTTATACAATTTTGTAGTCCCAAGTCTCAAGCGAACCAAATTGACTCCGACAGAGTGAGGTACAAAACACAAGAGGTAGTGTCCCTGACCCCTGAGCCAATGGTTATAGGACCAATTTTTGTTAAGGAAATTTTTTAAAACACAATACTAACAAAAATAAGTCTGGAGAAAAAAACAGCCGAACGTGATTTAAAATTCTTTATATCAATAGAATGCAATAAAAAACTGAGAAAACTCAGTCTTAGAAACCCCCAAGTCCTTGAGATATACCAGCCTAGGCACTTAAGATGGTGCAAACTGCTTATAAAAGTCCTTTGTTTTTCTCTTCAATGAACATTTTATTTCAGTTTGGAAAATTTTGCTTGATTCTTAAAAAGGCTCTAATTACACCTGAACATAGAGAAAAAGATGCAAAAATACCAGAAAACTTTTTTTCAACCACAGTGAGGGCAATGGCAAAACAAATTGGAAATGCACCACTATGCTTTACTAGGCCATTTCGAAAATCAATTAACAAAAACAAAATTGTGAAGCCTCGCCTTTAGATCTTTCAAAGGCATTTGACTCCATCAACCACAATTTTTTAATTGTTATTTAGATTTATAGGGTTCTCAAAAGATTCAATCGAACTGACTGAATAATAGACAGCAATAAAGAACATTTGAAAACACTAAATTAGCTTATATTTTTCTATTTCAAGGCTTTTTGCAAGGCATAAACCTTGGACTTCTCATTTCTAGCTAATAAATATGTTATCTTAACCGACAATTACCAAATACTTGCAGAATTGTTCAGTACGCTGACGATACAACGCTCTTTGTTGATAACGGAAGTCCAGAAATAGCTATCCGAGCTTAATGGCAGGTGGGAATCTTGAGCTTCAAGACTTAGCTTCACTGGTACAGATACCTACAGTCCCCTTGATGATGAACATGAATGACGTTTCTAGAGGTGAATCGAGGATGATGACAAAGTTGCCTGAGAAGGTGAGCTGCCTCTTGCAGGAGACGAGGATCTAATTGGATTCTAAGACATTTACGATCTGCACGGTGCCGAACATTATGACGCAGGACGAGAACGAGATGAATTTGAATGAAAGAGAACGTCAAATCAACGGATTAATACGGGAGGGTCAGATGAACAGTATCCTGCCATTGAGGTTGCTAGTTTTTGCACACATGATGGAGGATTCTTTGCCGGATGGATGTTCTTCTGATGAAATCCATTTTGATCAACCTAGGGGCGTGGAGTGTTTGAACAAAATCTTCCAGAGGCACGTCAACAGTCTGGAGTCTGATTTGCTAGAGACTGGACAAAACACTTTCGTTTCCCCTCCGAGGCCTTTTTCTTCGCAATCAAAGCACTGGAAGATAGGTTCGAGGCAAGAATGGATTCTAGAGATAGTTCAGCAAGCAGCAGGAGCACACAGCCGCAGAGCACACGCTGCAGAGCTCAGTAGTATCGTCAGTTGTGATAGTGGAGAAATGCAACGGTTATAGGTCCTTGGTGGAAGGCCCGGATGAAACAAGCAAGGCAAGATACCTAGAAAGATTGAAGAATCTGGACATAGAAGAGTTGGACATAGAAGATAAAGATTGTAGAGCTCAATAGCCTTTTCCATGAGGACCTGAGCAGTCACTATTGTGTGGACTGGCTAAAGGCGTACGAGGCGCGTTTTTCTCGAAAAGACCTTGGAGACGGGGATTTTGACAGGCAACGCGAGGAGATCGATTTTTGTACCCGTCAACTATTCACCAATTATGAGCTCGGGAGTCCGGACATGATCGCGGAGCCACCAAAACACCGCACTTGCTTGGCTAGAATAAGATTGGCAATACCGAGCATTGCGAGCATTGGAGAAGCTTCTGGACCCCAAGGGCACGGGGCTTCCTGCTACTGCCTATCGAAGTCTGAAGTTGACAGAGGATGCTAGATACGGAGAAGAATGTGGGATGTCTCTGTTGGCCTGGGCACTGGCTGCCTATGATCGCTCAGATCCGGGAGCTGCTAGAGTGTTGATCGTCGCGGGAAGGGGGATTGGACTTCGCGTGATCATCGGAGAAGCTGTTTGCCGGGATGAAAGACCACCTGCACGCAGCAGGACTACTGGAGCCCTTGAGAAGTGGAAAGCCCACGCCAAAGAAGATCTGGGAGGCAATACAGACGTTGCTTACATCGATGAACGAAACACAGGAGTTGGTGGCGGTCAGACTGGGATCGAAGACGAGAGTGGTGTTCACTTCGTCGCCAGGATACGCAAGCATGCCGCCTGCCCTTCAATTCGTGTACGCAGTGTTGACCCTGATATCAGAAGGCAGCGGACTGCGTATGCTGATGGGCTGGTCGGACATATCTCATGCCCTGAGAGGCTTCTACGAGCTGGTAGACATCTTGATTGTGTTAGATGAAGTGTTATCTCTGGAGGTTTCAAGTCTGGCCAGACATCTGAAGCTCAAACCAGAGGTAACGGATGACCATCATGGGCCATACATGATTGCAGGAAGGTGGCGTGTGCGGAGAAGCATCTGGAGTCGATGGAGTGACGGTGCGAGCGTTCGTCTCCTCGGCAATTGATACGGCCATCATTGGTTTTTTGAAAGGATCACGCCACGGGAAACTCGAAAACGAGAAAGTCGCACGACAACTTGAGATTCTTCAGTCCGTGTTGGAGAAGATGTATATGGGCAGGTTTTTCTCCGCGGGACCAGCCTTTATGTTCAGTAGGGGTGTGGGCTGACCCACAGGAATGATGGATGCTTGACACTGACCCTTCTGACGGATGCAAATCTGGCAGTTTTCTATCGTCAGATGAAGTATGTGGACCCGATGTCCATTGCTAGAGCTCACTGAAATCTTGAGACCTATTCCTACAAATGTGATGCGGATTTGAAATCGCCCTAGTGGAGTACCTCTTGATGCAAAATCGACGCTTGACGGGGGAAGAAGCGAACCCGAAGACCCATGAGCAAGTCAAGGAAGTGAATGGGGGTATGCTTCTCCTGGCGGACTTATGCTTGCCGATGCGATCGGATCCTCTAGGAGTGGTAAGAGGGCTGGGAAAAATGGTGACCTGCGTTTGTGGACGAGCAGTGACCTACTCCTTCTCCGATCCCTTGATAACAGCGTACCGATACTCAGTAGTACTTGTTAGCCTGATCAGCATCCTAGATGGGACGGCACTGAACTGGTTCAAACAAGGACAATTCAGAACTCAGATGAGCGAGACAGTGTTGTTTGAGAAAGTCAAAGATCCCGAGTTGATGATGCTGAATTTCAGAGGCCACTTGCAATGCAGGATGGTTGGAAAACGAGAACGTCCGATCGAAGCCTACCCAAAGTTTGGAAATTTGAGTCCCCTGTGGAAAAAGGCCAGAGAAATCATGAGGGTATCAACTTGGACGGAAGCCTTTGACCTGATAAGAAATGAGCTGGTGAGACAAATGACCTTGGGAATGAACAATCCAATACTGGTACCGTGTTCACACAAGGATGGGATCCCCAGTTCATTGGGTACACCGAATCTGCCTTCTCTCACTCGAGTGAGATCAAGATAAACTCTTGGACGAACGAGGCTAAGAAAACGAGGGGGTCAATGACGCCGAGATGCGATTTGCGTGAGGTGAACAAAGTGCTTGAGAGGGAAGTGTTCGAGAACAAAGACCCAGTATATGTGGACGGCCGAATAATAGTGGAAGAAGGACATCTGGGCCTGAAGGCAGAATCGAGATGCAGCACGAAGAAGCATCTGGCACCATACGGACTGCAAGAATTTGAGCTACAACAAAAGGGATCTAGGCTTGATCTAGGTCACCTGGGAAAGATGAAGACCTGGGGAACTTGAATGATAATTGAAATTGACACGACGCAAAGGTAAAAGCCGAGTCTGGGCGTGCTTCTTGAGAATGGAACCGAGACTATCTGTGTACCACGACCACAGAAAAGAGTGGAATTGAGCTTAGGTGGTGAGGACAAAGCACTGTTCGCCAACTTGGCAGTAGTCTGAAGGCTATTGAGACCTTCTTGGTGCCTGCAGCCTCAAGCGAGTTTGAATGAAGAGATCACGGTACGGATAAAAATGTCACCTGGGAAAGATGAGGACCTGGGGAATTTGAATGATAACGGTGTCGAGCATGTCTGGACCCAAAACTTCAAAGGCAAGGGAGACGAACTAGGTCGGGTATTCTGGATGTATTCTTGAGTGTTGAGTAAGGAAAAGAATTGGGGCTTGAGCGTAAACTCAGGTGAAATTTGAGGGAACAAAAAAATTTTAACCTACAAACTATTGTTTCTAATACACTATTTTATTAATTTATCAAAATTTTGCATGATATTTTTTTGACTTGGTCGACAAAAATTTTTTTAAAAAAGTTTATAAAGCTGGAAACCAAAGTGCAGTTGGATGAAAATTTTGATTGCTGTTTAGCTATAGAATGACAATTTTACGTGGCCGTGAATTTTATGGATGTAGATATGGTTGAGTCTGCTGCAAACTTCTGTGAATGACCACCGGCACTGCATCTTGAGACACATTCAACCTTCTGAAGACTCACGGATATGACGACGACGCACGATGGGGACAACGATCTTGTGTTCAGGGAGTCTGGCAGTCGGTCTAAGTCAAAATTGTTGGCACTGCTACTCATGTTGCCGCCTTTCACGATGATGCATCTTCATTCATCTCTTGATGCAACCTTCTAACACCAAGCCTGGTTCTTGCGGGCAGAGGCTTTTCCAAGCCCAGTATCACTCGCCAAATCGTTGCTCAGCCTCTCCTCCTCATCTCTAATATCTATTGGTGGCCTAGCCTATCCTGCTTTCCGTAAGTGACCATCTTCAAGAATTCCTTGAAGCAGTCGTCTGCGTTAGCGTACCCTCTGCTGTTGATTGGGCTACTATCAAACTAGCAGCTTCAAGTTTGCCTAGAGTAAACTTCTCTCTCTATCAGTGCCACATAATCATTGGCAAGGGCCATTGAATGTAAATTTGTGATGCGAGAGTAAAATTTAAAATTTTGTTTTGATCAATCACAAAACAAAAAGTCAAAATTTATCACTCTTATCAAAATTTTACTCTTCCTCAATCACTTGTACTGAAACATTTCTAAAATTTATCGTTTTTTGAAAGATTTGTTCTAAAAGGTTGTCGAAAGCTCTTGAAACTCAATGCTGTGGCAAGCGATCAAATATTGGACAGTCGACACTTCAGGTCTTTTCCTTAGATCATTAATAGGTTAGTTGTGGTCCTTACATCACTCCAATCAAGCCATTTAACTTCATTATATCAAATGATCTAACCAAAAACCCTACCTTCTGATGAACCAGCGTTAACCTTGTAATCTTTAGAACCCGAAAGAGTCCTTAAAAACTACAGACCCAGTACAGCTTTTTTTGGTCTAAGCCTTGATGGCTAAACGCTTGGAGCTTGTGCTCATACCTGTGTGTAAAAAGTGTCTACCTGTGTCAACCTCTGTGTCTACCTGTGTGTTTCTTGTAAGGATGAAGTTTAATGCATTCATCTGAAAAGCTTTTATGTATCAGCGAATACAGCTCAAGTAGAAACAGGTCTGAATTTGATACATAAAAAATCTCCTTTCTTTTTAAATCCTCTTTTAAAACTGATCCTTTTGCTGTTTCAATTGTTAGAAGTTTAGAAGTAAAAAAAGGAGTTCAAACTTTCAAAGGTAAAAATTATTAAAAAACAAAATTAAAATGAGTTTGAATGGGAAATTTCTTGAATTTGTAGTTCAATTTTTTCTTGAATTTGTAGTTCATATTTCTAATGTCTGAGCACCACTAAAAACTTTTCTAATTAGAATTGATAACTCAAAAAACAACAACAAGATGATTCGTTTGTCAAATAATTTTTCAAGACTAGAAAAATTATCAAAAGAGCCGGAAAAATGGCAATGATACAAATACGGAATACGGATGTGCCAAACAAGACATTTGACAATAGCCATGGCCTGCATTGAGCCATGATTGAGGCGGAGGAGTATTCCCAGCCCTCGAAGAGCGGAAAGTATCAGTATGTCTCTGGCGTCATGGAGCTTAAGCATGGAGCTTATTCATGTTTTTGTGTAGCCCAGACCGCGTGGTATCCAGAGAAGTCCAACCTCTGCTTGTTACGGGACGTTGAGGAAATTCGGGCAATTGGGTTACCAGATCATCGATAAAAGGCGACCGTATTCGTGGTGAATTCGCTGCTAGCACTGCGATGGGTTGAGGAAAACGTGATGAAATACCGAGAGTCGAAAGCATCAACCGTGGAGGCGATACTTGTGATTGATTTTAGCAGGAGGTTTGAGTTGTTTAGACGTATTCGCCATACCGATGGAAGTGAAATTGTATCCGGTTTTCTCATGTTTAGGGCGACATTGACTTCTTGGCTGTATGTCTTGACGAAAAACCACATGAAAAAACACCAAAAAAAATATCATGGGGCGAAATGGGGCGGAGGCTTTCATGAGGCCGCTGCTTAACCATCGTGATGTAATAAATACGGGAGGAAAAAGGGTTGGTAAGGCATCTAGAGATAACACTGAAGCGAGGGAGTCGATACTGGAGGAAGGTTTAGCAAAGAAATGTGAGCTGGAGCTTACACTACTCCCTTTGCTTGAAAAGAGAACCCAAGGTGAAGAAGCTACCAAACAAATTTCGAAGATTACAAGAGTAAAAAAAAATGCGGGCCTATGAGCAACTGAAAGCGTGGGAAGGAGTTGTGATCCTTTCCAATGACTTAGGAAAATTGGAAAGGCAGATCACGGTGTCAAGCATGCCTGGACCCAAAACTTCAAAGGCAAGGGAGACGAACTAGGTCAGGTATTCTGGATGTATTCTTGAGCGTGAAAACAATTGGGGCTCAAGCGTAACTGGAGGTGAAACTTGAGGGAACAAAAAAATTTTAACCTACAAACTATTGTTTCTAATACACTATTTTATTAATTTATCAAAATTTTGCATGATATTTTTTTGACTTGGTCGACAAAAAATTTTTTAAAAAACTTTATAAAGCTGGAAACCAAAGTGCAGTTGGATGAAGTTTTTGATTGCTGTTTAGCTATAGAATGACAATTTTACGTGGCCGTGAATTTTATGGATGTAGATATGGTTGAGTCTGCTGCAAACTTCTGTGAATGACCACCGGCACTGCATCTTGAGACACATTCAACCTTCTGAAGACTCACGGATATGACGACGACGCACGATGGGGACAACGATCTTGTGTTCAGGGAGTCTGGCAGTCGGTCTAAGTCAAAATTGTTGGCACTGCTACTCATGTTGCCGCCTTTCACGATGATGCATCTTCATTCATCTCTTGATGCAACCTTCTAACACCAAGCCTGGGTCTTGCGGGCAGAGGCTTTTCCAAGCCCAGTATCACTCGCCAAATCGTTGCTCAGCCTCTCCTCCTCATCTCTAATATCTATTGGTGGCCTAGCCTATCCTGCTTTCCGTAAGTGACCATCTTCAAGAATTCCTTGAAGCAGTCGTCTGCGGTAGCGTACCCTCTGCTGTTGATTGGGCTACTATCAAACTAGCAGCTTCAAGTTTGCCTAGAGTAAACTTCTCTCTCTATCAGTGCCACATAATCATTGGCAAGGGCCATTGAATGTAAATTTGTGATGCGAGAGTAAAATTTAAAATTTTGTTTTGATCAATCACAAAACAAAAAGTCAAAATTTATCACTCTTATCAAAGTTTTACTCTTCCTCAATCACTTGTATTGAAAAAATTCTAAAAATTATCGTTTTTTGAATGATTTGTTCTAAAAGGTTGTCGAAAGCTCTTGAAACTCGTTGCTGTGGCAAGCGATCAAATATTGGACATTCGACACTTCATGTCTTTTCCTTAGATCATTAATAGGTTAGTTGTGGTCTTTACATCACTCCAAACAAGCCATTTAACTTCATTATTTCAAATTATCTAAGCAAAAATCCTAACCTTGTAATCTTTAGAACCCGAAAGAGTCCTTAAAAACTACAGACCCAGTACTGCTTTTTTTGTTCTAAGCCTTGATTGCTAAACGCTTGGAGCTTGTGCTCCTACCTGTGTCTAAAAAATGTCTACCTGTGTCAACCTGTGTCTACCTGTGTGTTTCTTGTAAGGACGAAGTTTAATGCATTCATCTGAAAAACTTATATGTATCAGCGAATACAGCTCAAGTAGAAACAGGTCAGAATTTGATACATAAATAATCTCCTTTCTATTTAACTCCTCTTTTAAAACCGATCCTTTTGCTCTTTCATTTGTTAAAAGTTTAGAAGTAAAAAAAAAGGAGTTCAAACTTTCAAAGGTAAAAATTATTATAAAACAAAATAAAACAGAAAAAAAACATTGCAAAAATTGATGAGTTTGAATGGGAAATTTTTTGAATTTGTAGTTCAAATTTTTCCTGAATTTGTAGTTCAAATTTTTAATGTCTGAGCACCACTAAAAACTTTTCTAATTACAATTGATAACTAAAAAAAAACAACAACAAGATGATTCGTTTGTCAAATAATTTTTCAAGACTAGAAAAATTATCAAAGGAGCCGGAAAAATGGCAATGATACAAGAAGTTCAACAAAACTACCATTAAATTATACTGCTCCGGAAATCATTCAGAGATATAGCTACTGACAGCTATACAGAGGTTAATCTTTCAAAACATGAATTTTCAACATTAGGAAGTTTTTTTTAAGCATACTACTAACAAAGTAAGTCTGGAGCATAAAATAGCCGAACGTGATTTAAAACTATTTATAATAGAATGCAAAAAAAAACAGAAAACTCAGTCGTAGAAACCCCCAATTCCTTGTGATAAATCAGCCTGGGCTTTAAGATGGTGCAAATTGCTTATAAAATTCCTTTGTTTTTGTCTTGAAGGAACATATCATGCTTAGAAAGTTTTGCATCATTCTTAAAAAGGCTCTGATTACACCCCTGAATATAGAAAAAAAGATGCGAAAGTACCAAAAAACTACGAAATTACTTCAGTAACAGGGAGGGCAATGATAATAGAAACTAGGAAAAAATCTGTATAGTCAAATGAACGAGTACCTGGTGAAAGATGGCTGTAAAATTGAAAAAAATCTCGTTTCCCAGCATCATAATCAAGCACAGATGCACTAATATACCGCACTAGGCCTTTCCAATATTAAATAAGCATTAAAAAAACTGTAAAAATTCGTCTTTAGGTCTTTCAAAGGCATTTGACTCCATCAGCCACAATTTTTTAATTGTTACTTAGAATTATCGGGTTCTCAAAAGATTCAATTGGTTTGATTGAAAAATTGGTAAAACAGATAAAATTTTCGGTAAAACAGATAAAAATTTGATACGGTACAAACACTTACATTTGTGTCAAAAACGAATCAAATAAAGAAAAATATTTGGTCAAATATCTACGAGTTGTTAACAATCAAACAACAAAATTTCAGCAAGAAATTCAAAGTACACTAAACAAAATGACAAGTTGTAATAAAACATCACTAAAAACGTTGCATCAAAAAAACCGTTGCATTTAATCACCAGATTTTTGATAATGAATGCGCTTGGCATCATGCAATTACTCTTTGGAATAACAATTCTACTCCTTGGAATAACAAAAAAAAATAAAAATTTCTTTTGAAAAACGACTAAGTTGGCTGTGAAAACTTGCTATAACCGTTCTTACTACAATTATTCTTCAAATTCGAACGACAAAAAAAATTATAGCCAATTACGCTTCCCTATTTAGAAAACGTCATGTCATTTGAGTTAATTTTTTCCAAATCATCAAATAAGTGAACATTAGCGAACAAAAAACTCACAAAACAGCAACATAATATCAAACTTTATGAAAGTTTTCTTCCAGTCGGTCACCTTCTGAAGCTTGACGTTTGTTTTTGGGGAAAAAGTAACTTTTGAAAAAGTCGAATTCATCATGCCATGCTCAAGTTTATCGCGGCAATTGAAAGAAGAAGTCAATAAAATCAGAAGGCTTGAGACAAAAGAGCAGAAAATTGACCAAAAATTGAGCTAGAGTAACCAATTCGAGTAGAGCTGTCTTGTTCTCGACAGAAAGTATCGCGAATTCCTAACACAGTTCCATCGCTGGGCAGGAGAGAACATTGATTGGGCAGCTGGACGAGTGAAGCTGCCCAATGGTCAAAACAATAAAACTTCTAGAGTTAATACTAGTTATTCCCTAGAAACTTCTAGAGTTGCTTTACTTACATAATTTACTTAATGCTAGAGTCGCGTCAATGTGTGTACTTATTTAGATTTTTTGAGTGTATTTTCAAACGATTATGTTGAAAAAAGGCAGTTTTCAGGCTGATCCATCTGAGATGGATCAAAGGTCCACTGTCCCATAAAAACTAATGGTACACTTGAGTTCTCAACCCTGTTTTTAACGGCGTTCGGGTGTTTTAGGTATTTAAAGACCTAGCCATGGGAATGTTCTTATTTCTAGAGTGGAGATATTTTGGTAGTGGTCTTTGAGCTGTTATACAATTTTGTAGTCCCATGTCTCAAGCGAACCAAATTGGCTCCGACAGAGTGAGGAACAAAACACAAGAGGTAGTGTCCCTGATCCTTGAGGTAATGATTATAGGACCAATTTTTGTTAAGGAGTTTTTTTAAAGCACACTACTAACAATTATAAGTCTGGAGAACAAAACAGACGAACGTGATTTAAAGTTCTTTATGTCAATAGAATGCAATAAAAAACTGAGAAAACTCAGTCGTAGAAACCACCAAGTCCTTGAGATATACCAGCCTGGGCACTTAAGATGGTGCAAACTGCTTATAAAATTTCTTTTGTTTTTCTCTTCAATGAACATTTTATTTTAGTTTGGAAAATTTCGCTTCGTTCTTAAAAAGGCTCTGATTACACCTGAACATAGAGAAAAAGATGTGAAAAAACCAGAAAACTATGAACTTTTTTCAACCACAGGGAGGGCAATGGCAAATTAAATTGGAAATGCACCACTATACTACACTAGGCTATTTCGAAAATCAGTTAACAAAAACAAAATTATAAAGCCTCGCCTTTAGATCTTTCAAAGGCATTTGACTCCATCAACCACAATTTTTTAATTGTTATTGAGATTTTTAGGGTTCTCAAAAGATTCAATTGAACTGATTGAATAGTAGACAGCAAAAAATTAGCTTATATTTTTCTATGTCAGGGTTTTTTGCCATATGTCAACGCTTTTTGCCAAAAATATGTTATCTGAATCGAAAATTACCAAATACTTGCAGAATTGTTCAGTACGCTGATGATACAGCGCTCTTTGTTGATAACGGAAGTCCAGAAATAGCTATCCAAGCACACTGACAGGTGGGAATCTTGAGCTTCAAGCCTCACCTTCACTGGTACAGATACCTACAGTCCGCTTGATGATGAACATGAATGACGTTTCTAGAGGTGAATCGAGGATGATGACAAAGTTGCCTGAGAAGGTGAGCTGCCTCTTGCAGGAGGCGAGGATCTAATTAGATTCTAGATTCTTACGATCTGCACGGTGCCGAACATTATGACGCAGGACGAGAACGAGATGAATTTGAATGAAAGAGAACGTCAAATCAACGGATTAATATGGGAGGGTCAGATGAACAGTATCCTGCCATTGAGGTTGCTAGTTTTTGCACACATGATGGAGGATTCTTTGCCGGATGGATGTACTTCTGATGAAATCCATTTTGATCAACCTAGGGGCGTGGAGTGTTTGAACAAAATCTTCCAGAGGCACGTCAACAGTCTGGAGTCTGATTTGCTAGAGACTGGACAAAACACTTTTGTTTCCCCTCCGAGGCCTTTTTTTTCGCAATCAAAGCACTGGAAGATAGGTTCGAGGCAAGAATGGATTCTAGAGATAGTTCAGCAAGCAGCAGGAGCACACAGCCGCAGAGCACACGCTGCAGAGCTCAGTAGTATCGTCAGTTGTGATAGTGGAGAAATGCAACGGTTATAGGTCCTTGGTGGAAGGCCCGGATGAAACAAGCAAGGCAAGATACCTAGAAAGATTGAAGAATCTGGACATAGAAGAGTTGGACATAGAAGATAAAGATTGTGGAGCTCAATAGCCTTTTCCATGAGGACCTGAGCAGTCACTATTGTGTGGACTGGCTAAAGGCGTACGAGGCGCATTTTTCTCGAAAAGACCTTGGAGATGGGGATTTCGACAGGCAACGCGAGGAGATCGATTTTTGTACCCGTCAACTATTCACCAATTATGAGCTCGGGAGTCCGGACATGATCGCGGAGCCACCAAAACACCGCACTTGCTTGGCTAGAATAAGATTGGCAATACCGAGCATTGCGAGCATTGGAGAAGCTTCTGGACCCCAAGGGCACGGGGCTTCCTGCTACTGCCTATCGAAGTCTGAAGTTGGCAGAGGATGCTAGATACGGAGAAGAATGTGGGATGTCTCTGTTGGCCTGGGCACTGGCTGCCTATGATCGCTCAGATCCGGGAGCTGCTAGAGTGTTGATCGTCGCGGGAAGGGGGATTGGACTTCGCGTGATCATCGGAGAAGCTGTTTGCCGGGATGAAAGACCACCTGCACGCAGCAGGACTACTGGAGCCCTTGAGAAGTGGAAAGCCCACGCCAAAGAAGATCTGGGAGGCAATACAGACGTTGCTTACATCGATGAACGAAACACAGGAGTTGGTGGCGGTCAGACTGGGATCGAAGACGAGAGTGGTGTTCACTTCGTCGCCAGAATACGCAAGCATGCCGCCTGCCCTTCAATTCGTGTACGCAGTGTTGACCCTGATATCAGAAGGCAGCGGACTGCGTATGCTGATGGGCTGGTCGGACATATCTCATGCCCTGAGAGGCTTCTACGAGCTGGTAGACATCTTGATTGTGTTAGATGAAGTGTTATCTCTGGAGGTTTCAAGTCTGGCCAGACATTTGAAGCTCAAACCAGAGGTAACGGATGACCATCATGGGCCATACATGATTGCAGGAAGGTGGCGTGTGCGGAGAAGCATCTGGAGTCAATGGAGTGACGGTGCGAGCGTTCGTCTCCTCGGCAATTGATACGGCCATCATTGGTTTTTTGAAAGGATCACGCCACGGGAAACTCGAAAACGAGAAAGTCGCACGACAACTTGAGATTCTTCAGTCCGTGTTGGAGAAGATGTATATGGGTGGGTTGTTCTCCGCGGGGAACACCATCTTGGATGTATTTATCCAGGAACTCTCGAGTATGTCAATCAACCTGTTGCTGGCGTTGTATCTGGTGTGTTCCAGATACCTATTCAATATCTGGCAGTATTCTATCGTCTGATGAAGTATGTGTACCCGATGTCCATTGCTAGAGCTCACTGAAGTCTTGAGACCTACTCCTACAAATGTGCTGCGGGTTTGAAATCGCCCCTAGTGGAGTACTTCTTGATGAAAAATCGACGCTTGACGGGGGTAGAAGCGAACCCCAAGACCCAGGAGCAAGTCAAGGAAGTGAATGGGGGTATGCTTCTCCTGGCGGACTTATGCTTGCCGATGCGATCGGATCCTCTAGGAGTGGTAAGAGGGCTGGGGAAAATGGTGACCTGCGTTTATGGACGAGCAGTGACCTACTCCTTCTCCGATCCCTTGATAACAGAGTACCGATACTCAGTAGTGCTTGTTAGCCTGATCAGCATCCTAGATGGGACCGCACTGAACTGGTTCAAACAAGGACACTTCAGAACTCAGGTGAGCGAGACAGTGTTGTTTGAGAAAGTCAAAGATCCCGAGTTGATGATGCTGAATTTCAGAGGCCACTTGCAATGCAGGATGGGTGGAAAACGAGAAGGTCCGATCGAAGCCTACCCAAAGTTTTGAAATTTGAATCCTCT
This sequence comes from Symsagittifera roscoffensis, assembly GCF_963678635.1. Lineage (NCBI taxonomy): Eukaryota > Metazoa > Xenacoelomorpha > Acoela > Convolutidae > Symsagittifera > Symsagittifera roscoffensis. Next base: position 20,576,926 of record NC_087067.1, on the reverse strand, counting down.
GTAGAAAAGGCCAGAGAAATCATGAGGGTATCAACTTGGACGGAAGCCTTTGACCTGATAAGAAATGAGCTGGAGATGGTTCTAGAGCGAGATGTGCTGCCGGCCACCCTGCCAGATTTTACCACGGTAAGACAAATGACCTTGGGATTGAACAATCCAATACTGGTACCGTGTTCACACAAGAATGGGATCCCATGTTCATTGGGTACTCCGAATCTGCCTTCTCTCACTGGAGTGAGATCAAGTTATACTTTTGGACGAACGAGGCTAAGAAAACGAGGGGGTCAATGACGCCGAGATGCGATTTGCGTGAGGTGAAAAAAGTGCTTGAGAGGGAAGTGTTCGAGAACAAAGACACAGTATATGTGGAATAATAGTGGAATCAAGACAAACTCTTGGACGAACGAGGCTAAGAAAACGAGGGGGACAATGACGCCGAGATGCGTTTTGCGTGAGGAGAACAAAGTGCTTGAGAGGGAAGTGTTCGAGAACAAAAACCCAGTATATGTCCGAATATTAGTGGAAGAAGGACATCTGGGCCTGAAGGCGGAATCGAGATGCAGCACGAAGAAGCATCTGGCATCATACGGACTGCAAGAGGTTGAGCTACAACAAAAGGGAGCTAGGCTTGATGCGGCTGGCGCTCTCTATGTGCCCCTCGCGGAGTACAAGAATGACACGTCGATTGACACTCTTGGAGACAAGATCAACACTCTTGGAGAAAAATCTCCCAGTAGAAAATAGGTTCGTAGATGCCTTGAAGCGGGAACGTTCCCAAGTGACAGAAGGGGAGAAAATGGAAGAAGCTCTCAGTGAACCCTAGGAGGACATAGAAACAGGGTTGACCCCAGCTGAAGAATTAATGCCTGTGAGCTACAGCCCTGAAAAGAAAAATGAAAACAAAAAAAGATAGTACCAAGATTAATAATCATGATAAACCTTTTTTTATAGCGAGAACTTTTGTTAAAACTAGGGGTAAAGAGGGGGAAAATGGTGTTTGAGGCAAGAGAACGGGGGAGGTAAGAGTCAGAAGCAGAGGGTCAGGAGAGGGAAGTAGCTTCGGAGATGATCGTGTATACACTCCCGAACAAAGAGTCAAGGTCAAGGAAAATGAAGTGAGAGATGGAGGAAGGGAGTTCTTCAACGGAGGCGGTGTCGAAGGCGAACCTGAAAGAGACACGCCCGATGGTTATGGCAAGATGAAAGACTGCGGCTTACAAAGACAACTGGACTTATAGGAAACTGGTGGAAGTGATGACCGACATGGAAACTGCACCTGGTCCAGTGAAAGAAGAGGAATTTAAGCCACAAAAGGTGAAGATAAACAGAGGATCTACCAGTGGACAAACATAGATCTCGAGTCAACATCAGAGCGTCGGAAAACAAATCACGAATGATCCCCCCAAGAAAGGACTCAAGAGGAACACTGCTCGTTCCTGGTGGATAGCTCTGAAGAAAATGAAGGAGCTAGAGAATTGTCTAAAGAAGCTGGATTCCGTAGTGTCCAGAAAGCGTCAAAATTGGGCCACGCAGTAGAAAGCAGAGGTGAATAAACTGGAACTGAGGAGCCAACTAGGGCGAAAGAAGGAGAATTTACTGCTGAAATACTTCGAGAACAAAATGAGGGCACCCACATCTGCACAGCCTCTGATGGTGAATCCTTTCACCAGAACTGAGGGCCAGTTTAGGGCTTGGCTGGAGTTGCATTGGAGGATGTGACCTCGTGTGACAAGCTGAAGGTGGGCGACAAAGACCTACATGTAAACCGAAAGATGATGCAACATGTTGCTCGAGATGACTCCGGGTTGAATTTAGCGAAGGGAAAGGACGCCAATTTTTTCTGGATGCATCATGTCAGTTATACCTGACGCGGTGATCCAAGCTTGCTACCAGAAGGCAACGAAGAAGAGTGGGTTGCAGATCAGAGTCTCGAGCATCATCCTAAACGTTTACCAGAACGATTAAGAAAGACGATGATTGCAGGCAATCTTTTGAGAAACATGCGAAGATTGCCGACATCCGGATGTGCCAAACAAGAAATTTGACAATAGCCATGACCTGCATTGAGCCATGATTTAGGCGGAGGAGTATTCCAAGCCCTCTAAGAGCGGAAAGTATCAGTATGTCTCTGGCGTCATGGGAATGTCATAAGATTCTTGCTTGAGCACGGAAGCAGGAGTTGCCTACATGAATTTTGAAGTCACGGAACTGCTGAAATTCTGGACGGAAAAGATGATTGAAGTTGACACGACGCAAAGGTAAAAGCCGAGTCTGGGCTTGCTTCTTGAGAATGGAACCGAGACTATCTGTGTACCACGATCACAGAAAAGAGTGGAATTGAGCTTAGGTGGTGAGGACAAAGCACTCTGCGCCAACTTGGCAGTAGTCTGCAGGCTATTGAGACCGTCTTGGTGCCTGCAGCCTCAAGCGAGTTTGAATGAAGAGATCCCGGTACGGATAAAAATGTCACCTGGGAAAGATGAAGACCTGGGGAACTTGAATGATAATTGAAATTGACACGACGCAAAGGTAAAAGCCGAGTCTGGGCGTGCTTCTTGAGAATGGAACCGAGACTATCTGTGTACCACGACCATAGAAAAGAGGGGAATTGAGCTTAGGTGGTGAGGACAAAGTACTGTTTGCCAACTTGGCAGTAGTCTGGAGGCTATTGAGACCTTCTTGGTGCCTGCAGCCTCAAGCGAGTTTGAATGAAGAGATCACGGTACGGATAAAAATTTCACCTGGGAAAGATGAGGACCTGGGGAACTTGAATGTGATACACAGCTGACTTTGCATCATTGCGAAGAATCTAGAGAGAAAGCGGATAGATCTGGAGACGAACCACCAAAGAAGATGGAGCAAGGCACTTGCCTCGTTCGACCAACCGCAGGTGGAGGGCACTCCTGTGACGGACGATCTTGCCCGAGAATTCTGTCGTTTCAGTGAAGATTTTTGGCCATGTGGTTTGATCATAATACTAAGAAAGAGAAAAACGAGGTGCAGATCCTGGCTGATTGTTACGCGAGTACTACTGTGAACCTGGCAACAGCACAAGGATTCTTCTCGAAAATATGTGGTCTGGAGTCACTAGAGATGCTAGAATCCTAACAGCATCTATTTACGGCATTGAATGTGAAGTCATGGCCTGGAGTGTTTCAAATCATTCAGAAATATATTCTGGGATGGAAGATCGGCTTGGAAGCAGAAATGGGATTCTTGGCGAGTAAAGCCTGTAGCCTGCCAATCAATGCGAAGTCCATGGTGAGATCGGTCAGGCAAACTTCTGTGGGAGCCATTACCCGTAACAAATGTCAATGATGGAAGCGTCTAGCCACAGGGTGATGATTGATAAGACTTTCTCGGTACCCAAGTGTGTACGACCGGCAAGAACTTCACATCACTCGCACCAGCTGCTTAAGAAAATGAGGGGAGCAGTACCAGGACCCAGGGTAGTGGGTTTCAGTTATACCTGGGGAGAAGAACTCTTGAGTTTGGAGAAGGAGAAATCTAGTGACTTTGAAAAGCAAAGTACGAGCGGTAAGGTACTCAATAACGACGCAGCTCTGGAAGAGAATGATTGGATACACTCGAAGATGATGGAGCTCGAATCTTTGCTCGAGGCTTCTGGAGAGCGCAATCTCTAGAGTATCAAACTGACACATGGAGATTATTCATGTTTTTGTGTAGCACAGACCGCGTGGTATCCAGAGAAGTCCAGCCTCTGCTTGTTACGGGACGTTGAGGAATTTCGGGCAATTGGGTTACCAGATCATCAACAAAAGGCGACCGTATTCGTGGTGAATTCGCTGCTAGCACTGCGATGGGTTGAGGAAAACGTGATGAAATACCGAGAGTCGCAAGCATCAACCGTGGAGGCGATACTTGCGATTGATTGTAGCAGGAGGCTTGACTTGTTTGAACGTATTCGCCATACCGATGAAAGTGAAGTCGTATCTCCGGTTTTCTCATGTTTAGGGCGACATTGACTTCTTGGCTGTATGTCTTGACGAAAAACCACATGAAGAAACACCAAAAAAATATCGTCAACTCCTGGCAGAAATGGGGGGGAGGCTTTCATGAGGCCGCTGCTTAACCATCGTGATGTAATAAATACGGGAGGAAAAAGGGTTGGTAAGGCATCTAGAGATAACACTGAAGCGAGGGAGTCGATACTGGAGGAAGGTTTAGCAAAAAAATGTGAGCTGGAGCTTACACTACTCCCTTTGCTTGAAAAGAGAACCCAAGGTGAAGAAGCTACCAAACAAATTTCGAAGATTACAAGAGTAAAAAAAAATGCGGGCTTATGAGCAACTGAAAGCGTGGGAAGGAGTTGTGATCCCTTCCAATGACTAAGAAAAATTGGAAAGGCAGCTCACGATGTCGAGCATGTCTGGACCCAAAATTTCAAAGGCAAGGGAGACGAACTAGGTCGGGTATTCTGGATGTATCCATGAGTGTTGAGTAAGGAAAAGAATTGGGGCTTGAGCGTGAACTCACATGAAATTTGAGGGAACAAAATAATTTTAACCTACAAACTATTGTTTCTAATACACTATTTTTAATAATTTATCAAAATTTTGCATGATACTTTTTTGACTTGGTCGACAAAAAATAATTTTTAAAAATGGTTTATAAAGCTGGAAACCAAAGTGCAGTTGGATCAACTTTTGATTGCTGTTTAGCTATAGAATGACAATTTTACGTGGCCGTGAATTTTATGGATGTCGATATGGTTGAGTCTGCTGCAAACTTCTGTGAATGACCACCGGCACTGCATCTTGAGACACATTCAACCTTCTAAAGACTCACGGATATGACGTCGACGCACGATGGGGATAACGATCTTGAGTTCAGGGAGTCTGGCAGTCGGTCTAAGTCAAAATTGCTGGCACTGCTACTCCTGTTGCCGCCTTTCACTGTTACGCGAGTACTACTGTGAACCTGGCAACAGCACAAGGATTCTTCTCGAAAATATGTGGTCTGGAGTCACTAGAGATGCTAGAATCCTAACAGCATCAGTTACGGCATTGAATGTGATGTCCTGGCCTGGAGTGTTTCAAATGATTCAGAAATATATTATGGGATGGAAGGTCGGCTTGGAAGCAGAAAGGGGATTCTTGGCGAGTGAACCCTAATGCCTGCCAATGAATGCGAAGTCCATGGTGAGATCGGTCATGGCAAACTTCTGTGGGAGCCATTACCCGTAACAAATGTCAATGATGGAAGCGTCTAGCCACAGGGTGATGATTGATAAGGCTTTTTCGGCACCCAAGTGTGTACGACTGGCAAGAATTTCACATCACTCGCACCAGCTGCTTAAGAAAATCAGGGGAGCAGTACCAGGACCCAGGGTAGTGGGTTTCAGTTATACCTGGGGATAAGAGATCTTGAGTTTGGAGAAGGAGAAATCTAGTGACTTTGAAAATCAAAGTACGAGCGGTAAGGTACTCAATAACGACGCAGCTCTAGAAGAGAATGATTGGATACACTCGAAGATGATGGAGCTCGAATCTTTGCTCGAGGCTTCTGGAGAGCGCAATCACTGACGCATGGAGCTTATTCATGTTTTTGTGTAGCACTGACCGCGTGGTATCCAGAGAAGTTCAGAGAAGTTCAACCTCTGCTTGTTACGGGACGTTGAGGAAATTCGGGCAATTGGGTTACCAGATCATCAACAAAAGGCGACCGTATTCGTGGTGAATTCGCTGCTAGCACTGCGATGGGTTGAGGAAAACGTGATGAAATACCGAGAGTCGAAAGCATCAACCGTGGAGGCGATACTTGTGATTGATTTTAGCAGGAGGCTTGAGTTGTTTGGACGTATTCGCCATACCGATGGAAGTGAAATCGTATCCGGTTTTCTCGTGTTCAGGGCGACATTGACTTCTTGGCTGTATGTCTTGACGAAAAACCACATGAAGAAACACCAAAAAAATATATATCGTCAACTCCTGGCAGAAATGGGGCGGAGGCTTTCATGAGGCCGCTGCTTAACCATCGTGATGTAATAAATACGGGAGGAAAAAGGGTTGGTAAGGCATCTAGAGATAACACTGAAGCGAGGGAGTCGATACTGGAGGAATATTTAGCAAAAAAATGTGAGCTGGAGCTTACACCACTCCCTTTGCTTGAAAAGAGAACCCAAGGTGAAGAAGCTACCAAACAAATTTCGAAGATTACAAGAGCAGAAAAAAATGCGGGCCTATGAGCAACTGAAAGCGTGGGAAGGATTTGTGATCCTTTCCAATGACTTGGAAAAATTGGAAAGGCAGATCACGGTGTGAAGCATGTCTAGACCCAAAACTTCAAAGGCAAGGGAGACGAACTAGGTCGGGTATTCTGGATGTATTCTTGAGCGGGAAAAGAATTGGGCTGGAGCGTAACTGAAGGTGAAATTTGAGGGAACAAAAAAATGTTAACCTACAAACTATTGTTTCTAATACACTATTTTTATTAATTTATCAAAATTTTGCATGATATTTTTTTGACTTGGTCGACAAAAAAAGTTTTTTTTAAAGGTTTATAAAGCTGGAAACCAAAGTGCAGTTGGATGAAGTTTTTGATTGCTGTTTAGCTATAGAATGACAATTTTTCGTGGCCGTGAACTTTATGGATGTAGATATGGTTGAGTCTGCTGCAAACTTCTGTGAATGACCACCGGCACTGCATCTTGAGACACATTCAGCCTTCTAAAGACTCACGGATATGACGACGACGCACTATGGGGACAACTATCTTGAGTTCAGGGAGTCTGGCAGTCGGTCAAATTCTAAAGTTTGACGTTGTTTTTGGGGGAGACGGTAATTTTTGAAAAATTTGAATCGATTTTGTCATTCTCAAGCTTATCGCGGCAACTGAAAGAAGAAGTCAATAAAATCAGAAGACTCAAGACATAAGAGCGGGAAAATTGACCAAAAATTGTGCTAGAGTAATCGGAGATAACCAATTCCAGTAGAGCTGTCTTGTTCACGACAAATATCATCGCGAGTTCCTACGAGAGTGCCATCTTTGGGCTAGAAACAAACTCGATTGCGCAGGTAGACGAGTGAAGCTGCCCAATGTTCAAAACAGTAAAATATTTTGAGTTAAAACTAGTCATTCCCTAAAAATTTCTACAGTTGCTTTACTTACAAAATTTACTTATTGCTAGAGTCGCGTCACTATGTGAGTAGTTAACTTAATTTCTTGAGTGTCTTTTCACAGGTATATGTTGAGGTTTTAGTTTGATCCGTCTGAAATGGATCACAGGTCCACTGTCCTATAAAAACTGATGGTACACTTGAGTTACTAAACCTGTTTTTAACGGAGTTTGCTTGTTTTAGGTATTTAAAGCCCTATCCATTGGGGCGTTCTCATTTCTGGAGTCGGTGGTATTTTGGCACGGCTTTTAAGTTGTAACACGATTTTGTAGTCCCATGTCTTAAGCGAAACCAAATTGGGTCCGATAGAGTGATGTGACTTTCGACCAGAAAGCTGTTTGAATGCGTGGAAAATTGGCGGTTTTGGCGGATTAGTAGTGCTAATCATACGATTTAGCGAATTGGGAATGGTAATGGTTAATTTAGCCTGACTTTTTAAAAAATGGTTTTTGAAATTTCGATTTTAGCGTCAAAGACAAGTAACAATTTTAGTTTTTGCGATCACTGAAACTGCGGAAAACAGAACAACAACATTCGTTAAGAAAGACAAGTCGAACGAGAGAAAAGCAACAAGTGGAAATTGTGATCGAGATTATTGACGGAAGACCATTACGAGCTGTAACGATTTTGCAGCTACAATCATTGCAAATAAATTCCCGAGAACCAGGAAGGGTGCTGGGACGACGTGACTAGCCTTCCGGGAAGAAGATAAGTTTGTTCTTCGTCCGGATTCAAGAATCCGGAAGGGTCTTGGAAAGAGAACTCAAACTCCATTTTAAACAACTTTTAGCTTATTCAGGATGCCCTGAGTTGAATTTAATTAATATCGAATTCATTTTCAGTTAATGAGAAGCTAGGAGTTGAGGGTAAGGGTTGATCCAACTCCGATGGGAATGATGTTTTTTATCTGTTGACCAAAAACTATAGTAATTTGATAAAAAAGTAGTAGCCCTGTTTTTAGGAGTGACCTCGTGGTCTGGGTACTGAGACCTATCCATGAGCTCACTATTTTCGCATGTAATTAATTTAATCTGAGCGTTCTGGCCGAAGCCCGAAACACTAACGATTTTGTCGATTCGATGTTAAAAGGACAACACAAAGAACTGGCTTTGGTAGAGACGGTTAAAAGCATGTAGATGTGCCATTCTGCCAGATTGGCACAGCGCGACCTTCCGGCGGGACAGAAAAAGACGACTAAAGGCCTTAGTAACAAAAAAGTGCTGCGAAGGAGGGTCGAAATATTCCGGAAGTTTGAAATTTTAAAGTTTCGATTGACGGGCAAGTATTTCTGAGAAATACAAAAAGACGGCCATTTTGACAAAAAGTAACGAAAAAGAGAACAACAACAAATATAGTGAGAAACGGTCGTGCGGGAACACGAGAAAAACGGAGTCTCTTATCGTGGCAATAACACGATAGGATCCTTAGCAGTGGAAATTAGTGGAAAAGGAAGCTTCAGTGGGGAAGAAATATTCCGCGGAACCCTCCCGTGCCACAAATTGGGAGAGATAAGAACGTTAAAGAAAGAGGAAAGGGTCAATCCATCTCCAATGGATTTAATATAGAACTGTCACACAAAAACATAATAAAATAGGATATTTGAGCCGTGTTTTTAATAGCAATCACGTAGTCTGAGGATCCGAGACTCAGCTATGTGGTTGTGATCGCATGTAAACGAAAGCTGATCAAAAGTCGTTTGACTGATGGCCTAAAAATAGTAACTTTTTACTTAGCCCTAGACAGACCAGAAAATCAACTGGCAAGGTCGAGACGGTGAAAAACGAGTAGGATTAAGGTAACTGACGCCTGCCAGTCGTTAATAGGTACTTTTTCTACGCTCCGTCGCTGTGTAGTATTTGGGCGAATGTTACATAGACGTTTTTATGGCGCTCCTGGGTGGGCCTGTCAAAAGCATAAGACCATCATGATCAGCAAGCGTTTCAGCGACGAACCCTCCGCTCCGGGCGTACGCCCGAGTTAGAGGCCTTAATGACCCTTTTTGATGCCATAGAACTTTGAATTAACACCGGTATAACTTGATATTTTAGAGTATGAGTAGCTAGAAAGAGGAAAGGGTCAATCCATCTCCAATGGATTTACTATAGAACTGTCACACAAAAACATAATAAAATAGGATATTGGAGCCGTGTTTTTAATAGCAATCACGTAGTCTGAGGATCCGAGACTCAGCTATGTGGTTGTGTTCGCATGTAAGCGAAAGCTGATCAAAAGTCGTTTGACTGATTGCCTAAAAACAGTAACTTGATATTTTGATATTTTGATATTGGAGTTTGATATTCCGCGGAACCCTGATACTCCGTCGCTGTGTCAAAAGCATAAGACCATCATGATCAGCAAGCGTTTCAGCGACGAACCCTCCGCTCCGGGCGTAAGCCCGAGTTAGAGGCCTTAATGACCCTTTTTGTACTAGGGGGAAGGTGCGTACCCTCCGCCTAGTACTATTTAGCTTTTTAACTTAGTTAACACCGAAAATTCCGGGGGCCGGAGGGTTAGGTGGGAAGTCATGAGCCCGCTTGTCCCAAGGTCCCGGGACCAAAAACATTTAAAATAGAAAGCGTAAAACCAAACAAAAATAGTGTATAACCAGGAAAAAGCCAAAAATAGTTTTATTTGAAAACAAAAAAGTACAAAAAACAGTAAAAATTCCAAAAAAAACAGAAAATCAAATGGCAAGGTCGAGACGGTGAAAAACGAGTAGGATTAAGGTAACTGACGCCTGCCAGTCGTTAATAGGTACTTTTTCTACGCTCCGTCGCTGTGTAGTATTTGGGCGAATGTTACATAGACGTTTTTATGACGCTCCTGGGTGGGCCTGTCAAAAGCATAAGACCATCATGATCAGCAAGCGTTTCAGCGACGAACCCTCCGCTCCGGGCGTAAGCCCGAGTTAGAGGCCTTAATGACCCTTTTTGTACTAGGGGGAAGGTGCGTACCCTCCGCCTAGTACTATTTAGCTTTTTAACTTAGTTAACACCGAAAATTCCGGGGGCCGGAGGGTTAGGTGGGAAGTCATGAGCCCGCTTGTCCCAAGGTCCCGGGACCAAAAACACTTAAAAGCGAAAGCGTAAAACCAAACAAAAAAAGTGTATAACCAGGAAAAAGCCAAAAATAATTTTATTTGAAAACAAAAAAGTACAAAAAACAGTAAAAATTCCAAAAAAACCAAAAACAGTAAAAAACATAAAGTGACAGTTTATATGTTATTTCCGGACGAGATGTGATCGGACCTTCCTATTTGTTGTTGTTTCAGGTTGATTTATATCATTTCTGATAGAAAGATTGCGTGTTTTGGTGAAGGGTTGGATACCCTCCCTTGAGTGTAATTTGAGTATTTAAGCACGTTAATGGTGATTTTGCCGGTGGCCGGAGGGTAGAGTGGCAAGCTGACCGACGTGTTCCACACTCGACAAGGACATCAGGGACAACATCCACAACGACTGTTGGGTATCGTTGAAAAAATTTTAGTATCGTTCGGGTACTATTTCATCAAAACTTAAGTGGTGGGGGGCAAGATTGGTGTGGTCCGATTGTACCCTCCATCGATTACAAATTTCCGAGTTAAGGGTCTTAATTCGGGTATTTTGGTGCAAAAGAGGGTATAGTATTATTCAATAACGACTACTTATAGGTTTTTATCCTTATCATATATTATCTATCTCCTATTTAGACCCAAGAAACACCCAAATTTCGTCGAAAATTATCGATTTTCGACCAAAATATAGACCCCCAAATTTTTGGATATCCGAGCTTTTCCGAACAGTAAAAAGCTTTTCTATAGGGAGTAGCTACGTCGTTCGATCCCCCTGACTAAAGAAACCGCGTGATAAAGGACTCAGTAGAAGTTGGAAAAAACAAAAATTTTTCGATCAAAATTTCGATAATTTTCTGAATTTTGTCAATCTGTTTTGGGGATCGAGTTTTTGACTTTTTAGAGTTAGAGCAATAAAATTGGTGTTAGGAGTGTGCTAGCATAAGGTGCTCGGCTGCCAGAAAAATTCTTGAGTAATCCTCCGATTAGCTCCGTGGATAGAGCTAACGACTTAAGGATTGGAAAAAGAAGGAATCGGAGTTATTGGCCAACTTTTTGTCTCCAAACCAATTTTGGTCCGGTTTTTGCATCATTCCAGTGCCGTACAGGGCTAATACGCTCGTTTCAAGTATTTTTAGGCACTTTCAATAAGAATTGCGGAAAAAGTTTCTCAGAACATATATAGGTGGTGAAAAAAGGCCATTTGGACAAACATGTTTTTGGCGATTTCTCAAAGACTAGCAAACCGATTGGGATAAGTTTTGTACCATAAGTCGACGTTTTGGACCGCTTTTCAGGACCGCAACCGTTTTTGGGTTGATAATCTCGGAAAAGAAAATTTTTTTAGAATTTGTTGGTTCGGAGGGTCCAAATTATAGGTAACCCTCCGAGCGGCAGAAAATTTTATCAAAACACATTTTTATCCTGCTGGGAAGGTTGACCGTGTCAACCAACCTGGTTTTAAGCAATACACTGCATTCAGAGGCTTTATTGCGGTAAATTAACCTTTTTTCTGACTTTTGCGGGACCCACCGGAGTAACCCTCCGGAGTGACTTAAGCCCTTTAGCAACCCTCCTTAGTGGAGATTTTCCACGAGACCCTCCAAAGAAGTTAAAAACAACACCCCATAGAGAATTTAGCTTGTTTTGACGCTTTTTGAAGCTAGTGGAAGACCCTTCTAAGTGAGGTTAAGAAATTTTGATAATTTTGGAAGAACCCTTCGAGGTAACCCTCCGGAGCATATTAAGCCTCTAATTGACCTTCCTTAGTGAGTGAAGAGGAACCCGCCGAAGTCACTTGGGTGGCTAAGGTACCCTCCGAGCTAACCCTCCGAAGTAGGCTAAGTGTCTTAACAACCCTCCGAAGTAACCCTCCGGAGAGACTTAAACCTCTTAACAACCCTCCTTGTGGAAACTTGAGGAAACATTCAGTGGCAATTTGGGAAACGGAAAATATCCATTTAATTAAGATCATATTAGGATATTAGGCGTGCTTATTAGGATCATTGGAGCCCATTTTGACCCGGAAATTTGTGATCAACTTTGGATTCTAGGTCGGGTATATCAGAAGTACCCGAACCAAAAATTTTTTTTTTGATTGTGATTTTGGTTGTGTGGTTGCCTTGAGCTACTTAATAGGAAAGTTCAGGCAATCCGGGGACAAACAAAAAAAGACCTCGGTGAGTGTATTAGGCAAATACACACTCACTCGAGAAGAAAAGTTGTTCGCTGCTCTCGTGCACTTGGAGCGTTCCGGATGTGGGGGAGCTTTTTCATAGACTTTAGAAATTTTCGATCAGAGGTTGCCTTGAGCTACTTAGTAGGACAGCTCGGGCAATCGCAGGACACCTAAAAGAAGACCTCGGTCGTTGTATTAGGCAAATACACACTCACTTGAGAATACTGTGTCCTGGGCTTCGTTCTTTCGGATCGTTCCGATTGAGGGAAGTCTTTTTCTTTAAGACTAAGTTTTATTGATCTGTTAATGAATCATCACTGCTTTTTACCAAAGGTTGTTTGATTTTAACAAAGCAGTGTTTTGATAAGAGTGTGGTGGTAAATTGATACTGCCGACGTGATACTGCAGTCACCTGTAGGATATTTTTATCTGATTATCAATTGTGTTTTGTGTATTGATTATATCTTGTGAAAATTTTTTGATACCGTTATACTATACAACAGGGTTGAGTTAGCATTATATCAATACTGAGTAGGCCCTGTGTGTGTAACTTTAGCTGAGTCACTAAGATTGTCATTGAGAAATCTAAGAGACATTTTGATACTTACGAGATCAAAGAGGCAGCGTTAAGTAATTTACTTTGAACTTGTTTGCGGTACGTGTGCATCGCCATTAATTTATAAGAGTATTGTTATTTGGTAAAAAGTATGCAGCGCAGGGACTCGTTAGGATCGACTACTAAGATTCCCAGGCTGAGCAAGGGAAGCAGGCGAAAATTTAAAATTAGGCGTAGCTAGTCCTCGTTTAGCAGCGCTTCCGACGTGTTTGCTGAAAACGAAACGACTAAAGGTCAACCTGATCTTTCAGTGAGCGAAATGAATCTAAGGAGCGAGAAAAACCTCGATGGCGATCAAGGGCGGAGCGCCGAGGCCGGACCCGCGAGAGAAACGCTTGTGGACCCCTTTGACGAAGGAGAACAGACGTTTATTCGACCCGACTTTGAGCCGAGCGAGGACCTCGAGCGGGAGGAAGTTGAGAGGACGGAGGAGACTTCGGAGCGTTCCAAGGTCGAGCCGCGAGAGAAAGTGTTATTCAGGGGAATGTCCAAATCGGAGACCAAGAGTCATAGGTGGAGAAGAGAATTTTCACATCCAGCTAACACCCACTCATCTCTGGCCAAGCAGAGCAACAACGCGATGATGTCGAGCATAAGCCCGAGTGAAGAACAATCGGGTTTGAAGGCCAAGAAGAGCTGGAAGTCTTTGTACGATGAGCGCATGGCGTCACTACGAACTGAAGGTTTATCTTCCGGTTATGACCACCCGGAGATAACCCATCCGGACGTGAACTTCACACCGTGCCCAAGAAACGACATGAGCGGGAAGGCGTCGTCCGCCTCGCCGACCAGGCCCATGTCAGATGGGATAACGATGGGAGCGTCATCAACCTTCGACAGATTGATGACGTCGATGAGCAAGCAAAAAGGCGGTGCGTCATAAAGTACCAGGCTGCAGCCGCAGTTGACCTCATCTTCTTTGGGACTAACCCCGCCATTTGGGGCAACTGGCGATATAAGTGACATGTTCGCTGGCGTAATGAATGGTCTGGATGAACTGAGACGGGACATGACCAAGAGAATAGATAAAGTTGACGAGAGAGCTCACCAGGGTCGAGAGAATCTGAGAGACGAACTAACGCACGTGAAGTCGCAGGCGAGGGTTGATCAGGCTCAATTGATTCGCAACACCGATCAATGCCTGGCGGAGAGCCTGGCACAGGCAAACAAGGAGTCTGAATAAAGAGAGTCTAGGATGACAAGAGAGATCGAGCGATTGTTGAACAATCATGATAATACCTACGCTCATACGATGACTAGCCTGGAAAAAAGGTTAGATGACAAATCTGACTTAATGGTGCGGAAGCTTGACGCGATCTTGAATGGGAGCAGTTGGGAGGAGCGTTCCAACCCAAGGCAGCGCTCACACTATGCGAACGATGGAGATGGGACGGGCAGCTATGCCAGGGCCCAGCAAAGCTCAAGAACGAACTACGAACCTAGGAATTGAAGTTGCACTTTGAGGAAGAGAGTCTCTCCACGAAACAAGAGTGCAGCGCACTAACAAGCAACCTGGAGGGTACTGCACTAAATTGTGTAATGGCGAAAAGAGCAAATGAGAGAGACAGCGCTCGCAAGATATTCGACATCCTGCTGAATCGTTTCGACTCTTGAGTACAAGGGCACCAGGCTATGGTGAAGTTCGAAAAGAGGCGTCAAAGAGATGACGAATCCATAGACAAATTTTTGGACGACCTTAAATTGCTTAGGAGGAGAAGCAATCCCGATGAGAGAATATCCGAGCAAAACTTGGCGATTGCTTCGAAGTTCATGGACGGAGTAAAGAGTGAGGAGTTGAAAACGATGTTGGCCACACACTTCACCCTGTCACTTGACCAGGTACCCACGCCCATGATTTGCGTATGAAGTCACGCGAGTATTTACTCATAAAACCGAGGGCGCAAAACCGTTACAGCAATTATGGTAACTAAAGCGGGACAAACACTGGTGTGAACTCCAGTTGGTACAAACCTCGCGATGACATGGATAAGAGGAGTTCTTGTGCGAATTGTGGTTCGATGGACCATCACATTTCCGCGTGTTCTGCATACAAACAGAAAATGAAGGCAATAGGCTACTTTCTCGACGACGTCGACGCGACCGACGAGGATCACGAAGAGTACGTCAGAGGGCTCATCATGAAATATGGTCCGAGGTGCTTCTTCTGTAATTTGGAAGGACACTTCAAGTCGGATTGCACTCAGTTTTGGGATGCAGTGGCGGACACGAAACATCCCCGCCACGAAGAGGCGCTTTCGAGTTGCAAGGCCAGTCGAGCACGTCTGATGAACGAGGCCGAGTCTCGGAGAAAGGAGACGACACCGAGCACCTTTACGACTAAGAAGGTAAAGACACTGCCTGACGAGGTGGTAGCCTCGAACCTGGAGGCAGAGTCGGCTAGCCCACTCAAGGTGGATTACGGTCTGGCGGCAAGGACAGCGTTGCAGAATGTCAAACACGAGTTAGCCACAAAAGAAGTGGAGCAATGGGTAAGGTCGGAGCTGGAGAGCACAGATCTTAGGGAAAATTTTAATATTCTGGGTAAAACGACGAAAAAAGAAGACAAAGAGGAACCCAGGAAGCAGGGACTAAAACTGAACGTTATATCTGATAGAACTTTCGGCATGACGAAGGAGGGGACGAAGATAATGTCCATTATCTCAGTCGCAGGGCACCAGGTGGTCAAGAACTTGAGTGAACCATCCGAGATTACACTAGTCCACCTGAACATTTATACAGACCACCTGAAGGAGAAAGATCTCAAACTGGACTGCAGGGCAGTGCGAGCGCTGCCACGACAGGAGGTCCGAGGTTGATGAAAGTGGATGGACATTACATCGAAGTCCACGGCCCATACCCGATTCTAATGAATGTTGATGGCATCAATATCTACACAAAAGCTCACGTAACTGATACGAACGATCAGATTGGCCGGATATACATTGGTCAAGAGGAGCTGAAGGTTAGACGAATCGGACACAACGCCATGCTCGAACAACATGCGGTGCACATAGGTTGCGAGGCCGATCTGGCCGCACACGTGCTGGACGTGCAAGGCATACAACTTTCAGTAAAGGGACTGCTATACATGGGAGCAGTGGTTAGTGTCATGCCAGTCAAAACTTGGACCAACATGGGTTTTGAGAGGTCGAATCTCATACCGACAAACATCAGGTTGGCAGCTGCCAATCAGGGAGCGATCTATGTGACTGGACGAACCCCGATCATTTCACTGCAGCTCGGAGGAAGACATCTTTGGATGAGCTTCCTAGTAGTGGAGAATTTGGACGAATCCGATCTGTTCATCTTAGGAAGGGACTTCGTACGCAACTTTGATGTCACGATCAATCTTAATGACGGGTTGATTAGGATCAAGGATCCTGAGAGAAAGTATGAAAAGAAACCCCTTAATAAAATCTTAATTAACCAGGCCAAGGTGCCAATTTTTCTGGATTGAAAAGTTAGATTAAAACCAAACCAAGCCGTAGTAGCGACGTTTAGGATGAGGAACTTGAATGAACTCAGCAATGACAGACAGGTGTGTCTGGTACCAAATTCAAACAGTAAAAGCTCGGCTATTTTAGGAAGAAGCTTCTCACTCACTCAGAGTGGACTGTGTGTGAGTGTGTTGTTGAACACAGAAGCAACAACAGTGACAATACAGAGGGAAAGAAACTTGGCTATGCTTTGCCTCTGAACACAGACTTTCAGATTGTGGAGAACTTGAAAAAGTTTGATGTAACTAAATGCCCCTTGCATGCGAACCAAGAATGTATATTGAAAAGAGTAAATGAATTGAAATTTTCTAGGAAATTGTTTTCAATGAAGTCGGAAACAGATGATGGGTTGTCTAGTTGTTCCAACTTTCCCGAGAGGCCGACAGAAACAGAGTTAGTAGCGAATAAACCGGTCCTACCTGAGATAGAACATTTGAAGGGTAAAATATCAGACAAGGAACTAGATTCGCTCAGGGCGGTGTTAAGTCGGAACGCAGACGTTTTTTCGAAAGATAAGGCCGACATAGGTTGCTGTAATTTTGTAGAACACGAGGTTGAGATAGAAGAAGGCTTGGTACCTCATAGGGAAGGGGCGAGAAAAATGACCCCTCACAAGTCAGAAGCGTGCAGGAAGGAAATCGAGATGTTAATGGAGTATGACATGATCGAGCCGTCGAAGTCCCCGTGGGCTTGTGGCGTGGTCATGGCGAAAAAGAAAGGGGGGCAACTCAGGTTTTGTTGTGATTTCCGTTATCTGAACGCAGTGACTATAAAGGACGCATACCCGATTCCCCGCATCGATGAGAGCCTATCCAAGCTGGGAGACGCGAAGTTCTTCACGACATTAGATTTGGGCTCTGTGTTCTGGCAAGTGCCACTCCGAAAGCAAGATCGTGAAAAAACAGGCTTCGCGTGCGAGCTGGGATTGTTCCAGTGGAAGAGGATGCCGTTCGGATTGTGCAACGCGACGGCCACATTCCAGCGACTGATGGCCCAGGCACTCACGAGCGTGACTAAGAAATACGGGAGTATCATCATGTGTTATGTCGATGATGTCGTGATTGCAACACCAACCTTAGAGGACCACATAGAGAGGTTGGATGAGGTGTTTACTAGCATGAAGCAGGCGGGCCTGAAATGTAAACCCTCTAAGTGTGAAATCCTCAGAGACTCCATAAAGTATCTGGGCCGCCTGGTGGATAAGCATGGAGTGAGACCAGATCCTGAAGCGGTCGAAGCGGTGTTGACCTGGAAGGCACCTAAAACAAATACACAACTAATGAGTTTTTTTGGATTTGCTAATTATTATCGAGAGTTCATCAAGGGGTATGCTGACAAAATATACCCCATGCAGCGGTTGATGAGAAACAAGGGCAAGAAGTTCACTTGGACTGATGAGGCACAAGTTTCATTTGAGAACATCAAACGTGAACTTTGCGAGGCACCGGTCCTCGGCATGCCAACAGAGAAGGGGATATTCGTGCTGGACACGGATGCATCTGTGGTTGCGATATCGGGCATACTTCACCAGGAGCAGGAGTGGAACGGGAGAACGGTTCTCCGTCCGATAGCCTACGGGAGTAAGGTCCTGAGTGATACTGAGATGAAGTATGGCGCACCAAAAGCGGAGATGATCGCGGTGATCACTTTCGTGGAAAAATACAGGGCCTACTTGGGGAGTGCTCCCTTCAAGTTACGTGTGGATAATCGTGCCCTTGCCTGGCTGAAAGCCTATTCGATGGACCGAAGTTATATTGGTTGTTGGATCGTGCGCCTAGATGGATACCACATGATCATAGAGCACCGTACCCGTGATAAGCACCAGAACGCAGATAGCCTCAGTAAAAAGACAGAGTTCTATGAGCTCCTCGAGGAGAAACAGGCTAACCAATCGGAAATCAAAGACGGGTTTTCATTTCTGGACAAGGAAACCTACGACAAACTGCCACTTACTAGGTGGTTAGCCAAGTCAGGGCATCCTATACCCGGACACCCTACCCTTCCAGTGGAGACGGCCGCGGAGATAAAAGTTTTAGCCAGGGGCGAGCCCGTTCCGCTGGATCTGCTAGTCCGATCCAATTTGGTACAGCAAGAACTTACCAGGCTGGGTATAAACAGCATAGCTCTACTGAACAGGACGGTGAACATGGCGCCGGACGTCATGGGGAAGCTCCGTGACTTGTTGGACAGGGAAGTGGATAGGCATGATCGTGAGTGGATGGAGACCATGCAGCGGTTGACTGTCACTGAGAGAACAGAGAAGAGGTCAGTGTCCATTCGCAGCCGAGGTATTGAACGGTATTGCAGGTCGATAGTCAACCAGCTGGTGAGCTCGATGCCGAAGGAGGTCTTGTTGAGAACTTCGTTCACTGAATCAGACCCAAGCCACTGAGGAAGTCAGGATCAAGTCGAGATCTAGCTTCGCGAGGAAAGTGCATTTCACGGATGCAAGAGAAGAATACGAGCCGAGCCCAGATTGTTTGTCCGGGGACGAGACAATGTCCGGGGAGGCTGATACCTTCGAGCCCGTCAAGGACGACTTGTCTGAGGAGTCTGACACCTTTGAGCCCGTACAGGACGACTTGTCCGGGGAGAGGTTGTTCAGACAACTGAGGGATAGAATGTTGTCCGGAGAGTGGGATACGAGGCAACCGAGGGACAGAGTTTTATCCGGGGAGTCGAGAAACATCTCAGAAAACTTGGAATATGGTGTTGGGGAACCAGTCGGCTCAAGTGTTGACTCGAAGCCCCAGTCCTGGGACAACACATCTGAAACAACTTCCAATTCCGATATATCTGAGATCGCGATCCACTCCTTGTTGGTAGTCTGGAAGCAGCGCGGACTGGACCGAGAAACGCATCAGGATCCAGACAGAGACAGGTACACCTCAGATGAAGAGGGCGCTGTGGTAGATAATGCCGCCGATGAGTTCGAGCTGATAGCAGTTTCGAAACGCCCAACCAGATTGCCGCCACATGGTACGGTCGTCCGTACCAATCTGGAACCATATGTGCAGGAAGCGACGCCTTTGAGAAAGATATGGTGTGTCAAGTTGATGGACGATGCTCATACTCCGGAAATAATGAGTGGGCAAATGAACTTGCTAAAGACGTATTTTAAAGCCAGGTACAGGCTGTCGGATCTCCTAAGGGCTCAACGAAATGATAGAATGACGAGCAGTCTGAAGAGATAGGTCGAGAATGGAGCACCTGACAACGGAGACTTGGAAGAAGACAGCTACAAGATCTTGAAGCAATTCTACCTGAAGAGAAAAGACTTGTTGTACCTGAACAAGGACAGAATCGTAGCCTGTAAACGTAAAGAGGAGGACAAGGTCCTTTATAAATACAATTCGATAGTGTTGCCACAGTTGTACCAGACCGAATTGCTCTTTCGCTCACATGATCAGATGGGCCATCAAGGCGTGGACAAAGTGTACAACAGGATACAGAAACGATTCGAATGGCCGGGATTGAAGAAGGCTTGTGAGAAGTGGATCGCCGCATGCCTGTCATGTCAACAGGCGAAGGATCCCAGGAAACTAAGGTTCCCCCTACAGTCAATAGAGTCGTCGGGATTCAACGAAGTGGTGCAAATTGATCATCAGAAGATCTGCATGACAGCAACGCGATATAATCAGGTGCTGGTAATGATCGACCATTTTACAAAATATGCGGAGGCAGCACCCTGCATGACAGCATCGGCGGCAGAAACATGCGATCATTTGATAAATGTGTGGATAGCGAGGCATGGCTGCCCCATCACATTCCAATCGGACAATGGCAAAGCATTCGTGGGTGATCTCACGAGGGAGTTAATGAAAAGGTCGCAGGTAGCGCAGGCCCACCCGACCACTTATCACCCGCAAACGAATGGCCTAGTCGAGAGGCAAAATCGCACACTGGTATCCATGCTGAGAGTCTATTGCTCACGCTACATGGATGACTGGGACAAGCACTTGCCGCAAGTGATGGGTGCTTACGACAGCACGGAGCATTTCACCACGGGAATAAGTCCGCATCTGATGCTAACGGGTCACGAAAAAACGCTTCCGTTGACGTTTTCTACCCTGAATATGAGGAAAAGAGAACAGCACCGCAAACGTACGTGCGGGATGTTATTAGAAGACAGCAGGACCTCAATGACTTATGCAGGAGGAACACGCAACAGGCGCAAATTAGACAGAAAAAGAGGTTTGATAAAAATACAGCCGATGCAAAAGCCACTCAGTTGGCGACTACGTCTGGGTGTTCCAGGAAGTGGTTCCAACGAAAGGAACCAAGAAATTATTAAAGAAATGGCGTGGTCCATTTCAGATAACAGAGGTGCACCAAGGAGGTCATTTTTTATCGATTGAGCACTGGAAGAGCAGCTCATTACGAAAATATTAAACCACACAATGCATCGTCAGAGGACAGGTGCATCCCAGCGGACATGCAAGAGGGAGACTATTTGATAGTGGATCCTGCTTGTGAGGTGAATGAAAGGGGTACTCGCGACAAAAACGACGGGAATGAGGTGGTGGACGATTGCGACCTACCACTGGATCTGGAGTTGACCGAGCGAGTAAAGGTGGACGATGAAACTCTACCTTATGCCGAGGAAGACTGGGACTGTCCGGAACAAATCGAAATTGACAAAGGAATACAGCCTGACTTTCCTCTCACCATGGAAACACGCCAGAGCAAGAGAGGAAAAAACAAGAAAAAATACAATCCATACGGCGAGGATTTTGTCGTAGACAGGATAGTTGTAAGTGATATGATGGACATCCCAGCAGACATGCAAGAGGGAGACTATTTGATAGTGGATCCTGCTTGTGAGGTGAATGAAAGGGGTACTCGCGACAAAAACGACGGGAATGAGGTGGTGGACGATTGCGACCTACCACTGGATCTGGAGTTGACCGAGCGAGTAGAGGTGGACGATGAAACTCTACCTTATGCCGAGGAAGACTGGGACTGTCCGGAACAAATCGAAATTGACAAAGGAATACAGCCTGACTTTCCTCTCACCATGGAAACACGCCAGAGCAAGAGAGGAAAAAACAAGAAAAAATACAATCCATACGGCGAGGATTTCGTCGTAGACAGGATAGTTGTAAGTGATATGATGGAATCGCTGGTGGGACTGGACGAAGTGGCGGTGCTAGAAGAAATCGACTTGGTGAATGACATGGATCGAGATTTTATCGACAATCGATCAGAACTGGAAGTGGATTTCGAACCAGAAGCGGAACAGACTCATGAGCAAGAACTAACGAAGTTGCGGGTGTTCGAATGGCTCCATGATCTGCCGACAGATCCAAAAGAGACGATCCTGACGATTCAGGACGTCGATAAAGACGGCATCAAATACGTCAGTCATGACAATACCGAGTCCAACTGGGTCGCCCCAGATGGTCCTCTACGTGTTCCACAATCCAACCTCAATCTCCTAGACTTTGGGCGATCGACGGATACGTCGATGGATATTTTTGTCCGGGGAGTGGGGGTAGGACTCACCCACACCGAAAATCTGATAATCAAAAAATTGAAATCGGCAAGGGAAACCGGAGAACTAGAGACAGAGGGCGAGAATGCTAAAAAACCACCTTTTGGACAAATTTTTGAATCGTATTTTGACTTACCGAACCATTTTTCAAACAATATCGTCATAACGGACACCGATTTCATTCTCACGGAACGCACATGCGCTATAGCAATAACCGCGGACGTAAGCTTCAAAACAGCACTGGCGGCTGATTTCAAAAGAGAGTATAAGAACATCGAGTTTTTATGGAAACAGAGGCCTGGTGTGGGAGGGATGATAGCGCTGCCCCCTGTTGCATCACAGATACCAGGGAAATATTAGTGTTTCCTGGTTACTAAGGCCACTGATAGGCAACACGTAGATCCAGAGAGCTTGGTATTGGCCTTCACTCGACTTAGGGATTTTTTGATTGAGAGAGGAGTGACCTCTCTCTCGTTACCAGTATATGATCCTAATAGAGGAACGCTACATCCGAGAGATTTATACGCCCTTGTACATGTGATATTTTCAGAAACTGACATAGAGGTTTACTTACATAAAAAATACTATCTGAGCATATGCTAGGAATTGCATTCGGCGATATATGGTTTTTATTAAGTTCACTTGATAGGAATTAGGGTCAAGTTTTAGATTAGGATTAAGTTTTAGGTTAGCTAGTAGGGATTATGTTTTTTATGTGATAATGTAGATATGTGATGTTTATGTGTTATGTTATTGTTATGATATGTTTTATGTTTTGTGTCATAAAAGACCTAGAATACTCCAGGTAATCAAGGTGACAGCGCTCATTTGTGCTACCCTGACAAAGATACAGGTGGACGATCCACCTTAGTGCTAACTTTTTAAATCAGAATTGAGAAGAAAAATTCAATGAAGAGTTTTAAAGATTTGAATGATATTTTATCCAAAAATGATGGTTTTAAGTCGCGACTTGTTTTTTAGCTCTTGATTGATCAGCAATTGTTTATTGAACTCATTGAATCAAACGAACAGAAGAAACTACACGACAACAAGAATCAACACGATAAGAAATGGGTGACACAAATGAACTAATGGAATTCCTCTCAGCGAGTCTAGGAGCGACTCTAGACGAGATCTATCAGTGGCTGATCGATTTTGACTTTACACGAGAAGAACCGGGGCTGGCGATGTTTGTGGTCGTGCTCCTCAATGCGTTAGGACGAGAGGGTCGAGGGAATCGCCCTACAGAAGTTGTGTTGATGTTGGCCTTCGGTGAGTCCGGGACCGCCGAGAGAGGTCGAAATCGACTGATGAGATGGCGGCGTGGAGAAATGGACTAGGTGAACAGAGGGACCACCGGCTAGGTGAGATGCCCTTGCCGGTCCAACCTGCGCAGCCGCTCCTCGGAGCGAAAAGACAACGTGATGGGCCAGGCCCGTCACATTCGGTCGACTCTCCAACAGCTGCTCCTCCTCCGAAGAGAGTGAGGGTGAGCGAAATAGAAATCCAGACGTCGGAGACGATTGAAACGTTGGAGAAGAAGGAGAGAGATCAGAGCTGGCTGTGTGCCAAACTCCAGGAGTATAGGGCGATAGCTCGAGAAAGAGACGAATGGAAAAAGAAGTACGAAGATCTGCAGGTGGCCTACAAGGAGGATGAAATAAAGCACCTGAAGGAGCTGTATTTGGCAAAGGTGAGCCAAGTGTCACAGGAAGTTCTGGCGACGATGAAGTCCTCGGAGGGATCCAGGGACACACGCCCCAAGACAAGAGTACAGGAGCTTTGTACATCGAGAGGGCCCGAGGCTCCTCAGCAGACACCACAGTCTGCTTCCAGTCTGAGGAACACGATACCAGACCCTTCATACACCTATCTCGCTCCCCAGTTCCAAGAATCATTCAATCAAGTGGCCAGAGCAACAATGGATGAGATTAACAGAACCACTGGGCGGACATTGGGTAGGATCGTTCCTTCCCAACGTCGTGATCATTCATCCAATAGTTCGGAGCGAGCACCCCGCACGGTAGCGTCCTTGGGGACTGCGCATTGCGGAACCTTTCAAAAGTCCCGCGTGGGTAGACATTGGGAAGAATCTGATGGCACGTCACCAGTTCACGCAAATGGCCGCGGAGCATCCTCGAGCCTGCCTTAATGACATGAGCTGAAACCCCGCTACGAGCGACCAGGTAATTCCCCCAGGAAATCGCCACTTGATCATAGGAGACAGTTTGGTGAGGGATCTGAATGAGATCTTCGTCTATAGTCAGACTACCACTCTGTCCTTTGGAGGAGCCTCAGTGGCTCAGGTCATCAAGATGATGGAATTCCAGAG
Source organism: Symsagittifera roscoffensis (assembly GCF_963678635.1). Lineage (NCBI taxonomy): Eukaryota > Metazoa > Xenacoelomorpha > Acoela > Convolutidae > Symsagittifera > Symsagittifera roscoffensis. The sequence goes on along the minus strand of NC_087067.1, from coordinate 20,552,620 downwards.
CGCAGATCACCTGGATACGCTGGTAATAATGCTGGGAACCAACGACGTCTCGAGAGCCCCAGTGACTCCGGAGAGCAAGTGGGAGCATCTATTGGTCTGCCTCCTGAACGAACTAAAGGAGAAGTATAGGCCCCGGCTTGTGGTGCTGTGCACGATACCACAGAACCCGATGGTGGGCACCACAGTGGCAGACTTTATGAATGGCAACGTGACACGGTGGAACGAAATGATCCGCAGTCTGGTGAGAAACAACCCTGGTGAGCTGCGACTTCTGGATCTCGAGAACATGTTGCGCATGATTGATCACATCGCGCTCACCAGAGATGGGATACATTTCAACACCCAACAAGGGAGACACTGGATCAATGACGTATTTCAGACGCAGTTGAGGGAAGTGGAGCAGGAGTCGAGGGCGACCAGTTCTCTGGCTTGGACCAGTTCGACCGGAGGAAAAAGAATAAGGGCAAGCGTGCCCGAATCCCTCGTCAACCACCTAGGGCCCTTGGCAACGGAGAGGGCTACAGCTGCACCCATCGCTCCAAGCTCAAACGTAAGAGAGAGGCTAGGGACTGCTCCTCCTCGCAGAACAGAACCGCTTGAAAGCCGACTCGGGAGATCGGTTGATCAGAACAGGAATGACTCCCAGACCGTGTCTAGGAGGAACGACCCGCCCACTACGGCAAACCCTGCTTCAGCAGCAGGACCGTCGACGAGGGCCGTGCGAGCGGAGGGAGTTGAACCAGGCAGCGTGCTGCTTTGGAACCGACCAGACCCTAGTCATTGGGGACAGTACAAGACGGACATGTCAACGAAGTTGAACATGAATATCTTGACGTGTCGGGAGGACGCAATGAGAATGATCGGCGGAGAAAGCCCCACAGTGTCGCGTCTATATCGGATACCGGGCGTGTTTTGGCTGCTAGCAGAGCAGGAGCAGTTTAGCTCCACGACTACGCTCCGGCACGCAGACCTGAATGGGTTGCCTCAGGACAATACCTTTGGACCTCTGAATACCCGGTCTCTTAAGGACGTCCGCCAGAGAGCCAGGGAACTGTTGCCACCTGCTCGTAAGGGCAAGTTGCAGACGGATAGCAAGCCTAATAACAAGCATCACAAGACGTACAGGCAGTTTGCTAAACCACCCGGTCAGACGCCTGGCGAATACTCAAGAGAACACCCCCGAGCGACCACGGTGGATGGAGATGACAGGAGATACGGGGAACTGAAGGCCCCGGTCGGTGACGGGCTGTTTGCCGCTTATGATCCCTTGGATATGAAAGCTGCCAAGTACCTGATAGTGGCCAGTTCGGATTATCTCTACACGCCCCCTTCTCTCTTTTGGCCCGACGTGATTTTTTTGACGGCGCCTAAATTGGACTTGGGACAGTCAATAGGCATGATGATAAGTGTGCGAAGGGTGGTCAGCATGGAGCCGCAGGTGATAGTGGTTGCAGGCTCGAATGATCATCTGCAAAGCAGGGGTTTGTTGTCCCGTCTGACGGATGGGTCGATCCCGAGCAAGGAGGTCATAGGGGAGGCGATAATGACATTGCTCTCGGCGATGGCTGAGCTAGAGACAGCAGCAAAACAACGTTTCATCCAAAATGTAGTGAAGGTGGTCTTTGTGTTGTCACCAGGGTACGCTGCATTGCCAGAACCCCTTCAGTTTGTGTACACGATGGTCACAACGATAGCAGAGGGACGGTTCAACGTGATAATTCCTGCCCCGAACCGAGTGGTAGACCCCAACAATTATTACCCATCCCGATCTGAGCTTCCTGCCGTTTGGGCTGACATTTCCAATGCCATACAGGGACTCAAAGATTGTAGCACAACTCGGTTGGTGTTAGATGAGGTTCTGGGGTTGGAGCTGTCCAACTTCGCCAGATTGCTGAAGTTAAGACCAGGGGTAGATGACGATCATCTGTTAGTACAACAGGTGGCCGATGATCTCTGGTTCAGACAGATGGATCACGCAGAGAATGAGCAGGGAAGGACAGTCAGGAAAAACATGACATCAGCGGAAGAAGATCTCATGGCAATGGCTTTGCGCACAAAGCCGCACAACAACTTATGGTTGTACTTGTCACCAAGAATGTGCACCTTGGGAGAGGACGCGTTCGAGCATGCGCCGGCAGTGATCAAAGAGATACACAGGTATCTGAAGAACTTGTTTGATGCCCGGGAGTTAGCTGGGGGTATGATGTTGAAATTGATGCAGGATGTAAACACGATGTCGTTGGACAAGTTCCAAGCTGATGTACTGGCCACGAGGGCACAATATGAACAATCAGATGCCATCTTGGATGGAATGGGAGTGGGATGGACGCCATCCTTCCTGTCGACGTGCTATCCGAGGGCATCTCGGAACCTGATCGCGAGCTTAGTCAAGGATATCAGGAAGCTGTCGATTGGCCTGATGTTAGCTCTGTACGTGACATTTAGTCATGAGAATTTCGTGAATGGGCCGGCGAACCTCTTCACCCAAGCGTTGGCAGATTTGAGATTGGATGGACTCCTGACTCTGATTGCCATGATCTACGGTCGACTGGGTGAGTTGCTGGTGCTGTTGCGTTACCCCGAACAACTCCAGGGAACAAGTCGTGAGTTCAACGCGCAGTTGGAAACCGCCTCGCTCAGGAAAATGAAAGACTGGAGGACTCTCCTGCTCCAATATCACTTGCAACAGAGCAGAAGTGTCACGGGAGAAGATAAGGTGGCGACGGATGCGGGTGAGTGTAAGCAGTATTGTGGCATGCCCTTGCTGACAGATTTGGCTGTCATGATGCGGATCGATCCGTTGGCTCTGATTTACGGACTGCGGGAATTCGTCACGGTGGTGTATGGACCGGTGATGTCTTTCGTGTTCCCGGACGTGCAAGTCAACGCATACAGGAATTCTGTGTTGTATGTCAACCTGGTCTCAGTCGTGGATTGTTCCGTGCTGAATTGGGTAGAGCAGAGGGAGCTGAGAGGGCTGGCCAGCGACGATAGGCTGTTCGGATAAATAGTGGAGCCAGGTTGGGTGTTGATGGATTTCAACAACAACTTCAAGTGCCGAATGGGCCGCGAAGACCTTTTACATCCAGTTTAACTCGAAGATTACGCACACGCGAAAGAGAACCAGCAAGCGTGGCTTTCCGGGTCCAGGCCGCTGCCGGACCAATGCCCTCGATACCCACCGATAAGGAGGATGTTGTTGGCAGTCACATCTCCCGTCATTGCCCCTAGCATCGGAGCAGCTCGTGATGCAGAGAGGAGAATGTTGAGGTGGAGTGAAGGGATGGAGCCGCGCTTCATCAGTTGGAACGTTGCAGCCACGCACACGTTTGACTTCACATTTCCTGATGCTTGGAGCAGGAAAAAGATCGAAGCACCACCTTCCAGGAGACCAGAGGTCTCGGCTGAGATGTGGAACGAGGTGTATGCTCCCATATATGACTTATCAAGACTGAAGTGGTCAGGAGAAGTAAAAGTAGTGATGCTGGAAGTGGCAAAGGAGTGCAGAGGAGGCTCATACATAACGATAGAGGACCTGGCACCACATGGCGAGGAGTCCGTAGAATTCCTGGTGAACGATGAATTGTTTTATCATGCAGGAGACCTGACCGTACCGTCGCGGCCGGACTCGGGCATAGACACACGACAAAGACCTTCAGGCCCTAAGCCAAAACCTGATGCGAATGACAATGAATTGATGGACCATGAGTCACTGAGGAGGAGAAAAATTGCAGAGTCAATGAGGGTATCCTTCCTGAGTACGCTACCGTAAGAGGAATGGGAGAGATACCAAAGTGAACTAGAAAGCAAGACAGGGGCAACCTGGAGTCGAGTGAACTTCATGGAAAGGTCATGGGACGTGATACGACGATATGGGACGCAGTCCATAATGAAGGTGGGATTGAACCAACCCATTATGCGTGAGGTCCTGGAGAAAATAATGAACTCCATGGCGTCTGATGTTCTGACCGAGTCTGTTACAGAGGACAGTGCCGATGATCAGCAGGTCACGAAGAAATTACCCGTTAGACGAGCCAGAAAGGGGCTGAAGCGGCTGAAAGGGAAGACAGGAAGTCGAGCCGTGAACCAGAGAGTGGTGAAGTCAAAAGCCAGCGCAGTGGTGGCCTCTTTGACGAGCGCAGGTCGTTCAGGCGAGAGCGGGCAAGGAGATGGTGCGACGCTGACCGGTGGAGAAAAAGAGAATCTGATACCCCCTATGCTCTTAGCAGGTCTGACCACGACAGCCACGAAATCAAAGAAGACTGCACGAACCCTAGCAGACACTAAGCTAGAGATGGAGATCATCACTCAGTGTGGATCTGGAGGACTTGAAAATTACAGGCCCTCGCGAACCAACATGGCCAAGATGAAACTGGAGGGACAACTCGACGTGGTCGAGTACAGTCGAGTCACTGTGCCGGAATCGGTCCACATGGGAGATCCAGCAGGGGGTTATGTGGAGATGTTGAAGGCGAGGAACTCCGCGAGAGAGCGAGAAGCGAGCCATGCAGGAGTATCTGAAAGAAGAATTCTAACTTAAATCGGAAAAAATACGGCACGGTAATGTCCTCGGAGGCGAACGAAATTGGGCTAGAAAAACTGCTGGAAATCTCTTGGAGGGCGGCCCTCCAAAGATACTTCGACGAGACGATGCATGCACCTGCGACGGTGGCAGCATACCTGGCTCACCCTTGCACGAGAACTGACCTGCAAGTACGGTTGGCTTGGTGCTTGATGGGCATCAAGAAGGCGGAATATGAAGCCAGTAATGATTTGAAATCAAAGGAACAGGAGCTGGAGTTGACGGAAGCCCTACGAGCGTTGATTTCAAAAGACGATTCTGCGATAGCCTGGGCTACGCGTAAGGATGCCCTTTGTACTGTAAGGTTCGTGGTGGATCGTATCCCCACTCCTGTTTTGGGAGAATGCATAAAGATCATTCGGCAATAGGGAGTTGATTGCGAAAGAAACTTCCTTAGGGCACTCCTGGAACTATATCAGGATATGCCGTTGATTGTACCAAATAAGGAGTCGAATGACATGGAGAGCTATCGCAAGTTGGAAGAAGTGAGAAGGTATTCCAACAAAGAATTGAAAGTGAGCCGGGAGTTGATTGAAACAGTCAGGGGACAAAAAGACTTTGCAACACTAGGGAAACTGAAGTCGTTCCAATATGTGTCTGGCATACCGGGGATGGCGTATAATCCCTTCGTGAATGAAGAAGCCAGGGAAGCGTACTTCGACTATGAGCAAGTCATAGTGCTCAATTTCTGGGTCGAACGGATTAAGGAAACTGGAATGCTGATGGTGGAACAACCCAAGCTGGGAATTTTTTTTAGAAGAACGAGTGGTCGAACCCTCGGTTCCCGAGCTGAAGGAGCAAGTGATTTTTCATTGTGGTTCTTGGGACGGTCCCTTGAAAGTCAGCCTAGTAACCATGTGGGAGCTCATGAAGCCTTCTTGGTGTCCGCATCCTAAAGCCGGTTTAATCTGGGACATGACAGCGGATATCAGGTTAGACCTGGATGATGATGCGAGTCTACATGATCTGGCCATGATACACCATCTGCTGGCCATGAGATTGACGAAGCGGAAGAGCAACCTATCCACGGAACTATCCGAGGAAAGTCCATTGAGCAATTGGTTGAAGCAAGGCACCTGTTTGGCTCAACATAGTGGGATGGAAGGACATGTTTGCAACTTGGGACACTGCCTGATTACGCTGAGCGAGCAGCATCGACAACTGGCACGATTGTACGGAAGATTGAACATGTTGGATAAGAGTGGCATGGAGTTGGTCGCGGACTGTCATGGGGTGACGGATGTAAACTTGACCACAGCCTTGGGATTTTGTAGCATGACGTGCTCGATAGAATCACTTGAGCGCCTGGAGCGTGCCCATGAGCTAGTGACGTCCCTCAGCGTGGAAGTATTTCCTGGAGCATTGCAGACAGAGCAGAAGATTGGAGGCTGGCGAGAACTTCTTGAAAACGAAATGAATATGAAGGATAGTGAGGCCTATCATAGACCTACTGGTTCAAAATATCTGGTGGGTTCAAGCTCCGCACCATACTGCAGTAGTAGGTATCCTACGCACATGGTGGTGATGGATGCGAGGACGCAGCAGGTGTTGATTGACCAACTTTTCTCTGTGCCAAAGTGCGTGAGGTTGGCCAGAATGTCGGAGAGGTCATATGATTTGTTGGCGAAGATCTTTCGGGCAGTCCCGAAGAGACCTGAAGGCGAGTTGCAAGACGTAGTGGGTGAAGAGTTCATGAGGTTGAACGAAGATAATGTGAGCGAGTTCCAGAAGCAGAAAGCGAGTGGAGCGTTACCCACTGAATTCCCCACCATAGAAGGGAAAGACGATTTGCACAGAATTATGATGAAGGTGGAACCGTTGCTGGGAGCCTCAGGGTATCGGATCCGAAGGAACATATTGATAACCTATGGGGAGTATCCTTGCCACTGCTTGGCGCAGACGCTATGGTACCCCGAACGCGGGAATCTGATGCTAGTATGGGACGTGGAGGAGTTGTACTCTACGGGGTTGCCCGATCAGAATCAACAGGTGTCAATCGTGGTGGTTAGTGCCATGCTGGCAGTGAGGTGGTTGGAGGCTAACGCGGACACAAGTGAACAGTAGACGGCCGTGCCGACTCCTGAGCAGCTGAGCAACGTAAAGATGAGCCGCGAATTGGATCTTTTCACAACCACCTGCAAGGTTCTGAGAATACCCAAAGCATTGAAAGAATATGGTCAAGGCAAAGGTTGATGCCTTGGTTCCGTGCAGTGATGACGTCATGGATGTATGAACGCGCGAAGCGTCACATGTCGAGGAACACGGAAGCCTATCAATCTTTCAAGCTAGATATAGGACCGGTAGCCTATAAGAGAGCATTCCTGACGCACAGAAACGCGGTCACCACGGCGGTGAAGCGAGTAGCTGGAGCGCCTTGTGCAACTGAAGATGAGAAGAAAGAGGTCTTAAGAGCTGACCTATAACGAAATGTGAGCCTATGTCTTCACAACAGCTTTTGCAGGAACCGGGAGCAAAAGGTGAATGTGGACCTGCTACCTTGTTGCAAACCGAGGCTGTTGGAACAGGAGAGTTGGGGCACGGCCCGTAACTCCATGGACATGTTGGAAAAAGTCTTAGAAGACAGTGAAGCTGAAGATCAGGATGGAGAAGCAATGGAATGAAGTTGATGGAACAAAGAGGATAAGTGAAGACGTGAACAAGAAAGGAAGAGAAGGAGAAAAAACTTGATTGTCTTTGTGTGTTAAAACTAGAACTAATCAACTAAGTTTGATTATTGCACTTGTTAAACTTTTTGTTTTGATCTATTTTGGTCAGACCAAACTTTGAAAATTGTTACAATTGTTAAAATTGATGAAAGAAAATTTTAGTTGTGCTACTTATGTATATATATAGAACATAGGTGAGTATATTTACCTATTTAGACACGACAGAAGTTTTTAACCTGTGTAAGACACAATTTCACTGTGTGGCGACATGGTAGGTTTGGGTAAACTCGCTCGGAAAGGGTGAGTAACTCAATAACTTTCCTAGCCACAGAGTTTCTTAGTTTTAATATCGAATAGGACCGCATAAATAACTGATTGTACTTGGTGAGTGACGTTAAGTTAATTTTAACGGGTGCGTGGCCGTGCCACGTCCCAAATTTTCAATCACAAAGAGCGAAAAGAAGTTTTATGGCAAGATGACGTAAGTAGTCAGAAAAGAAATTTTATCTAGGCCACTCCTCATGGTGCAAAATTTGTGAAAATGTTGAAAGGCAGTGAGATGTAGTACGATGCCATTTCTGACACGTAGTGAGTTGAGGTGGAGTAGATAAATTTCATTTTCTTATGCGATTTGTAAGATTGATTACAGAGAACTGGAACACTACTTGACGATAACCCGGTGTTATGCGATCAATATGGACATTGATGGGGACTTGTCCGGCGAATATGTACCATTCTGCCAGATTGGTACAGCGCGATCTTCCGGCGGGACAGAAAAAGACGACTAAAGGCCTTAGTAACAAAAAAGTGCTGCGAAGGAGGGTCCAAATACTCCGGAAATTAAAATTTTAAAATTTCGATTGACGGGCAAGTATTTCTGAGAAATACAAAAAGACGGCCATTTTGACAAAAGTAACAAAAAAGAGAACAACAACAAATATAGTGAGAAACGGTCGTGCGGGAACACGAGAAAAACGGAGTCTCTTATCGTGGCAATAACACGATAGGATCCTTAGCAGTAGAAATTAGTGGAAAAGGAAGCTTCAGCGGGGGAGGGAATATTCTGCGGAACCCTCCCGTGCCACAAATTGGGAGAGATAAGAACGTTATCTCGAGAAGATTACGGGAGCGGAGGCTTGGTCCCCCAGAGACTGTTATATGTTAAAGGACTGCATAAAACTAACTTTTTAGCTACTCTGATGCTATAGAACTTTGAATTAACACCGGTATAACTTGATATTTTAGAGTATGAGTAGCTAGAAAGAGGAAAGGGTCAATCCATCTCCAATGGATTTAATATAGAACTGTCACACAAAAACATAATAAAATAGGATATTCGAGCCGTGTTTTTAATAGCAATCACGTAGTCTGAGGATCCGAGACTCAGCTATGTGGTTGTGTTCGCATGTAAACGAAAGCTGATCAAAAGTCGTTTGACTGATGGCCCAAAAATAGTAACTTTTTACTTAGCCCTAGACAGACCCAGAAAATCAACTGGCAAGGTCGAGACGGTGAAAAACGAGTAGGATTAAGGTAACTGACGCCTGCCAGTCGTTAATAGGTACTTTTTCTACGCTCCGTAGCTGTGTAGTATTTGGGCAAATGTTACAAGAGCTGTGTTTAGACGCTAGCTAGACATGTCGAAAGCCTATGTTACTGTGGACCGTAACCGTTTGCTGACGATGCTCGGTGATGAGATACAAGGTGAGGGAACCTTAAACCTCGTGAAGCTATTGTTTACCGAAACTACTCTCGCAGTAAAAATTGGTAAAGAAAATGTTGCCATCTTTACCACAAACATCGGGGTCCCCCAAGGAGACTCTATTTCCCCGAAACTCTTCACCTACTATCTCGACAAAGCGCTAAAAGAAGTCGACGGAAGTAGAAAAGGTACAGAGTCAGATCACACATTCTGCCTTCAATCTCCAGTCCTGCCGCTGCACATGGAATATGCAGACGATGTCGATTTCATCACTGTGAATGACATCAGTGTGACATTCGACCAGAATGTGCCAAAATTCAATCTCTGCAGTTTAGTCATTTTTAGCAGCGAGCCTTCCGAGTTAGTGATTTTGGAGGATTAAGAACGTTATTCGAACGATTGAACAAAACGTGAAGGTTGAAGGATTCGGAAAATCCTAAACTTTAAATTTTCGAAGTGATTACGTAACATTTTTGAGAAACGTCAGAAACGGCCATTTTGGCAGAAAAGCTGAAAAGCAACAGAACAAAATTAGCTGCGGTTGCGAGAAGCGCGGAAATTGTGATAAAAAAACGACAACACATCACGGAGCTGACAGAGAACGTTCCGAGTTGCAACTATTGTGTCGCTACAATAGTTGCAAGGCCGTTGGAGCAAGGCCGTTCGATGCAAGGCCGTTCGAGGTTGCAACTATTGTGTCGCTACAATAGTTGCAAGGCCGCTGGAGCAAGGCCGTTCGATGCAAGGCCGTTCGATGCAAGGCCGACTGTTGCAAGGCCGTTCGATGGAGATGATGATTTTTATCTACTGAACAAAAACAATAATAATTCAATAAGTAGTAGCCCTATTTTTAGGAGTGACCTCGTGGTCTGGGGATACAGAGACCCAGCCATGAGCTCACTATTTCTGCATGTAATTAAGTTAATTTGAGTGTTTTGACCGAAGCCGAAAGCAGTAACGTTTTTGTCGACCCGATGTTAGAAAAGACCACCGAAAGTACTGGCTTGGTAGAGACGATGAAAAGCATATAAAGCTCTGTTTAGACGTTAGCCAGTCGTCTTAGGACTTAGTTTTATTTTCCGTCGATTTGTATCTTCCGGGCGAATGTTACATACATGTTTTTATGGCGCTCCTGGGTGTTATTCTTTTTTAACATCATGACCGGCAGAACCGTTAACGAGCACTATGCTCACATTAACGCCCGAGCGGATGCTCACATTAACGCCCTTAATAGGCCTAAACCGCCGGGCGGAAGTGTAGTTCGGAACGCGGAAGCCTTCCGGATTACCGTGAATAGCTTTTTAACTTAGTTAAGACCGAAAATTCACGAATCAGGAAGGGTGGGGGGATCGGCCATTCCCTCGTTCCCTGAGAGGTTTGTGACGAAAAACACTTAAAGATATATATAAAACCAAACAAAAAGTATTATAGTACCCAAGAAAAACAAAAAACATAAAAAATAATCGAAAAAACCAAAAACAGTACAAGTTTTAAAAATCAGAGGAAATCATCCCCCCAGAGAAGATGTGATCCGACCCCCCCGTTGTTGTTGATAGATATATTGTTGTTACAGTCATTTATATCAGTCAGGATCGTTACGATCAATTTTGTAGCCTGTCTGTGAGGCTTGTACTGTAGGGTTATTTGAGCATTTTAAGCACGTTAATGATAAATTGCGCTCAATCCGGAAGGCTCAGCTGATTTGCGCTCAATTCGGAAGGGTCTTGGTAGAAGACTGATCCGGCAAGCAGTACAAGGAGCAACAAGAAGGCGCTCAACGACAACAACAATCGACTGTTGGGTATCGTTAACAAGTTTTGTATCCCTTTTGGTACAAAAAGTAAAATAGTAATCTGTGGGGGGCTCGACAGTGCTGCACTGTAGTGACCCTTCACCGAACTGCGAATATCCAAGTTAAGCACCTTAATTCGGACATTAAACAAATCGGGAGAGGTATAGTATTACTAATATTATTACTAATTTAGTCTATATGAATACTCTTATACCGTTTTTCAGTGAAAAACACAGAAAGCAGACCGGTTTTTAGGGTCAAAATAGCGTTATTTTGATCCCCCCACAAGTCGCGATTTTTGAGATATCGATAATTTTTGAAACAAAGAAAAGCGCTAAATTAGTGTGTTACATTGTAACTGCACTACTACAATAGATAGAACCGGTTAAGTTTAGTTCGGAAGTGGTTGGAACTAATTTGGAACAAAAAACCAAATTTTCGTGATTTTTGAGAAAACGAAACACTAAAAACTCAGAAAATTTTTTGAAATTTTTGAGTTAGAACAAAAAAAATAGTTGTTCGGACAACTTCCACTAGTGAATCTACAAGTTTTAAAACACGCTACCCGAAAGCCTTCCCGGTTGCAGGGAAATCGAACTTAACGAGTTTGATTTGGTGGATTCATCAATCCGGAGGGGTACAGGTAGCATAGTTTTTCGCAAATTTTTTCAACTAAAGCGTTTTAGATCGGGTCTTTTGCATTGAACTAGAAGAGTATAGACCTTCTGAGCTCGGATCAATAATTTTTAGGTCGAAAGGACCAGAATTGTGGAAAAAGTTAGGCGGAACCTATAAGAAAGAAATTTCTTGACTTTAGAAAAAAGACATTTTGGCTAATAGCTTTAAAATTACTGGGCATATCGAGTTGATCTTGGTACCAATAGATCAGAAATTAGCTGAGCTTACTGATAGGAACAGAAGTTTTTCGGAAAAGTAAGCGTGAAAAGTTTTTGAGATTGTTTTTAGCAGATTCACCAATTTGGGAGGGTAGACCCTTCATGTTTTATAAATTTATTTTAGAAAAGCCCTTATACCCCTACCAAAAGGTAATAGCGGTTGAATAAAGTAATTCTAGGCTGTTCTAGACAAAAAGGGAAGGCTAAAGGCACAGAAAAACCTTAATCGAGCCGAAGTTAGGCGAGCAACAGGACCCTTCACCGTTAGTGTGAATTGTCAAATAAGAGGCTTAACTTCAATCCAGAAGGGTCTAGGAAAGTAGTACATACCCTTCCTAGTTAATTGAAAAAGCAAAATTGCATAGGAGAACGTATCCGGAGGGGTATAGATTGAAAGAAGGAAATCTCCGAAAAGCTACTTTTACAAAACCGGAGGGCTCCCAATCCGGAGGGGTAAAAAAATTTTTTCAAATCCAGAGGGGTCTTATAGTTGCTAATTCGGAGGGGTCCAAATCCGGAGGGGTCTTATACTAACTAACTCAGAGGGGTCCCAATCCCGAAGGGGCTAGATTTTGTTAGTCCGGAAGGGTCCTATGTGTGCCAATCCGGAGGGGTATTATTTTATTAAAGGACTTAGGTAGACGGAAGAAAGACTAAAGTGAGAGGTATAAGGTTATTAGCAGACAGGCTAGGAATCAGTGACTGCACTGGTAACTTGCCTTTCAATAAAAACCAGACCAAAACAAAACAGGTCCGAACTCGGATATTCGCGACACTAAGTCTAAACTAAAAAGAGCGTAATTCATTGGTGTGGATTGAAACCCAATACGTTTTTGTGAAAAGTGACTGCCCTGAGGATTTTAGTAGGTCTAGCTCGGGCAGTCCGAAGGCAGATAGTTAACACAGTACTCGGTGGGTGCAATAGACGCCCACTTGAGAAAATTACTGCCTTCAAAGTTTTGTCTGTTTGGTGCAGCACCAAGCAGGGAAAGCTTTTTCTTCAAAGAAACAAGTTCGACTATTGTACTGCGACCGACTAAAAGTACAGGACACATACGTTTTTTTATAGAGATATTCATATTCTGTCATTATATATGTTTTTTTTTGTTTTTGATTTTAAATCAACATAAACTGTGCTTGATTGGGTAGTGAGTACACTATCTTTTAAATTGACTGATAACATCATATTGTGCTAGTTTCCAAATCTTACGACCGATAATCGGTTAGTGTGAATAAATTTTATACAAACTGTACTCTGATAACATACAGGGATTCGTGGTCACTATTTAATAGACTCTTGTGAAATTTATTGTGTTGTGTCATTATTATTGTTAATAAAGCTATAAGGTCACTAGCAATCGAGTTAAGTGTATTGGCATTAAGAAGTGACAAATAGAGAATGAGTCTAGACAAATCAAGGATACCAAAACGAGGTAATAGCTTTAGGAAATTCATACCTGAGGAGCAAAGAAAAAAGATGACCAATCTTTTTGTGGATTGGATCAAACAGGCCCGGACCGACAAAGGGGAGACGGTTTCAGGCAGAATGGTTGAAACGAGAAGTCAGAAGACCTCAGAAGAACCAAAAGAACTGTTAGAAGTGGAGGTCAATACGGACCATGCCATGAACGACAACCAGGAAGTACATGGACTGGAAGGGAGAGGCAGAAGGCTGGCGAGTGAATCTACTCCGGTAGAACAAGGCCATGATTTTGCCACTTCCACCGGGACGTTGGATCGAGAGGAGATGTCGGAACTGTCCGACATCTCAACTGAAATAGCGGCAACTAGAAGATCTCCGACAGACAACACTATGATGGCTGGCGGAACTGAGAAACAAACAACGTCATCATCGTTCTCAGAAAGAATGAAGAACACCTTCGGAAACACCTTTCCATTCACCATGGGAGGAGGCGCAGGAAACGAAGGTGAATCCCAGGAGGAAGAGGACGAATAAGAGCAAGGGGACTTTGGGTCTCAAGTCAGCCTCAATAGTTCGACCCAGGAGAATGAGGCATACGTCGAAAGAGAAACTGGAACCATGGACAAATTTGGTGTGGTGAGAACGATAAGCAAAGATGTAAACACACCGGGCCAGTCAAAAGACTTCGCGATTATGACAAGTTCAGAACTGCAAGCTGGGGAGAGTAGAAACAGAGGGCTAGGCAACGATTGGTGGACAATGAGGTAGATAATGAAAAGACGTCGAGGCAGAGAGTCAAGGCCCGGATCTCGACCAGCACGAAGCTTTCTGGGACCGACAGGGTTACACCACCACTAGTGACGCCACTCGTGGATAACGGGGCAGCACTAGAGGAAGCCTTAAACAACATAGTGGACAGTTTAGGAGAACAAAATGAACAGATGTCCATAAGAATGAGTGAACAAGAAAGAGCAGTTCACATTGAAAGAGAAAGTCTGCGGGAAGAAATAAACCGCAATAGACAAGAAGTTGGCAGGAGCGAAAAACGCTTGAAAGAAAGAACGGACGAGCATATGGCGAAGAATTTGTCGCGAATGACAAGGGAGGCGGAACAGCGAGAGTTACGCTTAAGAGACGACATGGAGAAGTTAAGAATTCAGCAAGAGCAGTCTCTTGGGACTCTTGACACAAAGATAGACGCGATGATGGAGAGGCGAACTCAGGCTATCATGGATAGGTTGGACGGGCTACTAAGCATCAAGAGTGGACCAAAAGAAGGAGAACCGAACTCGGGAGGTCCCAGCAGGGAGCCGAGGGTGAACTTCAAGGAACATCAAAAGAAGAAGACGTATGGATCCACTAGAGGCAGGGGCAGTTCATCAGGCTATGCCACAAGGGGTAATGGAACATGGGGCCCGAACAGTAGAACAAGTTCAACGGGGAACAGACAGACCTCTAACGAACGACCAACGCAAGGCACACATGCGACTGGGAGAAGTGATTCCGGTAACAGGGGGCATGCAAGCCCGAGGAGGAGTCATGTGGGCCAAGCGGGAAACACTCACGGCGATTCGGATTGCAGGGATGCACCGCATACAGAGCCTTTGACGAGGTGTGAGGACACTCAGGCGGGACACTCAAGGGATGCTACGGCAATGGCCACAGCATTTGAACCCCTAAACAAGTCTTTGGAGACATTCCTTACAAGGTTATCAAGAACAATGAACGCAGTGAGAAGTCCAGAAGAGTCTTTAAGAAACCAAGATGCTATAAAGACGAATCTGATGGCTGTATTGATACCTGGATAGAGGTAATGAAGCTGCATTTCGAGGAAGAGGACTTGTCGGAGAGACAGGAATGCAGTGCGCTCACCAGCAACTTGGAAGGGACAGCCCTGAACTGTGTCATGGCCAAGAAGCAATATCAGCGTGACACAGCTGAGAAAATCTTCGAAATCTTGTTAAATCGTTTCGGATCAGGGGTGCAGGGGCACCAAGCGATGATGCGCTTCGAGAAACGGAGGCAACGAGAAGATGAAACGATAGAAATGTTTCTCGATGACTTGGAGATGCTGAGAAGACGCAGCCAACCGGATGAGTCAAACCGAAGGATGGACCTGGCCGTAGCCTCAAAGTTCATCGATGGTCTGAAAAATGATGAACTTCGTACGATGCTAGCAACGCATTACACACCACTATCAACCAATGCGCCAACACCGGAGGAGTTGAGGCTCAAGTCAAAAGAGTATCTTTTGTTGAAACCTCCTTCGAGATCTGGATACTACAAGAACAATTATGGCAATTCTAACAACGGACCAGCAAACCAAGGGAACAATTGGTACAAACCGAGGGATGATATGGACAAGAGACGCTCTTGTGCCAATTGCAGTTCAACGGACCATCATGTGTCAGCATGCCCACCTTACAAACAAGGCATGAAAGCAATAGGCTTTAGCCTCGAGGACGAAGATGGGTCAGAATGTGACCATGAGAATTTCATGAGAGGAGTAATTGCAAAATTCGGCCCGAGGTCTTTCTTTTGCAACTTGGAAGGTCATTTTAAATCAGATTGTCCGCAATTCTGGGATGCAGTGGCAGACATAAAGCATCCAAGACATGAAGAAGCTTTGTCAGGAGTGAAAGCCAGCAAGGGTCGACTTTTGAGTGAAGCGGAGGCACGCAGAAAGGATAAACCTCAAGAGCTGGCGGCAAAGAAAATGCAAGCGGTAACAGAGGAGACACGTGAGCCGGGACCAGCAACTGCGGCTGATGACTTCAAGATCGATTATAAGGCAGCCGCGAGGGATGCTCTAAATAGAGTGCAGCAGGAACTGGTGACGAAAGAGATCGAGCAAAAAGTGAACTTGAACTGGAAAATGAGAAATTTCAGGAGCAACTGAATACCTTCGAAGCAACGGAGTTCGAAGAAACGAAAGCACCAAGCAGTTTGAGCATGAAACTCAATGTGATCTCCGGTCAGAGGTTCGGCATAGTGCCGCAAGGAGGCAAGATACAGTCGATAATCTCAGTGGCTGGATACCAGGTAATAAGAAATCTGAGTGAACCATCCGAGTTCACTTTGATGCATTTGGACACATATGCAGATTATCTCAGGCAGGTGGAACCACGCACCGAGTCGAGAGCTGTGCGAGCACTACTAACGGCGGGTGGCCCTCGCATGAAGAAAATTCATGGACGCTACCTAGAGGTCTATGGGCCGTATCAAGTGATGCTGAACGTGGATGGAATCAGTATCTACACCAAGACTTATGTCACAACAGATGATGACCAAATGGGGCAAATCTATTTGGGTGAAGAGGAACTCAAAGTCCACAGGATAGGCCATGACGCCATGATGGAATAAGACGCAGTACACATTGGGTATGAAGCAGATGTGGCATCGCTAACAGTCAGTGAGAAGGTGAAGATCATGCCGTCCAGACGACAGCACGATGAGAACGAGAGGGATTGTAGGACAATAGTTCAGCAACTAGTATCCTCAATACCCCACGAGATTTTAACCAGTACTTCTTACAAACAGAAGGAACAAGGGAGCAGTACGCGAAAGAAAACCGTCACCTTTGTGGACCAGGATAAGGAAGGTGAAAAGGTAGAACAAAACCTGCTGCATAAGTATTTGTCCGGGGAGACGAATGATGAGAAGAACCAGCGATCACAAGATCAATACCCGGGGCAAGAAAATTTGTCCGGGGAGTCTGAGATAGACGAGAGAATTCCCGATGAGAAACAGGACCTAGTGAACAAGGTTTTGTCCGGGGAGTTCAGATGGATGCGAAGAAGGCACAGGCATGATCTGGAGGAGCGTGCAGTCTCCAGCACAACCTCTTCGATGGATGATAATTTCCGCAACTCAGGAATGGACACCTATTCAGACAGGAACTCGAGCTCGGGATCAGAACTGTCAGAACTAGCGATACACACACTACTAGTGGAAACTCGGGCAAGGGATCTGGACAGAGAGGTGTACCAGGATCCTGACAGCGATCGCTACCTTATACCAGGCGAAAGAGTCTTTGACAACGCAGCGGATGACTTGGAGACAATAGCGGTATCGAAACGTTCGATAAGCCTGTTGCCGCAAAAAGAGGTAGTCAGGACTGATCTTCAGCCGTTTAAACAAGAAACACAGCCGTTGGCGAAGATTTGGTGCGTTAAGATGGAAGAAGACACACACCAGCCCAACGAGCTGAATAGTCAGATGAGGGTCATGAAGACGTACTTAAAGGCGAGATACAGACTCTCGGACCTTCTAAGGGCGCAGAAAAATGATCGCATGACAAGCAACCTGAAAAAGTGGATCGAGAATGGTTCTCCGGATAAAGGGGACCTCGAGGAAGATAGTTATCGCATCCTGAGACAATACTTCATGCAGAAGGAAGGGAGGTTATATTTGAACAAAGACCGGATTGTGGCTTGCAAAAGAAGGGAGGAAGACAGAGTCCTATACAAGTATAAGGCGATAGTGTTACCGCAACTCTATCAGACAGAACTATTATTCAGGCCACATGATCAGATGGGCCATCAGGGGATCGACAAAGTATATCAGAGGATCCTGAAGCGCTTTGAGTGGCCTGGGATGAAAAAGGCATGCGAGAAGTGGGTAACAGCATGTCTGTAATGCCAACAGGTCAAGGATCCAAGGAAGTTGCGATTTCCTTTACAATCGATCGAGTCGTCTGAATTCAACGAGGTGGTGCAGATAGATCACCAGAAGATATGCATGACAGACAGTGGTTATAATCAGGTGCTGGCCATGATAGATCATTTTACGAAGTATGCAGAGGCCGTGCCCTGCATAACTACCTCGGCGGAAGAGACATGCGACCACCTGATCAATACGTGGATAGCAAGACATGGTTGTCCGATGACGTTTCAATCGGATAATGGGACAGCTTTCGTAGGGGAGCTTACGAAAGAGCTTATGAGACGCTCAGACGAATGGCTGAGTTGAAAGACAGAATAGGACGTTAGTGTCGATGCTGAGAGTATATTGTTCCAGGTACATGACCGATTGGGACAGATACCTTGCACAGGTGATGGGAGCATATAACAGCACGCAACACTCCCCCACCGGAGTCAGTCCACACTGATGCTAACTGGACACGAAAAGTCTTTACCCTTAACCTTCTTCTACCCAGAGTACGAGGGAAAAAAACGTCCCCACAGGTCTACGTGAGGGATGTGATCAGACGCCAACAGGAGTTGAATGATTTGTGTAGACAAAAGACTCAGCAAGCACAGGCAAGGCAGAGGAAAAAATTCGACAAGAAAGCAGCTGGTGCAAAGGCTTACTCAGTGGGAGACTACGTATGGGTATTTCAGAACGTTATACCACCGAAAGGGACGAAAAAGCTCCTAAAAAAATGGAGGGGACCCTTCATGATTACAGAGGTGCACCAGGAGGGACGCTTTTATAGACTGAGTACTGGCCGAGCCGCCCACTACGAGAACATCACGCCACACAATCCATCGACAGAAGACTGGTGTATACCTGCAGACATGGAAGAAAGGGATTATCTAATGATGAATCCTGCTTGTGAGGTCAATGAAAAGGGCACCAGGGAGAAGAACGATGGAAACGAAGTCGTAGAGGAAGTTACGGATACACCGCTGGACCTGGATCCAAACGAGGAGATCGAAGCGGACGATGAAACCTTACCCTACGCAGAGGATGATTGGCAGGATCCCGAAGAGATAGAGGTTCCCAAGAACTTGGAACCGGATCTTCCGTTCACGATACAGACTCGTCAGAAGGACGGGACGAGACTAAGGAAGAAATACAATCCTAACGGTGACGACTTTGTAGTGGATAGGATAGATCTGAAGAAGATAGTAGAGGAAGTAGTGGGTCTAGAGGAAATAACTGTGTCACAAGACATTGACATAGTCGATGATCACGACGATGAGTGGGTTGACGACTGGTCGAAACCCGAGGTAGAATTCGACGACGAGCAACAGCAGTCATGTGAACAAGACTTGACGAACTTGCGTGTCTTAGAATGGCTGAATGAAACGACCTCGGATCCTGAGGAGACCAGTGTCACGATTCAAGACGTAGATCGTGAAAGCATGAAATACATCAAGACCGAACGAGATGATCCTTCCTGGGCTGCCCAGGAAGGTGGACTACTCATTCCAGCTTCTAACCTAGACTTGATACCTGGTATGCGATCGACGGGGACGTCGATGGACATTTTTGTCCGGGGAGTGGGGGTAGGACTTACCCACACTGAAAACTTGATAGTAAAAAAATTAAGAATAGCAAGAGAAACAGGAGACTTAGAAGCAGAAACAGGCGAAGAACCTAAGAAACCTGGCATAGGCAGGGTAGTTGAGTCAAATTTTAACTTACCAAAAGAATATTCAAGTAACATAATACTAACAGACAGTGATTTCATACTCACAAATAGAACCTGTGCGATAGCAATCACAGCAGACATGAGTTTTAGGACAGCGCTAGCGGCAGATTTTAAGAGAGAATACAAAAACGTGGAATTCCTTTGGAAGCAAAGACCAGGGATAGGGGGCGTAGCAGCCTTACCTCCGGCGGTGTCGCAGATACCGGGAAAGTACTTGTGCTTCTTGCTAACGAGGGCGACGGAGAAGCAGCACGTGGACCCAGAGAACCTAGTCTTGTCTTTGACGAGGCTGAGGGACTTCCTTGTCGAAATGGACGTGAAGGAGCTCTCGCTTCCAGTGTACGATCCAAACAGAGGAAGACTGCATCCTCGGGAATTGTACGCGCTTGTACACGTGATGTTCTCTGATACGAACATACAAGTATATCTACATAAGAAATATTACTTAAGTATAGGCTGAGTGACTATTCTCAGGGAATGAGTACTGGCCGAGCCGCCCACTACGAGAACATCAAGCCACACAATCCATCGACAGAAGACTGGTGTATACCTGCAGACATGGAAGAAGGGGATTATCTAATGATGAATCCTGCTTGTGAGGTCAATGAAAAGGGCACCAGGGAGAAGAACGATGGAAACGAAGTCGTAGAGGAAGTTACGGATACACCGCTGGACCTGGATCCAAACGAGGAGATCGAAGCGGACGATGAAACCTTACCCTACGCAGAGGAAGATTGGCAGGATCCCGAACAGATAGAGGTTCCCAAGAACTTGGAACCGGATCTTCCGTTCACGATACAGACTCGTCAGAAGGACGGGACGAGACCAAGGAAGAAATACAATCCTTACGGTGACGACTTTGTAGTGGATAGGATAGATCTGAAGAAGATAGTAGAGGAAGTAGTGGGTCTAGAGGAAATAACTGTGTCACAAGACATTGACATAGTCGATGATCACGACGATGAGTGGGTTGACGACTGGTCGAAACCCGAGGTAGAATTCGACGACGAGCAACAGCAGTCATGTGAACAAGACTTGACGAACTTGCGTGTCTTAGAATGGCTGAATGAACGACCTCGGATCCTGAGGAGACCAGTGTCACGATTCAAGACGTAGATCGTGAAAGCATGAAATACATCAAGACCGAACGAGATGATCCTTCCTGGGCTGCCCAGGAAGGACGACTACTCATTCCAGCTTCACCTAGACTTGATACCCGGTATGCGATCGACGGGGACGTCGATGGATATTTTTGTCCGGGGAGTGGGGGTAGGACTTACCCACACTGAAAACTTGATAATAAAAAAATTAAGAATAGCAAGAGAAACAGGAGACTTAGAAGCAGAAACAGGCGAAGAACCTAAGAAACCTGACATAGGCAGGGTAGTTGAGTCATATTTTAACTTACCAAAAGAATATTCAAGTAACATAATACTAACAGACAGTGATTTCATACTCACAAATAGAACATGTGCGATAGCAATCACAGCAGACATGAGTTTTAGGACAGCGCTAGCGGCAGATTTTAAGAGAGAATACAAAAACGTGGAATTCCTTTGGAAGCAAAGACCAGGGATAGGGGGCGTAGCAGCCTTACCTCCAGCGGCGTCCCAGATACCGGGAAAATACCTATGCTTCTTGGTAACGAGGGCGAGGGAGAAGCAGCACGTGGACCCAGAGAACCTAGTCTTGTCCTTGACGAGGCTGAGGGACTTCCTTGTGGAAATGGACGTGAAGGAGCTCTCGCTTCCAGTGTACGATCCAAACAGAGGAAGACTGCAACCTCGGGAATTGTACGCGCTTGTACACGTGATATTCTCTGATACGAACATACAAGTATATCTACATAAGAAATATTACTTAAGTATAGGCTGAGTGACTATTCTCAGGGAATGAGTACTGGCCGAGCCGCCCACTACGAGAACATCAAGCCACACAATCCATCGACAGAAGACTGGTGTATACCTGCAGACATGGAAGAAGGGGATTATCTAATGATGAATCCTGCTTGTGAGGTCAATGAAAAGGGCACCAGGGAGAAGAACGATGGAAACGAAGTCGTAGAGGAAGTTACGGATACACCGCTGGACCTGGATCCAAACGAGGAGATCGAAGCGGACGATGAAACCTTACCCTACGCAGAGGAAGATTGGCAGGATCCCGAACAGATAGAGGTTCCCAAGAACTTGGAACCGGATCTTCCGTTCACGATACAGACTCGTCAGAAGGACGGGACGAGACCAAGGAAGAAATACAATCCTTACGGTGACGACTTTGTAGTGGATAGGATAGATCTGAAGAAGATAGTAGAGGAAGTAGTGGGTCTAGAGGAAATAACTGTGTCACAAGACATTGACATAGTCGATGACCACGACGATGAGTGGGTTGACGACTGGTCGAAACCCGAGGTAGAATTCGATGACGAGCAACAGCAGTCATGTGAACAAGACTTGACGAACTTGCGTGTCTTAGAATGGCTGAATGAAACGACCTCGGATCCTGAGGAGACCAGTGTCACGATTCAAGACGTAGATCGTGAAAGCATGAAATACATCAAGACCGAACGAGATGATCCTTCCTGGGCTGCCCAGGAAGGATGACTACTCATTCCAGCTTCACCTAGACTTGATACCCGGTATGCGATCGACGGGGACGTCGATGGATATTTTTGTCCGGGGAGTGGGGGTAGGACTTACCCACACTGAAAACTTGATAATAAAAAAATTAAGAATAGCAAGAGAAACAGGAGACTTAGAAGCAGAAACAGGCGAAGAACCTAAGAAACCTGACACAGGCAGGGTAGTTGAATCATATTTTAACTTACCAAAAGAATATTCAAGTAACATAATACTAACAGACAGTGATTTCATACTCACAAATAGAACATGTGCGATAGCAATCACAGCAGACATGAGTTTTAGGACAGCGCTAGCGGCAGATTTTAAGAGAGAATACAAAAACGTGGAATTCCTTTGGAAGCAAAGACCAGGGATAGGGGGCGTAGCAGCCTTACCTCCAGCGGCGTCCCAGATACCGGGAAAATACCTATGCTTCTTGGTAACGAGGATGAGGGAGAAGCAGCACGTGGACCCAGAGAACCTAGTCTTGTCCTTGACGAGGCTGAGGGACTTCCTTGTGGAAATGGACGTGAAGGAGCTCTCGCTTCCAGTGTACGATCCAAACAGAGGAAGACTGCATCCTCGGGAATTGTACGCGCTTGTACACGTGATATTCTCTGATACGAACATACAAGTATATCTACATAAGAAATATTACTTAAGTATAGGCTGAGTGACTATTCTCAGGGAATGAGTACTGGCCGAGCCGCCCACTACGAGAACATCAAGCCACACAATCCATCGACAGAAGACTGGTGTATACCTGCAGACATGGAAGAAGGGGATTATCTAATGATGAATCCTGCTTGTGAGGTCAATGAAAAGGGCACCAGGGAGAAGAACGATGGAAACGAAGTCGTAGAGGAAGTTACGGAAACACCGCTGGACCTGGATCCAAACGAGGAGATCGAAGCGGACGATGAAACCTTACCCTACGCAGAGGAAGATTGGCAGGATCCCGAACAGATAGAGGTTCCCAAGAACTTGGAACCGGATCTTCCGTTCACGATACAGACTCGTCAGAAGGACGGGACGAGACCAAGGAAGAAATACAATCCTTACGGTGACGACTTTGTAGTGGATAGGATAGATCTGAAGAAGATAGTAGAGGAAGTAGTGGGTCTAGAGGAAATAACTGTGTCACAAGACATTGACATAGTCGATGACCACGACGATGAGTGGGTTGACGACTGGTCGAAACCCGAGGTAGAATTCGATGACGAGCAACAGCAGTCATGTGAACAAGACTTGACGAACTTGCGTGTCTTAGAATGGCTGAATGAAACGACCTCGGATCCTGAGGAGGCCAGTGTCACGATTCAAGACGTAGATCGTGAAAGCATGAAATACATCAAGACCGAACGAGATGATCCTTCCTGGGCTGCCTAGGAAGGACGACTACTCATTCCAGCTTCTAACCTAGACTTGATACCCGGTATGCGATCGACGGGGACGTCGATGGATATTTTTGTCCGGGGAGTGGGGGTAGGACTTACCCACACTGAAAACTTGATAATAAAAAAATTAAGAATAGCAAGAGAAACAGGAGACTTAGAAGCAGAAACAGGCGAAGAACCTAAGAAACCTGACATAGGCAGGGTAGTTGAGTCATATTTTAACTTACCAAAAGAATATTCAAGTAACATAATACTAACAGAGAGTGATTTCATACTCACAAATAGAACATGTGCGATAGCAATCACAGCAGACATGAGTTTTAGGACAGCGCTAGCGGCAGATTTTAAGAGAGAATACAAAAACGTGGAATTCCTTTGGAAGCAAAGACCAGGGATAGGGGGCGTAGCAGCCTTACCTCCAGCGGCGTCCCAGATACCGGGAAAATACCTATGCTTCTTGGTAACGAGGGCGAGGGAGAAGCAGCACGTGGACCCAGAGAACCTAGTCTTGTCCTTGACGAGGCTGAGGGACTTCCTTGTGGAAATGGACGTGAAGGAGCTCTCGCTTCCAGTGTACGATCCAAACAGAGGAAGACTGCAACCTCGGGAATTGTACGCGCTTGTACACGCGATATTCTCTGATACGAACATACAAGTATATCTACATAAGAAATATTACTTAAGTATAGGCTGAGTGACTATTCTCAGGGAATGAGTACTGGCCGAGCCGCCCACTACGAGAACATCAAGCCACACAATCCATCGACAGAAGACTGGTGTATACCTGCAGACATGGAAGAAGGGGATTATCTAATGATGAATCCTGCTTGTGAGGTCAATGAAAAGGGCACCAGGGAGAAGAACGATGGAAACGAAGTCGTAGAGGAGGTTACGGATACACCGCTGGACCTGGATCCAAACGAGGAGATCGAAGCGGACGATGAAACCTTACCCTACGCAGAGGAAGATTGGCAGGATCCCGAACAGATAGAGGTTCCCAAGAACTTGGAACCGGATCTTCCGTTCACGATACAGACTCGTCAGAAGGACGGGACGAGACCAAGGAAGAAATACAATCCTTACGGTGACGACTTGTAGTGGATAGGATAGATCTGAAGAAGATAGTAGAGGAAGTAGTGGGTCTAGAGGAAATAACTGTGTCACAAGACATTGACATAGTCGATGATCACGACGATGAGTGGGTTGACGACTGGTCGAAACCCGAGGTAGAATTCGACGACGAGCAACAGCAGTCATGTGAACAAGACTTGACGAACTTGCGTGTCTTAGAATGGCTGAATGAAACGACCTCGGATCCTGAGGAGACCAGTGTCACGATTCAAGACGTAGATCGTGAAAGCATGAAATACATCAAGACCGAACGAGATGATCCTTCCTGGGCTGCCCAGGAAGGACGACTACTCATTCCAGCTTCTAACCTAGACTTGATACCCGGTATGCGATCGACGGGGACGTCGATGGATATTTTTGTCCGGGGAGTGGGGGTAGGACTTACCCACACTGAAAACTTGATAATAAAAAAATTAAGAATAGCAAGAGAAACAGGAGACTTAGAAGCAGAAACAGGCGAAGAACCTAAGAAACCTGACACAGGCAGGGTAGTTGAATCATATTTTAACTTACCAAAAGAATATTCAAGTAACATAATACTAACAGACAGTGATTTCATACTCACAAATAGAACATGTGCGATAGCAATCACAGCAGACATGAGTTTTAGGACAGCGCTAGCGGCAGATTTTAAGAGAGAATACAAAAACGTGGAATTCCTTTGGAAGCAAAGACCAGGGATAGGGGGCGTAGCAGCCTTACCTCCAGCGGCGTCCCAGATACCGGGAAAATACCTATGCTTCTTGGTAACGAGGATGAGGGAGAAGCAGCACGTGGACCCAGAGAACCTAGTCTTGTCCTTGACGAGGCTGAGGGACTTCCTTGTGGAAATGGACGTGAAGGAGCTCTCGCTTCCAGTGTACGATCCAAACAGAGGAAGACTGCATCCTCGGGAATTGTACGCGCTTGTACACGTGATATTCTCTGATACGAACATACAAGTATATCTACATAAGAAATATTACTTAAGTATAGGCTGAGTGACTATTCTCAGGGAATGAGTACTGGCCGAGCCGCCCACTACGAGAACATCAAGCCACACAATCCATCGACAGAAGACTGGTGTATACCTGCAGACATGGAAGAAGGGGATTATCTAATGATGAATCCTGCTTGTGAGGTCAATGAAAAGGGCACCAGGGAGAAGAACGATGGAAACGAAGTCGTAGAGGAAGTTACGGATACACCGCTGGACCTGGATCCAAACGAGGAGATCGAAGCGGACGATGAAACCTTACCCTACGCAGAGGAAGATTGGCAGGATCCCGAACAGATAGAGGTTCCCAAGAACTTGGAACCGGATCTTCCGTTCACGATACAGACTCGTCAGAAGGACGGGACGAGACCAAGGAAGAAATACAATCCTTACGGTGACGACTTTGTAGTGGATAGGATAGATCTGAAGAAGATAGTAGAGGAAGTAGTGGGTCTAGAGGAAATAACTGTGTCACAAGACATTGACATAGTCGATGATCACGACGATGAGTGGGTTGACGACTGGTCGAAACCCGAGGTAGAATTCGACGACGAGCAACAGCAGTCATGTGAACAATACTTGACGAACTTGCGTGTCTTAGAATGGCTGAATGAAACGACCTCGGATCCTGGGGAGACCAGTGTCACGATTCAAGACGTAGATCGTGAAAGCATGAAATACATCAAGACCGAACGAGATGATCTTTCCTGGGCTGCCCAGGAAGGACGACTACTCATTCCAGCTTCTAACTTAGACTTGATACCCGGTATGCGATCGACGGGGACGTCGATGGATATTTTTGTCCGGGGAGTGGGGATAGGACTTACCCACACTGAAAACTTGATAATAAAAAAATTAAGAATAGCAAGAGAAACAGGAGTATTAGAAGCAGAAACAGGCGAAGAACCTAAGAAACTTGACATAGGCAGGGTAGTTGAGTCATATTTTAACTTACCAAAAGAATATTCAAGTAACATAATACTAACAGAGAGTGATTTCATACTCACAAATAGAACATGTGCGATAGCAATCACAGCAGACATGAGTTTTAGGACAGCGCTAGCGGCAAATTTTAAGAGAGAATACAAAAACGTGGAATTCCTTTGGAAGCAAAGACCAGGGATAAGGGGCGTAGCAGCCTTACCTCCAGCGGCGTCCCAGATACCGGGAAAATACCTATGCTTCTTGGTAACGAGGGCGAGGGAGAAGCAGCACGTGGACCCAGAGAACCTAGTCTTGTCCTTGACGAGGCTGAGGGACTTCCTTGTGGAAATGGACGTGAAGGAGCTCTCGCTTCCAGTGTACGATCCAAACAGAGGAAGACTGCATTCTCGGGAATTTTACGCGCTTGTACACGTGATATTCTCTGATACGAACATGCAAGTATATCTACATAAGAAATATTACTTAAGTATAGGCTGAGTGACTATTCTCAGGGAATGAGTACTGGCCGAGCCGCCCACTACGAGAACATCAAGCCACACAATCCATCGACAGAAGACTGGTGTATACCTGCAGACATGGAAGAAGGGGATTATCTAATGATGAATCCTGCTTGTGAGGTCAATGAAAAGGGCACCAGGGAGAAGAACGATGGAAACGAAGTCGTAGAGGAAGTTACGGATACACCGCTGGACCTGGATCCAAACGAGGAGATCGAAGCGGACGATGAAACCTTACCCTACGCAGAGGAAGATTGGCAGGATCCCGAACAGATAGAGGTTCCCAAGAACTTGGAACCGGATCTTCCGTTCACGATACAGACTCGTCAGAAGGACGGGACGAGACCAAGGAAGAAATACAATCCTTACGGTGACGACTTTGTAGTGGATAGGATAGATCTGAAGAAGATAGTAGATGAAGTAGTGGGTCTAGAGGAAATAACTGTGTCACAAGACATTGACATAGTCGATGATCACGACGATGAGTGGGTTGACGACTGGTCGAAACCCGAGGTAGAATTCGACGACGAGCAACAGCAGTCATGTGAACAAGACTTGACAAACTTGCGTGTCTTAGAATGGCTGAATGAAACGACCTCGGATCCTGAGGAGACCAGTGTCACGATTCAAGACGTAGATCGTGAAAGCATGAAATACATCAAGACCGAACGAGATGATCCTTCCTTGGCTGCCTAGGAAGGACGACTACTCATTCCAGCTTCTAACCTAGACTTGATACCCGGTATGCGATCGACGGGGACGTCGATGGATATTTTTGTCCGGGGAGTGGGGATAGGACTTACCCACACTGAAAACTTGATTAAAAAAAATTAAGAATAGCAAGAGAAAAAGGAGACTGAGAAGCAGAAACAGGCGAAGAACCTAAGAAACCTGACATAGGCAGGGTAGTTGAGTCATATTTTAACTTACCAAAAGAATATTCAAGTAACATAATACTAACAGACAGTGATTTCATACTCACAAATAGAACATGTGCGATAGCAATCACAGCAGACATGAGTTTTAGGACAGCGCTAGCGGCAGATTTTAAGAGAGAATACAAAAACGTGGAATTCCTTTGGAAGCAAAGACCAGGGATAGGGGGCGTAGCAGCCTTACCTCCAGCGACGTCCCAGATACCGGGAAAATACCTATGCTTCTTGGTAACGAGGGCGAGGGAGAAGCAGCACGTGGACCCAGAGAACCTAGTCTTGTCCTTGACGAGGCTGAGGGACTTCCTTGTGGAAATGGACGTGAAGGAGCTCTCGCTTCCAGTGTACGATCCAAACAGAGGAAGACTGCATTCTCGGGAATTGTACGCGCTTGTACACGTGATATTCTCTGATACGAACATGCAAGTATATCTACATAAGAAATATTACTTAAGTATAGGCTGAGTGACTATTCTCAGGGAATGAGTACTGGCCGAGCCGCCCACTACGAGAACATCAAGCCACACAATCCATCGACAGAAGACTGGTGTATACCTGCAGACATGGAAGAAGGGGATTATCTAATGATGAATCCTGCTTGTGAGGTCAATGAAAAGGGCACCAGGGAGAAGAACGATGGAAACGAAGTCGTAGAGGAAGTTACGGATACACCGCTGGACCTGGATCCAAACGAGGAGATCGAAGCGGACGATGAAACCTTACCCTACGCAGAGGAAGATTGGCAGGATCCCGAACAGATAGAGGTTCCCAAGAACTTGGAACCGGATCTTCCGTTCACGATACAGACTCGTCAGAAGGACGGGACGAGACCAAGGAAGAAATACAATCCTTACGGTGACGACTTTGTAGTGGATAGGATAGATCTGAAGAAGATAGTAGAGGAAGTAGTGGGTCTAGAGGAAATAACTGTGTCACAAGACATTGACATAGTCGATGATCACGACGATGAGTGGGTTGACGACTGGTCGAAACCCGAGGTAGAATTCGACGACGAGCAACAGCAGTCATGTGAACAAGACTTGACGAACTTGCGTGTCTTAGAATGGCTGAATGAAACGACCTCGGATCCTGAGGAGGCCAGTGTCACGATTCAAGACGTAGATCGTGAAAGCATGAAATACATCAAGACCGAACGAGATGATCCTTCCTGGGCTGCCTAGGAAGGACGACTACTCATTCCAGCTTCTAACCTAGACTTGATACCCGGTATGCGATCGACGGGGACGTCGATGGATATTTTTGTCCGGGGAGTGGGGGTAGGACTTACCCACACTGAAAACTTGATAATAAAAAAATTAAGAATAGCAAGAGAAACAGGAGACTTAGAAGCAGAAACAGGCGAAGAACCTAAGAAACCTGACATAGGCAGGGTAGTTGAATCATATTTTAACTTACCAAAAGAATATTCAAGTAACATAATACTAACCTACAGTGATTTCATACTCACAAATAGAACATGTGCGATAGCAATCACAGCAGACATGAGTTTTAGGACAGCGCTAGCGGCAGATTTTAAGAGAGAATACAAAAACGTGGAATTCCTTTGGAAGCAAAGACCAGGGATAGGGGGCGTAGCAGCCTTACCTCCGGCGGTGTCGCAGATACCGGGAAAGTACTTGTGCTTCTTGGTAACGAGGGCGACGGAGAAGCAGCACGTGGACCCAGAGAACCTAGTCTTGTCTTTGACGAGGCTGAGGGACTTCCTTGTCGAAACGGACGTGAAGGAGCTCTCGCTTCCAGTGTACGATCCAAACAGAGGAAGACTGCATCCTCGGGAATTGTACGCGCTTGTACACGTGATATTCTCTGATACGAACATACAAGTATATCTACATAAGAAATATTACTTAATTATAGGCTGAGTGACGTGCGAGAGGGTGTTAGGCCAAAGACTAAGTTGTATGTGATATGTGTTATGTTATGTTATTTTATGTGTTAGGTTATTAAGATCATGGGTAAGTAGGGGTTAGTGACCATGAACAACTGAATGACGATCTTAGGAATAGATCCAAAGTTTGGACTGTCCAATCTTAGGTAGAATTCCAAAATTTTAGAGACCAATTGATTTTAATAAATTTTAGGATAAATATCTTTTTATCTGAACTGTTTTTAAGCAAATTTTAACGATATATGTTAAGGTGAAACTGACAAGTGTGATATTTGTGACTTCTTTTCTAGATCTTGATTGATCATTTAATTACTCACTTGAGTCAAAACCTTGGAATCGAATCGAATCAAATCAAATCTGAAGAACAGTATGGACAATTTCAACTTAGATGAATTGATGGACCTGGCAGAGGCATATGTAGGACCGATGATAGTTGCAATCTATCGTCGGCTGATCGATCGGGACTTCGCTCTGGAGGACCCAGAGGTAGTCATGTTGCTGACCGCCCTGATCAATATCTTGGGGCACGACAACCGTGGGGACCGCCCCACGGAAGTCCTGTTGATGGCAGCATATGGAGAAGGGGGAGTACTAGACCGCCCGAACATGAGAGTGATGAGGTGGAGAAACGGGGCTCTCTCAGGGAGTGACTTGGCGAATGAGCCTGGATTGGGAAGTTCTAGGACTTACCAACCAGGTGAGATGCCAATGCCCTCCAAGCCCAAACCTGGGCTGACGAGAATGCATCGGGAGATGAACAGCGAGGCGACCTCGTCTGATTCACCACTGAGAGCAGCTGTGCCACCAAAAAGAGCGAAAGTAGGACAGAAGGTTCAGACGAACGAAACCATGCAAGATCTGGATGAGATGAACGATGAACTGAAAAGTACGAAGAAGGAGCTGGACGAGATGACCAGAAGTATGCTCCAGATGGAGGAAGATCGGGACATGTGGAGAAAGTTGTTTGAAGACTGCAACAAAAAGCAGGGTCAAGAGATTGAGCACTTGAGGCAGGACTACAAAGAGCGATCGGAGCAGATGGCGTTGACAACGGCCGTGGAGAAAGTGATACCTGCAAGGGATATTCCTCGTGGGCAGTCCCCGATGGAGCTCTTGACGCCTCGAGAAATGAGTCAAACAACGGAGACACGGCAACGGAGACACAGCAGAGACAAATCGAGTAACAATCCCGGATCCTAGTGACACCTTGGGTGACCCCGTCGTGGAACAGACAGTGAGGAAGCTGATAGAGACAGCTGGACGACTGGTCGCTAACAAGAATGAGCCAGGTTCCGGGGTGACTGCACCCTATGGAACGATTGACGACACGGGCAGAGTACGACTCTCCCAGACCGTGATCAGACAGGGGATAAGTGACGTGACACCACTCATGGGGAGCTCGAGGGTCCCAGAGAGGAGAGTACGGAAGATGCCAGCGAAGAAAGTGTCTCGCATAATAGACGTGCAAAAGAATAATCAATTGAAATATAATTTCACGGGAGTTCCGGAGACAGATCGGAGGGCCTGCTTCAATCGAGTTACCTAGAGCCCGGCTGTAAACCTGCAGCAACCACCACTCGGGACATCTCATCTGATACTGGGAGACAGCTTGGTCAGAGTGCTGTCGAATTTGAGGACCTCGTGGGTCACCACGGTGATGGCCTTTGGAGGTGCGACGATAGCCCAATTATATCGAATGGTGGAACTGATGAATCCGGGGAGGATCCCCAATGTGATGATCTTAGTTGGGACGAATGACATCTCCAGAGGTTCAGATGAGCAGGAAGCACTATGGGAGTCAATGATGGTGTGTTTGTTTACTACCCTATGGCAGAAATTCAATTGCAAGGTACTGACAGCTTGCACTGTGCCAATGAATACGAGAAGCCTGACAGCATCAGGAAGAAGGCACAAGGAGGGAGTCGTCAGGTGGATTAACATCTTGAGCAACCTCGCAAGTCGGAACGCCGGAAGAATGATCCTCATGGACATCGAACATGAGTTGAGAGCTATGGATCAGGCCAGACTGACCACGGACGGCATCCACTTCGACAGTATCGAAGGACAAGCTTGGTTGAATCGAGTATTCCAAGAGCGGTTGGACGAGCTGGAAGCAGAACTCTTTGACACAGGAGTGCTGAAGGAAGAAGGAATAGTGAGTGACGCGGTGATTACCACCTTTGTGCCTCCTAGCTTGGAAACACGCTTGGGTACGGTCCCGGCTGTCACGAACTACAGGCAACAAAGCTCCAGCGAACCAGGTCAGAGGACAGACGTACAAGATCAATTGGGAGAAGCGCCGATGAGGAGGACCATCCATCCTAGGAGACGAATAGGACCTGTCAACCCAATCGGAGAGACAGCCGGCACGTCTAGATCGGACACTAGATCGGACACTAGATCGGAGACGACAAGTACCAGTCGAGAGGACAGACGTCCGAGCAGAGGCTCGTTGATGTGGTCAAGACCCATACCGTCTCCCTGGCATATATACAAAGACGAGCTAATGAAGCTGGATCTCCAGAGGGTAAGCTTCATCGAAGATGCGAGGAGGATGCTGAATGGAGCGACGCTATCCGTCAGCAGATTGTACTCGATAACCGGCGTAGACTGGTTGATAGCCGCTAACATAAATTTCAGCTCCACGACGGCCTTGAGATTTGCTGACTTAGAGGGACTGCCCTCTAACAATACGATGGGACCAGTCAATGCGAGACCATTGCAGGATGTGAGGTTGAATCATGATGAGGGGAATCGTGAAGAGAGACCAGGAAGATTCCTGACGACGAAAGCGCCGATTGGACAACACGTGAAGATATTCAGGCAGCTGACGACACCCCCTGGTCATGTGAAGGAAAGAGTATACCCAAAACTAGTGAATCAAGATGGTGATGCCCAAAGATATGGCGGATTGAAAGTGACAAAGAAAGATGAGACCATCTTCGCCGCCTATGACAAAGCAGAAATGAGGAAGGCCAAGATTATGGTAGTAGCGAATTCAGAGTTCGTGTACACCTCCAAGTCTTTGTTTTGGCCGGACGTCATAATGTTGGCAGCTGTCGACCTGGACCTACTGCAATCGATATCTCTGGCTATAGGGGTACAAAGGCAGACGGACATGAACCCAATTACGATTGTGTTTGCTGGCATCAATGACCATCTACACAGTAGTGGTTTTCTGAGCAGACTCAGAGATCCTACAACAGCAGAAAACGCTCTATGGCCAGCGATAAAGGATATCCTTGAGTCGATGGGTGAAGTGGTGGATGCGACGAAGGAGGGGTCATTCACTAAAGTGACACTGAGAGTAGTATTCGCGTTGTCTCCGGGATATGCACATCTCCCGGATGGACTGAAATTTGTGTATGCGATTGTGGCCTTACTTTCGGAAGGAAAATATGATGTGATCATATCAGCCCCGAATCGCATGATAGAGATGGAGAACCTGAGGCCACTTAAGGCTGAACTGCCTGCAGTATGGTCAGATATCTCAAACGCGATGAGAGGACTCAAGGACCATGCGCTACACATGTTAGTGTTGGACGAGGTGCTGGGGTTGGAACTGTCCAATTTCAGTCGACAACTCAAACTGAAACCGGGAGTAGACGACGACCATCGAGTGATCGCGGCAATGTCCAACGACTTATGGTTCCGAGCAATGGAAGTGGCAGGTGAAGACACAAGAAGAAAAAATTCACTAGAGACGAGAGCTCACTTGGAAGCGATGGTTCTGAGAACCAAGCCGGAAGCCAACCAGTGGCTACACCTGATCCCTAGAGTAGCGGCATTGGGTGCAGATGCTTTTGAGCAAGGCCCCGTGATGATCACAAAGATACATGCCTACTTGTTGAATGAGGTGAACCTGGCGGAAAATGCCGGAGAAAAGACCGCTGAATTTGTGAACAGAATGTGTCAGATTACTCTGGAAACCTTCTGGCCCCAGGAAGTAAAGGGACAGGAGGGCTTCGAAAGGACAGACAGCATGCTAGAAGGGTTGGGAGCCGGATGGACCGCGTCCTTCTTGGCAAAAGTTTACCCGAAAGTCTCGCACTACTTGATAAAAGAATTCCTCCAAGCAGTAGTGGAAGTGTCGATAGTGGAACTAATAGCCTTGTTCGTGACATTCGGAGCAGAGAGTTTCGTGAAAGGACCGGCGATACTGCTCACCGATGGAATCCAGAACCTGCGGCTAGACGGACTTCTGACATTGATTGCAATTTCCCACGGAAACTTGGGAGGACTGATTAAACTGGCACGTTGTCCAGAGCAGATGAGAGAGAGAGTGAGGAACTTGGATATGAAGAAATCCACGGACCTGAGACACACTCTTATCCAGTATCTCTTGCAACAAAATCGCTTTGGAACGGGAGAAGACGAGACGATTGAAAGAGAGGAAGATGTTAGACGACATGTTGGAGGCATGCCGCTGTTAACCGATCTGAGCTTGGCTATGAGAACCGATCCCTTGGCGCTGATCAGAGGAGTCACGGAGTTCGTGACAGTGATCTATGGACCAGCAGTCACGTTTGCGTTCCCTGACGTTAAAGTGGAAGCATATAGGAGGTCGGTGCTGCACCTGAACCTCATATCGGCAGTGGACGGTAGTACACTGAACTGGTGTGAGCAGCACACATTACGGGAGCTCATGAGTGAAGATCTGTTATTTGTGAAAATATCGGAGCCAGAGATGACAGTCATCAATTTTGACAATCACTTCCGTGATGGCATGGGAGAAGTAGAAAGAGGACACATCGAGGTGTTTCCAAAGCTTTGGAATCTGAGACCCTATGATAAAACGAATGGTGAAATAACCAGAGTGCCTCGTCTCACTGCAGCATATCACAAAGTGAGAGAAGAGACGAAGGACTGTGGCGATTACAAGAAGATGCCGGAGGCAATCCCTGAATTCCCTCTGATAAGGAGGATGTTGCTAGGAGCAGTCTCCGTGGTACAAACTCCTAGATAGAGAGCATTCGAAACCAACGAAAGGAGAGTAGGGAATTTCGTGGGAACGATGGATCCATACTTTGTAGGGAGAAATGCCGCCGTGTTGCAATACACACAATTTGCATATACAGATCAAGCGACGAGAAGGCGAATAAGCAACGCCGCGACTCCCAAGCCTGGAAGATTTGACGAGGAGTGGAAGGGATTAGGCTTAGCTCGAATTGCCTGAAGCCTCATTAATCCTGACTAGCGTAAAACAGGAGATGAAAGTGGGAGGAATACTGCAGACGAGAACCTTCCTAGCACCCTTCGGCTGCGAAGAAATCAAAGTGGTCCATGGAGAAGAGGAAGATAAATCGGCCTGTACATTGCTCATACCGAGATTCCAGGAAGCAGCCGACAATGATGAAAAAGGACCATCGAGCTCGAACAAGGATAAGTCAGAAGGAGATGACGGACAGGGAGGAAGCCGTCAAACCGAAGAACCCATGCAACAAGATCAAGCTGGTGGGGAAGACGACAGGGCATCGACAGGAGGAACATCCAGCCTGGATTTCAATATCTTCAGTGATCTTGAGAACAATGCAGATACGTTGGAAACGACTGAGCCAGCGGATGAAGGCATCTCGACACTGGAGCCTCCGTCAGCCTTTATCGAAATGAAACGGAATTTGCCGGAGAGCAGCTCTCCTGGCAATTCAAGAAATAACGACCAGAGAATCCTCATGGAATCACCTAAGAAGAAGAAGAATAGAGGCCTCAGCCAGAGTACCTTTCTTGGGAACGCTGCCCGAAGAGGAATGGGAAGTACATCACCGAGACCACGAGAGTAGGACGGGATGCAAACTGGACAGAGTGGCGTTTATGGAAGAAGTCTGGACCGTGGTTCAAAGCTATGGGACCCAGTCCATTCTGAAAACGGGTCTCAACCAATCCTTGATGAGAGAAGTCCTTGACAAGCTTGATGAGTGTGAAGGGAGACTGAGTGAGTTGTTGATCGACTCGGCCACTGATGAAAGTGAAGCGAATTCTCCCATCAAGATGACACCGCAGGACGATAAAGGAGAGGTGGTGTATCTGTCGAGAACCAGGAGAGGGACGATGCGATCAAATTGGTGATTGATAAAATCAATGCGATGAAGATGAAGTTAGGCAGCAGAGTGATGCCGAGGAGAGTTGGAAAGACGAAGGTGGATTCAGAATTATCAATGAAATCTATTAACTCAGCGAAAAGGAAACGAGTTGAGGAGGTCATGGATTTGGGGCAAGGTGATTATCAACTGTCTGGCACAGATAAAATGTTAACTGATATAGCGATGGTGCCACCCATTCTCATGGCGGGGATAAAGTCAACAGGTTATAAATCCAAAAGGAGTGACCGCACTCTGACTGGAGCAACCTTAGAAATGGAAATACTCAGCCAATGTGGAGAGAGCACAATGAAAGACTTCAAGCCATCTCCCATGAATCACGGAAAGGAAAGTGTCGCAGGACAACTAATACCAGTGGAATATAACCGACTAACAGTGTCAAAGTCTGTGTTGATAGATGAACCCACCGGTGGATACATGGAGATGTTAGAATACCGAAACTCGGCTAGAGGGTATGTAATGGCCCTGGAAGATGGGAAAGCCATGGAGGGTTATCTGGAATCGATGTTGCAAGGCACCACCTTCAAGCAGAAGGCGTACGGGACTTTAGCGTCGTCTGACATACAGGCAGAAACAATGGAGCAGTTGGTGAGCCTTCCATGAAAAGCAGTAGTATTAAGGTATTTCGAAGAAGAAATGAGGACTACGCCAAGAATACATGCTATCGTGGCAGTACCTTACGTAAGGACAGAGTTACAACTCAGGTTCGCCTGGTGCATGATGGGACTGACTCGCGAAGAGTATGATTCAGAAGAAAGGAAGCGGTCGAAAGAAGAGAAGGATTTCCTTATGACGAACCTGAGGGATCTGATAGTCCAAGAGGGAGCAGCAGTAGCGTGTGCGAAGCGGAGAGACGCTCTCTGTTTCATTCGATTCCTGATAGAGCAGATTTCAGTACCTGCATTAAACACCTGTGTTAAAATGTTGAGGGAAGGCGATGAGCTAGCAAAAGCCATATTCTTGCTAGCACTGCTGGATATGCAGCAAAGTAAACCGATGAGGGTGAACATGAAAGAACCCGAGGAACTAGAACCCATGAGAAAGATAGATGAAATCAGGAGATTTTGAAACAAGGAGCTGAGACTCGCTAAAGAATCTATGGGAGCATTGCCGAAATCCAGTGAATACTGTGGACCGATCAAAAAGAAATCGTATAGCTACGTATCCGGGATCATAGGGATAGCGTACAATCCTTTCCTGAGTGAAGACATACGCGATTGCTTCTTCGATTATGAGCAGGCGGTGTTGCTAAGATTCTGGACGTCCAGAATTGTAACGATTAAGAGCGTTAACAATCCACAGGCCAAATTGGGACTGGTCTTGGAAGAAGAGGTGACTGCGCCTTCAGTAGCAAAATCCGACAAAAGAGTGGAGTTTGGGTTGGGATTCTCAGATGAATTACTGAGAACGAGCTTGATGGCAGTGTGGGAATTGATGAGGTCATCATGGTGTCCTAGTCCCAAGGCTGACTCGATATTACGGGCGACGCAAGACGTACAGAGGGAACTGAATGTAGACTGTAACCTGCGTGACCTCAACATCATATATAATGTGATGATAACGGCCTCTAAGAGCAATGGAGAAGATAAAGTGGAGTTGCCTGGCTGGGGACCAGAAGACTGGGTCAAGCCTGGTAGCTGTCCGGCGGAAGTCTGTGGACTGGAGGGTCACGTTTGTGGAAGTCTGGACTGTGTGAAGACCCTGGAGAAACAACACAAGCAATTGACGGTATTGTTTGGAAACGTAGTGATGAAAGCAAGAACAGAAACGGAACTGATAGCAGATTGCCATGGAGGAACCGATGTGAATCTAGTGACCGCACTAGGATTCTACAGCATGTTTAGTTCTTTAGAGTCACTATTGAATCTAGAACAGAAACATGAGATGGTCACAGCCATCAGTGTAGAAGTATTCCCAGGAGTTCTGCAGACTGAGCAGAAATACATAGGAAAATGGAGGGAAGCAATCGAGACGGAAATGAACATCAGACACAGTGAGACTTATTGTAGACCATCAGGAGCACGATATTTGGTGGGTTAAACATTTGTTCCAATGTGCAAGAGCAGATACCCTGTACATTTTGTAGCTGTGGACGTGAAGAGTACAAGAACGATTGTGGATCAAGCCTTCTCAGTGCCGAAGTGTGTGAGACTGGCGAGAATGTCCGAGAAGTCATACGAGTTGCTGTGTAAGATGTTCTCAGCAGTTCCAGAGAGAACCAAGGAAGAATTGGAGTCAATACTAGGAAAGAAGTTCATGGGATATGTGAGCGGGAACTTCAGTGACTTTGAGAGACAGAAACAGAGAGGATCAACTGTCACAGATTACAATGCAGTAGATGAGAATGATGAAGTCCACCGAGTGATGATGGAAGTGGAACCATTACTGGAAGCTTTGGGAAAACGTAATTGGAGGAGCATCATGTTGACACATGACGAGTTTCCTTGCCACTGCTTGCTGCAGACCTGGTGGTATCCCAAGCGTAGTAATCTGATGTTGATCTGGGACTCTAGAGAGCTGCTCTCCATGGGTTTACCAGATTCATCACAGTCCATAACAATAGTGATAGTGGGAGTTATGATGGCGATACGATGGCTGAAAGCTCATGTGAGAGGAAATAACAGACAGGAGGCACCGACGAGAGAACAGTTGCGGAAGTTAGATTGTCTTACATCTTATAGACTTAAATCTATAGACTTATGTGCAAAATTCTAAACATTCCGATGGAAGTGAAGAAGATATGGGCAAGGAAACGATTGATGCCATGGTTCAGAGCT
Organism: Symsagittifera roscoffensis; assembly: GCF_963678635.1. Taxonomy (NCBI): domain Eukaryota; kingdom Metazoa; phylum Xenacoelomorpha; order Acoela; family Convolutidae; genus Symsagittifera; species Symsagittifera roscoffensis. Next base: position 20,513,900 of record NC_087067.1, on the reverse strand, counting down.
AACATGACTGCATGGTTGTACGAGTATGCGAAGAAGCATATGTCGAAGCATGGCAGGGTGTACAGTGAATATCAGCTGGACATTGGAGCAGCAGCTTTCAAGCGAGCTCTCGTGACTCATCGGAATGCAGTGACCACCGCTTTGAAAAGAATTTCCAGGACGAGTGAACGTAGTGGAAAGGAGAAGGCAGAGATGTTAAAGGAAGATTTGGAGAGAAACGTGACGTTGTGTCTCCACAACAGCTTCTGCAGAAACGTGGATCCCCTACCTTGTTGTAAACAGAGGGTAGAAGAGCAGAAGTGTTGGAGGACGGCTTCCAGCAGCGTCAGGATTGCTAACGACGTGTTGCCAGATACGGAAACTGAGAGTGCAGAGTCAGTATCACAGGAGGAAGAAATGGAGCATTGACGAATGACCGAAAAACAAGATGTAAAAGGAGATGAAATTAGAAGAATTTAGAAGTTTTAGAACTTCTAAACGACGAAAAAAGAAGAAAACAAAGGAGTGATGAAGAAAAAGTTAAAACTCAGAATTGTTTTATGTGTGTGAAAAAACTCAAGTGAGAAACCAAGCAACCAAGTTGTAATTGAAAACTGAAACATTTAGTTGAGTTTGGAAATTGTTGCATTTATAAATTTGCATCTTGATTTTAGTCGAGTGGCTTTAGATACACTCACTTACTATTTATTTAGAAAGGCTTGAGTGAAGGAGTATATTTAAATATTCCAGCCTACAAGACTGTTTTTAATCAGCTAGGAGAACTGATCACTTTGTGGTGACGTGGAAGGCTTGGGTAATCTCTCGAAGAGGGAGATTGTTTCATTGTTCTTTCTAATCACAGAGTTTCTTAGTTTTAATATTCAGGACAATAACAAGCAAAATTTCCGAAGGGAAGGAGCATAGTAGGATAATTTTAGCTTGTTGGTTGGCAGGACTGTCCGGCAAACCAACACCTTTTAAAACTGAGAGAAAAAGTTTTAATCGGGACATTGACATTGGAAGTCAGAAAATATGTTTTATCTTAGGTCATATCTTCAATGTGCAGATTAATGAAAGAATTTGAAGGATATAGTGATGTGGTATGATGCCAATTATATTCTGCAGTGAGTCGATGTGACGTGGATAAAAGTAATTTCGTGCATTTTGTAAATTCTGTTCAATGACACTGTATCTATTTTACGAATATTGCGTGATTCAATGAGGACATTGACCGGACTGTCCGGGGAGTATGTGACATTCGACCAGAATGTGCCAAAATGCAATCTCGGCAGTTTAGTCATTTTTAGCAGCGAGCCTTCCGAGTTAGTGATTTTGGAGGATTAAGAACGTTATTCGAACGATTGAACAAAACGTGAAGGTTGAAGGATTCGGAAATTCCTAAATTTTAAATTTTCGAAGTGATTAGATAACATTTCTGAGAAACGTCAGAAACGGCCATTTTGGCAGAAAAGCTGAAAAGCAACAGAACAACATTAGCTGCGGTTGCGAGAAGTGCGGAAATTGTGATAAAAAAACGACAACAAATCACGGAGCTGACAGAGAACGTTCCGAGTTCCAACTATTGTGTCGCTACAATAGTTGCAAGGCCGTTGCAGACAACGGTGAAGGGTGGAAGACAGCCTTCCGGATTACGGAGAAATCAAGATTAACATACTTGATTCAGTGGATTCAAGAATCCGGAAGGGTTTCGGGACTGAAACTTTTATCCTGTTAGCTTCTTGTCATGTCCTGAATTGAATTTAAATAACAACCGGATTCATTTTGATAAGGATGAGAAGCTAGGAGTTGGGGGAAAAGGTTGATCCATCTTCGATGGAGATGATGATTTTTATCTACTGAACAAAAACAATAATAATTCAATAAGTAGTAGCTCTGTTTTTAGGAGTGACCTCGTGGTCTGGGGATACTGAGACCCAGCCATGAGCTCACTATTTCTGCATGTAATTAAGTTAATTTGAGTGTTTTGACCGAAGCCGAAAGCAGTAACGTTTTTGTCGACCCGATGTTAGAAAAGACCACCGAAAGTACTGGCTTGGTACAGACGGTGAAAAGCATATAAAGCTCTGTTTAGACGTTAGCCAGTCGTCTTAGGACTTAGTTATATGTATCTTCCGGGCGAATGTTACACAGCAAAGAAGAACTACTTGATGTCACGGAAAAGACCTTTGAGAAATACAACCTTAAACTCAACAATGACAAGACGGAAGTGACGATCTTATCCAAAACAGCAGACCTCTCCAACACCAAAAAACTTGGCTCTATTTTAGATGACACAGCAGACATCAAACGACGCAATCAACTAGCTACCATTGCCCTGAGCAAATACCAAAAACTCTGGAAAAATCCGTATGTGAAGTTATGTAACAAGGTAAGTATATACACGACGTATGTACGGTCCATACAAACCTACAACTGCTCAACCTGGCATGCTAACAAGGGCACGAACGATAAACTTGATGTTCTTCACAGAAAACATCTGAGAAGGGTACTGAACATTCATTACCCGAAAATCATTTCCAATGATGTGTTGTACGAGGTAACGAGAACTGTACCTCTTTCAGAATTTGTGACTGAGCGAAGACGCAAGCACCTGGGACACGTACTACGACGAGACACGACCATCAAGCAAATCTACGAACACGTGCAAACTCTACCCAAACGAAAAGGAAAAGGACAGAAACCAGCCAACCTGTTGAAGACCTTCAGAAAGGATTTTCAGACCGACGACGTCCACATCCTGGAAGAAAAAGCTTTCGCAAGAACATTATAACCTTAATGCGCTCTTGATATCATTCATTCAGTCGTTTTACAATCTAGCTGTACTTTCCGTCGATATGTACCTCCGGGCGAATGTTACATGAGGTACAAAACACAAGAGAAAGAGATTTTAAGTTGACACATGCGCTTCACTGTGCAAAGGTTGGTTACACACACATAAGACACAATGAAATCAGAGACACATTTGCCAACCTCATGAACGAGGTTTGCCATGACGTCGAGATTGAGCCGAAACTTCAGCCGTTGCAAGGCGAAAGCTTTGTCAACATTTCAACTACAACTGAAGATGAGGCACGACTTGACATTAAGGCAAACGGACTCTGGGGTTCACGATTCAGCCGCGCTTTCTTTGATGCAAAAATTTTCAACCCCATGCCAAAACATCGCGAAAACTGCAGAAGGATGCATACAAGTACCACGAAACGCTGAAGAACTCCAAATATCAGCAAAGAACTTTAAACGCAGAGCAGAGTAGCTTCTGCCCGCTAATTTTTGGATGCAACGGTGGCGCTGCTCCAACAGCCACGCGGACGATGCAGCGATTGGCCGAAAAACTAAGTGAAAAAAGAAAAGAAAGCTATCCAGAATTGTGACATTCGACCAGAATGTCAAAAATGCAATCTCTGCAGAATTCGAATTTTTAGCAGCGAGCCTTCCGGATTGGTGATTATTAAGAATTAAGAGCGTTATTGGAACGATTGGCCAAACGGTGAGGGCTGGAAAATTCTGGTATTTTAAAATTTCAAAAATTCGAATTATGACGTCATATTTCTGAGAAACGTCAGAAAAGGCCATTTTGGCTAAAACAAGAAAGAAAAACAGAACAACATTAGTTGCGCGGACGATAACTACGAGAATCGTGAGAAAAAACAATAGCCGATTGCAGACATAGCAGTGAACACTCCGAGTTGCAACTATTGTGTCGCTACAATAGTTGCAGGGCCGTTGCAGACAACGGTGAAGGGTGGAGGACAGCCTTCCGGATTAAGAGGAAGTCAAGATTAGCGAGCTTGATTCAGAGGATTCAAGAATCCGGAAGGGTTTCGGGACTGAAACTTTTAGCCTGTTATATATACTTTTAGCTTCTTGTCATGTCCTGATTTGAATTTAATTAACATCTAGATTCATTTTGATAAGGATGAGAAGCTAGGAGTTGGGGGAAAGGGTTGAACCATCTTCGATGGAGATGATGATTCTTATCTACTGAACAAAAACAATAGGAATATAATAAATAGTAGTAGCCCTGTTTTTAGGAGTGACCTCGTGGTCTGGGGATACTGAGACCCAGCCATGAGCTCACTATTTCTGCATGTAATCTACTTAATTTGAGTGTTTTGACCGAAGCCGAAAGCAGTAACGTTTTTGTCGACCCGATGTTGGAAAAGACCACCGAAAGTACTGGCTTTGTAGAGACGGTGAAAAGCATGCAAAGCTCTGTTTAGACGTTAGCCAGTCGTCTTAAGAATTAGTTTTGTTTTCCGTCGATATGTATCTTCCGGGCGAATATTACATAGATGTTTTTATGGCGCTCCTGGGTGTTATTCTTTTTTAACATCATGACCGGCAGAACCGTTAACGAGCACTCCGCGCCGAGCGGATGCTCACATTAACGCCCTTAATAGGCCTGAACCGCCGGGGCGGAGGGGTAGTTCGGAACGCGGAAGCCTTCCGGATTACCGTGAATAGCTTTTTAACTTAGTTAAGACCGAAAATTCACGGACCAGGAAGGGTGGGGGGATTCGCGGTCCCGTCATCTCCTGAATGATTTGTGACCAAAAACACTTAAAGATATATATAAAACCAAACAAAAAGTAGTATAGTACCCAAGAAAAACAAAAAACATAAAAAAAATATACGAAAAAACCAAAAACAGTACAAAAGTAAAAAATCAGTAGAAATCATCCCCCCAGACAAGATGTGATCCGACCCCCCCGTTTGTTGTTGATAGATATATTGTTGTTACAGGCATTCATATCAGTCAGGATAGTTACGATCAGTTTTGTAGCCCGTTTGTGAGGCTTGTACTGAAGGGTTATTTGAGCATTTAGGCACGTTAATGATAAATTGCGCTCAATCCGGAAGGCTCAGCTGATTTGCGCTCAATTCGGAAGGGTCTTGGGAGAAGACTGATCCGGCAAGCAGTACAAGGAGCAACAAGAAGGCGCTCAACGACAACAACAATCGACTGTTGGGTATTGTTAACAAGTTTTGTATCCCTTTTGGTACAAAAATTAAGATAGTAATCTGTGGGGGGCTCGACAGTGCTGCACTGTAGTGACCCTTCACCGAACTGCGAATATCCGAGTTAAGCACCTTAATTCGGATATTAAACAAACCCGGAGGGGTATAGTACTACTAATATTATTAATTATATAGCCTATATTAATAGTCTTATATCGTTTTTCAGTGAAGAACAACGAAAACAGACAAGTTTTTAGGGTCAAAATAGCGATATTTTGATTCCCCCGCAAGTCGCGATTTATGAGATATCGATATTTTTTGAAACGGAAAAAAGCGCTAAGTTAGTGTGTTACATCGTAACTGCACTACCACAATAGGTAGAACCGGTTAAGTTAAGTTCGAAAGTGGTTGGAAATATTTTGGATTTTTGAGAAAACGAAACACTATAAATTTGGAAAATTTTTTGAAATTTTTGACTTACGACAGTAAAAATAGTTGTTCGGACAACTTCCACTAGTGAATCTACAAGTTTTAAAACCCGCTACCCGAAAGCCTTCCGGGTTGCAGAGAAATCGAACTTAACGTGCTTGATTTGGTGGATTCATCAATCCGGAGGGGTACAGGTAGCATAGTTTTTCGTAAATTTTTCAACTAAAACGTTTTAGATCGGGTCTTTTGCATTGAACTAGAAGAGTATAGACCTTCTGAGCTCGGATCAATAATTTTTAGGTCGAAAGGACCAGAATTGTGGAAAAAGTTAGGCGGAACCTATAAGAGAGAAATTTCTTGACTTTAGAAAAAAAGCGTTTTGGTTAATAACCTTGGAACTACTAGGCATATCGAGTTGATCTTGATATCAATAGATCAGAAATTAGCTGAGCTTACTGATAGGGACAAAAAGTTTTGCAAAAAAAAAAGGGTGAAAATTTTTTGAGATTGTTTTTAACAAATTCCTCAATTTGGAAGGGTACACCCTTCACGTTTTATAAATTTCTTTTAGAAAAGCCCTTATACCCCTACTAAAAGGTGATAGCGGTTGAATAAAGTAACTTTAGGCTGTTCTAGACGAAAAGGGAAGGCTAAAGGCACAGCAAAACCTTAATCGAGCCGAAGTTAGGCGAGCGATAAGACCCTTCCCCGTTAGTGTGAATTGTCAAATAAGAGGCTTAACTTCAATCCGGAAGGGTATAGGAAAGTAGCACACACCCTTCCTAGTTAATTGAGAAAGCAAAATTGAATCGGAGAACGTATCCGGAGGGGTATAGGTTGAAAGAAGGAAATCTCCGAAAAGCTACTTTTACCAATCCGGAGGGGTCAAAAATTAATTTTTCAAGTTAGGAGGGGTCCGAATCCGGAGGGGTCTTATAGTTGCTAATTCGGAGGGGTCCAAATCCGGAGGGGTCTTATATTAACTAACTCAGAGGGGTCCCAATCCGGAGGGGTCTAGATTCTGCCAGTCCGGAAGGGTCCTATTTGTGCCAACCCGGAGGGGTTTTATTTTATTAAAGGACTTAGGTAGGCGAAAGAAAGACTAAAGTGAGAGGTATTAGGTTATTAGCACACAGGCTAGGGATCAGTGACTGCACTGGTAACTTGCCTTTCAATAAGAACCAGAACAAAACAAAACAGGTCCGAACTCGGATATTCGCGACACTAAATCTAAATTAAAAAGAGCGTGATTCATTGGTGTGGATTGTAACATTATACGTTTTTGGGAAAAGTGACTGCCCTGAGGATTTTAGTAGGTCTAGCTCGGGCAATCCGAAGGCAGATAGGTAACACAGTACTCGGTGGGTGCAATAGACGCCCACTTGAGAAAATTATTGCCTTCAAAGTTTTGTCCTTTTGGTGCAGCACCGAGCAGGGAAAGCTTTTTCTTTAAAAGACAGGTTCGACTATTGTACTGCGACCGACTAAGAGTACATTACACATACGTTTTTTTTCATAGCGGTATTCATAGTTTGACATTAAATATATATATTTTGTTTTTTGATTTTAAATCAACATAAACTGTGCTTGATTGGGTAGTGAGTACCTATCTTTTAAATTGACTGATAACATCATATTGTGCTAGTTTTCAAATCTTACCACCGATAATCGGTTAGTGTGAATAAATTTTATACAAACTGTACTCTGATAATATACAGGTATTCGTGGTCACTATTTAATAGAATTTTGTGAAAATTATTGTGTTGTGTCATTATTATTGTTAATAAAACTATAAGGTCTCTAGCAATCGAGTTAAGTATAGGCATTAAAAAGTGACAAATAGAGAATGAGTCTAGACAAGTCAAGGATACCAAAACGAGGTAATAGCTCTAGGAAATTCATACCTGAAAAGCAAAGAAAAACGATGACCGATCCTTTTGTGGATTGGATCAAGCGATCCCGGTCCGACAAAGGGGAGACGGTTTCAGGCAGACTGGTTGAAACGAGAAGTCAGAAGAACTCAGAAGAGCGAAAAGAACTGTTAGAAGTGGAGGTCAATACGGACCATACCATGAACGACAACCAGGAAGTAAATGGACTGGAAGGGAGAGGCAGAAGGCTGGCGAGTGAATCCACTCCGGTAGAACAAGGCCATGATTTTGCCACTTCCACCGGGACATTGGATCGAGAGGAGATGTCGGAACTGTCCGACATCTCGACTGAAATAGCGACAACTAGAAGATCTCCGACAGACAACACTATGATGGCAGGAGGAACTGGGAAACAAACAACGTCATCATCATTCTCAGAATGAATGAAGAACACCTTCGGAAACATCTTTCCATTCAGCATGGGAGGAGGAGCAGGAAACGACGGTGAATCCCAGGAGGAAGAGGATGAAGAGGAGCAAGGAGGACTTTGGATCTCAAGTCAGCCTCAATAGTTCGATCCAGGAAAATGAGGCACACGTCGGAAGAGAGACTGGAACCATTGACAAATTTGGTGTAGTGACAACGATAAGCAAAGAGGCAAACACACCGGGCCAGTCAAAAGACTTCGCGATTAGGACAAGTTCAGAGCCACAAACTGGAGAGAGTAGAACCAGAGGGCTAGGCAACGCGTTAGCGGATCCTGAAATAGATAATGAAAAGACGTCGAAGCAGAGAATTAAGGCCCGGATCTCGACCAGCACGAAGCTACTTGGGACCGACAGGGTTACACCACCACTAGTGACGCCACTCGTGGATAACGGGGCAGCACTAGAGGAAGCCTTAAACAACATAGTGGACAGTTTAGGAGAACAAAACGAGCAGATGTCAATAAGGATGAGTAAACTAGAAAGGGCAGTCCACATTGAAAGAGAGAGTCTGCGGGAAGAAATAAACCGCAACAGACAAGAAGTTGGCAGGAGCGAAAAACGCTTGAAAGAAAGAACGGACGAACATATGGCGAGGAACTTGTCGCGAATGACAAGAGAGGCGGAACAGCGAGAGTTACGCTTAAGATACAACATGGAGAAGTTAAGAATTCAATAAGAGCAGTCTCTTGGGACTCTTGACACAAAGATAGACGCGATGATGGAGAGGCGAACTCAGGCTATCATGGATAGGTTGGACGGGCTACTAAGCAGCAAGAGTGGACCAAAAGAAGGAGAACCGAACTCGGGAGGTCCCAGCAGGGAACCGAGGGCGAACTTCAATGAACATCAAAAGAGGAAGACGTACGGATCCACTAGAGGCAGGGGCAGTTCATCAGGCTATGCCACAAGGGGTAATGGAGCATGGGGCCCGAGCAGTAGAGCAAGTTCAACGGGGAACAGACAAACCTCTAACGAACGACCAACGCAAGGCACACATGCGACTGGGAGAAGTGATTCCGGCAACAGGGGGCATGCAAGCCCGAGGAGGAGTCATATGGGCCAAGCGGGAAACGCTCATGGTGATTCGGATTGCAGGGATGCACCGCACACAGAGCCTTCGACAAGGTGTGAGGACACTCAAGCGGGACATTCAAGGGATGCTACGGCAATGGCCACAGCATTTGAACCCCTAAACAGGTCTTTGGAGACATTCCTGACAAGGTTATCCAGAACCAATGAACGCAGTGAGAAGTCCAGAAGAGTCTTTAAGAAACCAAGATGCTACAAAGACGAATCTGATGGCTGTATTGATACCTGTATAGAGGTAATGAAGCTGCATTTCGAGAGAGAGGACTTGTCGGAGAGACAGGAATGCAGCGCGCTCACCAGCAACTTAGAAGGGACAGCCCTGAACTGTGTCATGGCCAAGAAGCAATGTCAACGTGACACTGCTGAGAAAATCTTCGAAATCTTGTTAAACCGTTTTGGATCAGGGGTGCAGGGGCACCAGGCGATGATGCGCTTCAAGAAACGGAGGCAACGAGAAGATGAAACGATAGACAAGTTTCTCGATGATTTGGAAATGCTGAGAAGAAGCAGCCAACCGGATGAGTCAAACCGAAGGATGAACCTGGCCGTAGCCTCAAAATTCATCGATGGTGTGAAAAATGATGAACTTCGTACGATGCTAGCGACGCATTACACACCACTATCAACTAATGCGCCAACACCGGAGGAGTTGAGGCTCAAATCAAAAGAGTATCTTTTGTTGAAACCTCCTTCGAGATCCGGATATTACAAGAACAATTATGGCAATTTTAACAACGGACCAGCAAACCAAGGGAACAATTGGTACAAACCGAGGGATGATATGGACAAGAGACGCTCTTGTGCTAATTGCAGTTCAACGGACCATCATGTGTCAGCATGCCCAGCTTACAAACAAGGCATGAAAGCAATAGGCTTTAGCCTCGAGGACGAAGATGCGTCAGAATTGGACCATGAGGATTTCATGAGAGGAGCAATTGCGAAATTCGCCCGAGATGTTTCTTTTGCAACTTGGAAGGTCATTTTAAATCAGATTGTCCGCAATTCTGGGATGCAGTGGCAGACATCAAGCATCCAAGACATGAAGAAGCTTTATCAGGAGTGAAAGCCAGCAAGGCTCGACTTTTGAGTGAAGCAGAAGCACGCAGAAAGGATAAACCTCAAGAGCTGGCGGCAAAGAAAATGCAAGCGGTAATAGAGGAGACACGTGAGCCGGAACCAGCAACTGCGGCTCATGACTAAATAGAGAGCAGCAGGAACTAGTGATGAAAGAGATCGAACAAAAAGTGAAACTTGAACTGGAGATTGAAAAACTTCAGGAGCAACTGAATACCTTCGAAGCAACGAAGTTCGAGGAAACTAAGGCACCAAGCAGTTTGAGCATGAAGCTTAATGTGATCTCCGGTCAGAGGTTCGGTATGGTGCCGCAAGGAAGCAAGATACAGTCGATAATCTCAGTGGCTGGACATCAGGTGATCAGAAATCTGAGTGAACCATCCGAGTTCACTTTGATGCATTTGGACCAATGTGCAGATTATCTGAGGCAGGTGGAGCCACGCACCGAGTCGAGAGCTGTGCGAGCACTACTAACGACGGGTGGCCCTCGCATGAAGAAACTTCATGGACGCTACCTAGAGGTCTATGGGCCGTATCAAGTAATGCTGAACGTGGATGGAATTAGTATCTACACCAGGACTTATGTAACAACAGATGATGACCAAATGGGGCAGATCTATTTGGGAGAAGAGGAACTCAAAGTCCGCAGGATAGGCCATGACGCCATGATGGAACAAGACGCAGTACACATTGGGTATGAAGCAAATGTGACTGCACATCTGCTCGACATCAACGAAACAAAACTCGGAGTCACAGGGCTTCTGGACACAGGAGCGGTAGTGAGTGTGATGCCGATAAAAACTTGGGAAAGAATGGGCTTCACGCGGGAAGATCTAATTCCAACGAAGCTCCGACTGGCCGCCGCCAATCGAGGAGCTATCTACGTGGTACGCATGGGAGGACGGGATCTTTGGATGAGCTTCCTGGTGGTAGAGAATCTGGACGACGCCGACCAATTCATCTTGGGCCGGGATTTTGTCAGGAATTTTGACGTGATGATTGACTTGAACAACGGTCTGATACGGATTAGAAACCCGGACCGAAAGTATGTTAAGAGACCAATTAATAGGATAATAACAGACGAAAACAAGGTACCAAATTTTTTTGGATAGAAAAGTAAAATTACAACCAGGACAAGCTGTGGTAGCAATTTTTAGAATGAGAAATTTGAATTCGTTAAGTGATAGTAAACAGGTTTGCTTAGTACCGAATCCAAATAGTCAGAGTTCGGTGATTTTAGGCCGGAGCTTCTCAGTAACGCGAAACGGACTGTGTGTCAGTGTGTTGTTGAACACACTGGACACCACGGTTTCAATCCAGCGTGGAAAGAAGCTTGGCTACGCTTTGCCGATGAGGACCGACTATGAGGAGACACAAAATTTGAAGAAATATAATGTGAAAGACTGTCCTTATCATGCCAATAAAGATAAAATTTTAAAGAGGATTAATGAATTAAAATCTATTCATAAATTGTTTTCAATGAAATCCGAGACGGACGACGGCTTATCAAGCTGCTCGAATTTTCCGGAACGCCCCTCGTCATATGAACTAGAATCTGACAAACCGGTTTTGCCAGAGATAGAACATTTAAAAGGGAAAATAGGTGGGGGAGATATCAAAAAATTGCGGGACCTCCTAAATCGGAACGCAGATGTATTTTCAAACATAAGGCGGATATCGGTTGCTGTAATTTCGTCGAACACGAAATTGAACTAGAAGAGGGCGCCGTTCCCCATAGGGAAGGCGCAAGGCGAATGACGCCACACAAATCGGAAGCGTGCCGAGCGGAAATAGAAATGTTGCTTGAATACGACATGATAGAACCCTCGAAATCGCCATGGGCTTGCGGAGTAGTAATGGCGAAAAAGAAAAGGGGGCAGCTTAGATTTTGTTGCGACTTTCGTTATTTGAACGCGGTAACGATAAAAGATGCGTACCCGATACCGCGAATAGACGAGAGCCTATCTAAGCTTGGTGATGCCAAGTTCTTCACCACATTGGACTTAGGTTCTGCCTTCTGGCAGGTACCTCTGCGAAAGAAGGACAGAGAGAAAACCGGATTCGCGTGCGAATTGGGATTGTACCAGTGGAAGAGGATGCCCTTCGGCTTGTGCAATGCAACGGCCACTTTTCAAAGACTGATGGCTCAGGCTTTGACGAAAGTGACCAAGAAGTACGGGAATCTCGTGATGTGTTACGTGGATGACGTAGTCATAGCGACACCGACCCTGGAAGACCACATTGATAGGCTCGATGAGGTCCTTGGATGCATGAAAAGAGCAGGATTAAAGTGCAAACCATCGAAATGTGAAATCCTTAGGGACTCGATTAAGTACCTAGGAAGAATGGTGGATAGGCATGGTGTGAGGCCGGACCCGGAAGCAGTGGAAGCAGTGTTGACATGGAAAACCCCCAGAACGGACACACAGCTCCTGAGCTTCCTAGGGTTTGCCAATTACTACCGAGAATTCATAAAAGGATATGCGGACAAGGTGTACCCGATGCAGAAGCTGATGCGCAACAAAGGGAAAAAGTTCGAATGGAACGATGAGGCACAGGTTGCTTTCGAGAACATAAAGCGGGAACTGTGCGAAGCGCCAGTGCTGGGCATGCCTACAGAAAAGGGCATGTATGTTCTCGACACAGACGCATCGGTGGTGGCCATCTCAGGAATCTTGCATCAAGAGCAAGAATGGAACGGAATAACAGTTCTCCGTCCCATTGCGTACGGCAGCAAAGTCTTGAGTGACACAGAGATGAAATATGGCGCACCGAAAGCAGAAATGTTTGCAGTAGTCACCTTCGTGGAGAAGTACCGTGCATACTTGGGGAGCGCTCCCTTCAAGTTACGCGGGGACAACAGAGCGTTATCCTGGTTGAAGACCTACTCGATGGATCAGAGTTATATTGGTAGATGGATAGTAAGACTGGATGGCTACCATATGATAATCGAACATAGGATGCGTGATAAACACCAGAATGCTGACAGCCTCAGCAAGAAAACTGAGTTCTATGAAAGATTGGAGCAGAAGCAGGCCAATCAGGCGGAAATAAAGGAGGGATTCTCGTTTCTGGACAAAGAAACTTATGAAGCGCTTCCCTTAACGAGATGGTTGGATAAGTCTGGACATCCAATTCCAGGGCACCATGAGTTACCTGTAGAGGAAGCAGCCGTGATAAAGATCCTATCCAAGGAGGACCCGGTCCCCTTGGATCTGTTGCTGCGCTCGAACCTGGTCCAGCAAGAACTCTCTCGCATGAACATAAACAGCATCTCATTATTGGATAAAACGGTGCAAGTCACACCGCAAGTGATGCGGATGCTGGGTGGATTGTTAGAAAGAGAAGTGACCAGAGATGACCCCGAGTGGACACCAGCAGTGGCATCGCTAACAGTCAGCGAGAAGGTGAAGATCATGCCGTCCAGACGACAACACGAAGAGAACGAGAGGGATTGTAGAACAATAGTTCAGCAACTAGTATCCTCAATACCCCAAGAGATTTTAACCAGTACTTCTTACGGACAGAAAGAACAGGGGAGCAGCAAGCGAAAGAAAACCGTCACCTTTGTAGACCGGGATAAAGAGGGTGAAGATGTAGAACAAAATCTGCTGCAAGACTATTTGTCCGGGGAGAAGGATGATGAGAAGAACCAGCGATCACAAGATCAACACCCGGGACGAGAAAATTTGTCCGGGGAGTCTGAGATAAACGAGAAAATTCCTGATGAGAAACAGGACCTAGAGAACAAGGTTTTGTCCGGGGAGTTCAGATGGATGCGAAGAAAGCACAGACATGATCTGGAGGAGAGTGCAGTCTCCAGCACAACCTCTTCGACGGATGATAAATCAGGAAGCTCAGGAAGGGACACCTATTCAGACAGGAATTCGAGCTCGGGATCAGAACTGTCAGAACTGGCAATACACACGCTACTAGTGGAAACTCGGGCAAGGGACCTTGACAGAGAGGTGTACCAGGATCCTGACAGTGATCGCTACCTAATACCAAGCGAAAGAGTCTTTGACAACTTAGCGGATGACTTAGAAACGATAGCGGTATCGAAACGTTCGATAAGCCTGTTGCCGCAGAAAGAGGTAGTCAGGACTGATCTTCAGCCGTTTGAACAAGAAACACAACCGTTGGCGAAGATTTGGTGCGTTAAGATGGAAGAAGACACACATCAGCCCAACGAGCTGAATAGTCAGATGAGGGTCATGAAGACATACTTGAAGGCGAGATACAGACTCTCGGACCTTCTAAGAGCGCAGAGAAATGATCGCATGACAAGCAACCTGAAAAGGTGGATCGAGAATGGTTCTCCGGATAAAGGGGACCTCGAGGAAGATAGTTATCGCATCCTGAGAAAATATTTCATGCAGAAGGATGGGAGGTTATATTTGAACAAGGACGGGATCGTGGCTTGCAAAAGAAGAGAAGAAGACAGAGTCCTATACAAGTATAACGCGATAGTGTTACCGCAACTCTATCAGACAGAACTATTATTCAGGTCACATGATCAGATGGGCCATCAGGGGATCGACAAAGTATATCAGAGGATCCTGAAGCGCTTTGAGTGGCCTGGGATGAAAAAGGCATGCGAGAAGTGGGTAACAGCATGTCTGTAATGCCAACAGGTCAAGGATCCAAGGAAGTTGCGATTTCCTTTACAATCGATCGAGTCGTCTGAATTCAACGAGGTGGTGCAAATAGATCACCAAAAGATATGCCTGACAGACAATGGTTATAATCAGGTGCTGGTCATGATAGATCATTTCACGAAGTATGCAGAGGCTGTGCCCTGCATAACTGCCTCGGCGGAAGAGACATGCGACCACCTGATCAATACGTGGATAGCAAGACATGGTTGTCCGATGACGTTTCAGTCGGATAATGGAACAGCTTTCGTAGGAGAGCTTACGAAAGAGCTTATGAGACGCTCACGGGTCGCTCAGGCTCACTCCACGACATACCACCCTCAGACAAATGGCTTAGTGGAAAGACAGAACAGGACGTTAGTGTCGATGCTGAGAGTATATTGTTCCAGGTACATGACCGATTGGGACAGATACCTTCCACAGGTGATGGGAGCATGTAACAGCACGCAACACTCCACCACTGGAGTCAGTCCACACATGATGCTAACTGGACACGAAAAGTCTTTACCCTCAACCTTCTTCTATCCAGAATATGAGGGAAAGAAAACGTCCCCACAGGTCTACGTGAGGGATGTGATCAGACGCCAACAGGAGTTGAACGATTTGTGTAGACGAAATACTCAGCAGGCACAGGCAAGGCAAAGGAAAAGATTCGACAAGAAAGCAGCTGGTGCAAAGGCTTACTCGGTGGGAGACTACTCATGGGTATTCCAGAACGTTATACCACCAAAAGGGACAAAAAAGCTCCTAAAAATGGAGGGGACCCTTCATGATTACAGAGGTGCATCAGGAGGGACGCTTTTATAGACTGAGTACTGGCCGAGCCGCCCACTACGAGAATATAAATCCACACAATCCATCGACAGAAGACTGGTGTATACCTGCAGACATGGAAGAAGGGGATTATCTAATGATGGATCCTGCTTGTGAGGTCAATGAAAAAGGCACCAGGGAGAAGAACGATGGAAACGAAGTCGTAGAGGAAAGTACGGATACACCGCTGGACCTGGATCCAAACGAACAGATCGAAGCGGACGATGAAACCTTACCCTACGCAGAGGAAGATTGGCAGGATCCCGAACAGATAGAGGTTAGCAAGAACTTGGAACCGGATCTTCCGTTCACCATACAGACTCGTCAGAAGGATGGGATGAGACCAAGAAAGAAATACAATCCTTACGGTGACGACTTTGTAGTGGATAGGATAGATCTAAAGAAGATAGTGGAGGAAGTAGTGGGTCTAGAGGAAATAACTGTGTCACAAGACATTGACATAGTCGATGATCACGACGATGAGTGGGTTGACGACTGGTCAAAAACCGAGGTAGAATTCGACGACGAGCAACAGCAGTCTTACGAACAAGACTTGACGAACCTGCGTGTCTTAGAGTGGCTGAATGAAACGACCTCGGATCCTGAGGAGACCAGTGTCATGATTCAAGACGTAGATCGTGAAAGCATGAAATACATCAAGACCGAACGAGATGATCCTTCCTGGGCTGCCCAGGAAGGACGACTACTCATCCCAGCTTCTAACCTTGACTTGATACCCGGTATACGATCGACGGGGACGTCGATGGATGTTTTTGTCCGGGGAGTGGGGGTAGGACATACCCACACTGAAAACTTGATAATAAACAAATTAAGAATAGCAAGAGAAACAGGAGACTTAGAAGCAGAAACAGGCGAAGAGCCTAAGAAACCTGACATAGACAGGGTAGTTGAGTCATATTTTAACTTACCAAATGAATATTCAAGTAACATAATACTAACAGACAGTGATTTCATACTCACAAACAGAACATGTGCGATAGCGATCACCGCAGACATGAGTTTTAGGACAGCGCTAGCGGCAGATTTTAAGAGGGAATACAAAAACGTGGAATTCCTTTGGAAGCAAAGACCAGGGATAGGGGGCGTAGCAGCCTTACCTCCGGCGGTGTCGCAGATACCGGGAAAGTACTTGTAATTCTTGGTAACGAGGGCGACGGAGAAGCAGCACGTGGACCCAGAGAACCTAGTCTTGTCTTTGACGAGGCTGAGGGACTTCCTTGTCGAAATGGACGTGAAGGAGCTCTCGCTTCCAGTGTACGATCCAAACAGAGGAAGACTGCATCCTCGGGAATTGTACGCGCTTGTACACGTGATATTCTCTGATACGAACATACAAGTATATCTACATAAGAAATATTACTTAAGTATAGGCTGAGTGATGTGCGAGAGAGTGTTAGGCCAAAGACTAAGTTGTATGTAATATGTGATATGTGTGTTATGTTATGTTATGTTATATGTTAGGTTATTAAGATCATGGGTAAGTAGGGGTTAGTGACCATGAACAACTAAATGACGATCTTGGGAACAGATCCAAAGTTTGGACTGTCCAATCTTAGGTCGAATTCCAAAATTTTAGAAACCAATTGATTTTAATAAATTTTAGGATAAATATATTTTTATCTGAACTGTTTTTAAGCAAATTTTAACGATATATGTTAAGGTGAAACAGACAAGTGTGATATTTGTGACTTCTTTTCTAGATCCTGATTGATCATTTAATAACTCACTTGAGTCAAATATCGAATCGAATCAAATCAAACTTGAAAGAATAGAATGGAAAACTTCAACTTGGATCAATTGATGGACCTGGCAGAGTCATATGTAGGACCGATGATAGATGCGATCTATCGTCGGCTGATCGATCGAGACTTCGCTCTGGAGGACCCAGAGGTAGTCATGTTGCTGACCGCCCTGATCAACATCTTGGGGCACGACAACAGTGGGGACTGCCCCACGGAAGTCCTGTTGATGGCAGCATATGGAGAAAGAGGAGTACTAGACCGCCCGAACATGAGAGTGATGAGGTGGAGAAACGGGGCTCTCTCAGGGAGTGACTTGGCGAATGAGCCTCGATTGGGAAGTTCTAGGACTTACCAACCAGGTGAGATGCCAATGCCCTCCAAGCCCAAACCTGGGCTGACGAGAATGCATCGGGAGATGAACAGCGAGGCGACCTCGTCTGGTTCACCACTGAGAGCAGCTGTGCCACCAAAAAGGGCGAAAGTAGGACAGGAGGTTCAGACGAACCAAACCATGCAAGATCTGGACGAGATGAACGATGAACTGAAAAGTACGAAGAAGGAGCTGGACGAGATGACCAGAAGCATGCTCCAGATGGAGGAAGATCGGGACATGTGGAGAAAGTTGTTTGAAGACTGCAACAAAAAGCAGGGTCAAGAGATTGAGCGCTTAAGGCAGGAATACAAAAAGCGATCGGAGCAGGTGGCGTTGACAACGGCCGTGGAGAAAGTGATACCTGTAAGGGATATTCCTCGTGGGCAGTCCCCGATGGAGCTCTTGACGCCTCGAGAAATGAGTCAAACAACGGAGACACAGCCCCCAGCAGAGACAAATCGAGTAACAATCCCGAATCCTAGTGACACCTTGGGTGACCCCGTCGTAGAACAGACAGTGAGGAAACTGATAGAGACAGCTGAACGACTGGTCGCTAACAAGAATGCGCCAGGTTCCGGGGTGACTGCACCCTATGGAACGATTGACGATACGGGCAGAGTACAACTCTCACAGACCGTGATCAGACAAGGGATAAGTAACGTGACACCACTCATGGGGAGCTCCAGAATCCCAGAGAGGAAAGTACGAAAGATGCCAGCGAAGAAAGTGTCTCGCATAATAGACGTGCAGAAGAATAATCAATTGAAATATAATTTCACGGGAGTTCCGGAGACAGATCCGAGGGCCTGCTTCAATCGAGCTACCTGGAGCCCAGCTGTGAACCTGCAGCAACCACCACTCGGGACATCTCATCTGATACTGGGAGACAGCTTGGTCAGAGTGCTGTCAAATTTGAGGACCTCGTGGGTCACCACGGTGATGGCCTTTGGAGGAGCGACGATAGCCCAATTATATCGGATGGTGGAACTGATGAATCCAGGGAAGATTCCCAATGTGATGATCTTAGTTGGGACGAATGACATCTCCAGAGGTTCAGACGAGCAGGAAGCACTATGGGATTCAATGATGGTGTGTTTGTTTACTATCCTCTGGCAGAAATTCAGTTGCGCGGTACTGACCGTTTGCACTGTGCCAATGAACGCGAGAAGCCTGACAGCCTCAGGAAGAAGGCACAACGAGGGTTTCGTAAGATGGAACAACATCTTGAGGAACCTAGCAAGTCGAAATGCCGGAAGAATGATCCGCATGGACATCGAACATGGGTTGAGAGCCATGGATCAGGCCAGACTGACCACAGACGGCATCCACTTCGACAGTATTGAAGGACAAGCTTGGTTGAATCGAGTCTTCCAAGAGCGGTTGGACGAGCTGGAAGCAGAACTCTTTGACACAGGAGTGCTGAAGGAAGAAGGAACAGTGAGTGACGCGGTGATTACCACCTTTGTGCCTCCTAGCTTGGAAACACGCTTGGGTACGGTCCCGGCCGTCACGAACTACAGGCAACAAAGCTCCAGCGAACCGGGTCGAAGAACAGACGTACAGGATCGATTGGGAGAAGCGCCGATGAGGAGGACTATTCATCCTAGGAGAAGAATAGGACCTGTCAACCCAATCGAAGAGACAGCAGGCACATCTAGATCGGACACTAGATCGGAGACGACGAGTACCAGTCGAGAGGAGAGACCGAGCAGAGGCTCATTGATGTGGTCGAGACCCATACCGTCTCCCTGGCATATATACAAAGACGAACTGATGAAGCTGGATCTCCAGAGAGTAAGCTTCATCGAAGATGCAAGGAGGATGCTGAATGGAGCGATGCTATCCGTCAGCAGATTGTACTCGATAACCGGCGTAGACTGGTTGATAGCCGCTAGCATAAATTTCAGCTCCACGACGGCCTTGAGATTTGCTGACTTGGAGGGACTGCCCTCTAACAACACGATGGGACCAGTGAATGCGAGACCGTTGCAAGATGTGAGGTTGAACCATGATGAGGGGAATCGTGAAGAGAGACCAGGAAGATTCCTGACGACGAGAGCGCCGATTGGACAACACGTGAAGATATTCAGGCAGCTGACGACACCCCATGGTCATGTGAAGGAAAGAGTGTACCCAAAACTAGTGAACCAAGATGGTGATGCCCAGAGATATGGCGGATTGACAGCGATAAAGAAAGGTGAAACCATCTTCGCCGCCTATGACAAAGCAGAGATGAGGAAGGCCAAGATTATGGTAGTAGCGAATTCAGAGTTCGTGTACACTTCCAAGTCTTTGTTTTGGCCGGACGTCATAATGTTGGCAGCGGTCGACCTGGACCTACTGCAATCAGTATCTTTGGCTATAGGGGTACAAAGGCAGACGGACATGAATCCAATTACGATTGTGTTTGCTGGCATCAATGACCATCTACACAGTAGAGGTTTTCTGAGCAGGCTCAGAGATCCTACAACAACAGAGAACGCTGTATGGCCAGCGATAAAAGACATCCTTGAGTCGATGGGTGAAGTGGTGGATGCAACGAAGGAGGGGTCATTCAATAAAGTGGCATTGAGAGTAGTATTCGCGTTGTCTCCGGGATATGCACATCTCCCGGATGGACTGAAATTCGTGTATGCAATTGTGGCCTTACTCTCGGAAGGAAAATATGATGTGATCATATCAGCCCCGAATCGCCTGATAGAAATGGAGAACCTGAGGCCACTTAAGGCTGAACTGCCTGCAGTGTGGTCAGATATCTCAAACGCGATGAGAGGGTTCAAGGACCACGCGCTACACATGTTAGTGTTGGACGAAGTGCTGGGGTTGGAACTGTCCAATTTCAGTCGACAACTCAAACTGAAACCGGGAATAGACGACGACCATCGAGTGATCACGGCAATGTCCAACGACTTATGGTTCCGAGCAATGGAAGTGGCAGGTGAAGACACAAGAAGGAAAAATTCAGTGGAGACGAGAGCTCATCTGGAGGCGATGGTTCTGAGAACCAAGCGGGAAGCCAACCAGTGGCTACACCTGAACCCTAGAGTAGCAGCATTGGGTGCAGATGCTTTTGAGCAAGGCCCAGTGATGATCACGAAGATACATGCCTACTTGTTGGAGGAAGTGAACCTGGCGGAAAATGCCGGAGAAAAGACCGCTGATTTTGTAAACAGAATGTGTCAGATTACTCTGGAAACCTTCTGGACCCAGGAAGTGAAAGGACAGGAGGGCTTTGAAAAGACAGACAGCATGCTAGAAGGGTTGGGAGCCGGATGGACCGCGTCCTTCTTGGCAAAAGTTTACCCGAAAGTCCCGCACTATTTGATAAAGGAATTACTCCAAGCAGTAGTGAGAGTATCGATAGTGGAACTAATAGCCTTGTTCGTGACATTTGGGGCGGAGAGCTTCGTGAAAAGACCGGCGATACTGCCCACCGATGGAATACAGAACCTGCGGCTAGATGGACTTCTGACATTGATCGAAATTACCCACGGAAACTTGGGAGGACTAATGAAACTGGCACGTTGTCCAGAGCAGATGAAAGAGAGAGTGAGGAACTTGGATATGAAGAAATCCACGGACTCGTGGAACAAGATAAGAGATCTGAGACACACTCTTATCCAATATCTCTTACAACAAAATCGCTTTGGAACGGGAGAAGACGAGACGATTGAAAGAGAGGAAGATGTTAGACGACATGTTGGAGGCATGCCGCTGTTGACTGATCTGAGCTTGGCTATGAGAACCGATCCCTTGGCGCTGATCAGAGGAGTCACGGAGTTCGTGACAGTGATCTATGGACCAGCAGTCACGTTTGCGTTCCCTGACGTTAAAGTGGAAGCATATAGGAGGTCGGTGCTGCACCTGAACCTCATATCGGCAGTGGACGGTAGTACACTGAACTGGTGTGAGCAGCACACATTACGGGAGCTCATGAGTGAAGATCTGTTATTTGCGAAAATATCGGAGCCAGAGATGACAGTCATCAATTTTGACGATCACTTCCGTGATCGCATGGGAGAAGTAGAAAGAGGACACATCGAGGTGTTTCCAAAGCTTTGGAATCTGAGACCCTATGATAAAACGAATGGTGAAATAACCAGAGTGCCTCGTCTCACTGCAGCATATCACAAAGTGAGAGAAGAGACGAAGGACTGGGGCGATTACAAGAAGCTGCCGCAGGCAATCCCTGAATTCCCTCTGATAAGAAGGATGTTCCTCGGAGCAGTCTCCGTGGTACAAACTCCTAGGTTGAGAGCATTCGAAACCAATGAAAGGAGAGTAGGGAATTTCGTGGGAACGATGGATCCATACTTTGTAGGGAGAAATGCCGCCGTGTTACAGTACACGCGATTTGCATACACGGATCAAGCGACGAGAAGGCGAATAAGCAACGCCGCGACTCCCAAGCCTGGAAGATTTGATGAGGAATGGAAGGGATTAAGCTTAGCTCCGATGAGGATGAGAGGCAGGATCGAATTGCCTGGAGCCTCATTAATCCTGACTAGCGTAAAACAGGAGATGAAAGTGGGAGGAATACTGCAGACGAGAACCTTCCTAGCACCCTTCGGCTGCGAAGAAATCAAAGTGGTCCATGGAGAAGAGGAAGATAAATCGGCCGGTACATTGCTCATACCGAGATTCCAGGAAGAAGCCGACAATGATGAAAAAGGACCATCGAGCTCGAACAAGGATAAGTCTGAAGGAAATGACGGACAGGGTGGAAGCCGTCAAACCGAAGAACCCATGCAACAAGATCAAGCTGGTGGGGAAGACGACAGGGCATCGACAAGAGGAACATCCAGCATGGATTTCAATATCTTCAGTGATCTTGAGAATAATGCAGACACGTTGGAAACGACTGAGCCAGCGGATGAAGGCATCTCGACTTTGGAGCCTCCGTCAGCCTTTATGGAAATGAAACGGAATTTGCCGGAGAGCAGCTCTCCTGGCAATTCAAGAAATAACGACCAGAGAATCCTCATGGAATCACCTCGGAGGAGAAGAATAGAGGCTTCAACCAGAGTACCTTTCTTGGGAACGCTGCCCGAAGAAGAATGGGAAGTACATCACCGAGACCACGAGAGTAGGACGGGATGCAAACTGGACAGAGTGGCGTTTATGGAAGAAGTCTGGACCGTGGTTCAAAGCTATGGGACCCAGTCTATTCTAAAAACGGGTCTCAATCAACCCTTGATGAGAGAAGTACTTGACAAGCTTGATGAGTGTGAAGGGAGACTGAGTGAGTTGTTGATCGACTCAGCCAATGATGAGAGTGAAGATAATTCTCCCATCAAGATGACACCGCAGGACGATGAAGGAGAGGTGGTGTACCTGTCAAGAACCAGGAGAGGGACGATGCGATCAAAAATGGTGATTGATAAAATCAATGCGATGAAAATGAAGTTAGGCAGCAGAGTGATGCCGAGGAGAATTGGAAAGACGAAAGTGGATTCAGAAATATCGATGAAAGCTGGTAACTCAGCGAAAAGGAAACGAGTTGAGGAGGTCATGGATTTGGGGCAAGGTGATTATCAATTGTCTGGCACAGATAGAATGTTAACTGATATAGCGATGGTGCCACCCATTCTCATGGCGGGGATAAAGTCAACCGGTTATAAATCCAAAAGGAGTGACCGCACTCTGACTGGAGCAACCTTAGAAATGGAAATACTCAGCCAATGTGGAGAGAGCAAAATGAAAGACTTCAAGCCATCTCCCATGAATCATGGAAAGGGAAGTGTCGCAGGACAACTAACACCAGTGGAATAAAACTGACTGACAGTGTCGGAGACTGTGTCAATAGATGAACCCACCGGTGGATACATGGAGATGTTAGAATACCGAAACTCGGCTAGAGGGTATGTAATGGCCCTGGAAGACGAAAAAGCCATGGAGGGTTATCTGGAAACGATGTTGCAAGGCACCACCCTCAAGCAGAAGGCGTACGGGACTTTGGCGTCGTCTGACATACAGGCGGAAACGATCGAGCAGTTAGTGAGCCTTCCATGGAAAGCAGTAGTGTTGAGGTATTTCGAAGAAGAAATGAGGACTACGCCAAGAATACATGCTCTCGTGGCAGTACCTTACGTAAGAACAGAGTTACAACTCAGGTTCGCCTGGTGCATGATGGGACTGACTCGCGAAGAATATGACTCAGAAGAAAGGAAGAGATCAAAAGAGGAAAAGGTTTTCCTTATGACGAACCTGAGGGATCTGATAGTCCAGGAGGGAGCAGCAGTAGCGTGTGCGAAGCGGAGAGACGCTCTCTGTTTCATTCGATTCCTGATAGAGCAGATTTCATTACCTGCATTAAACACCTGTGTTAAAATGTTGAGGGAAGGCGATGAGCTAGCAAAAGCCATATTCTTGCTAGCACTGCTGGATATGCAGCAAAGTAAACCGATGAGGGTGAACATGAAAGAACCCGAGGAACTAGAACCCATGAGAAAGATAGACGAAATCAGGAGATTTTGAAACAAGGAGCTGAGACTCGCTAAAGAATCTATGGGAGCATTGCCGAAATCCAGTGAATACTGTGGACCGATCAAAAAGAAATCGTATAGCTACGTATCCGGGATCATAGGGATAGCGTACAATCCTTTCCTGAGTGAAGACATACGCGATTGCTTCTTCGATTATGAGCAGGCGGTGTTGCTAAGATTCTGGACGTCCAGAATTGTAACGATTAAGAGCGTTAAAAATCCACAGGCCAAATTGGGACTGGTCTTGGAAGAAGAGGTGACTGCACCTTCAGTACCAAAATCCGACAGAAGAGTGGAGTTTGGGTTGGGATTCTCAGATGAATTACTGAGAACGAGCTTGATGACAGTGTGGGAATTGATGAGGCCAACATGGTGTCCTAGTCCCAACGCTAACTCAATATTACGGGCGACACAAGACGTACAGAGGGAACTGAATGCAGACTGTAACCTGCGTGACCTCAACATCATATATAATGTGATGATAACGGCCTCTAAGAGCAACGGAGAAGATAAGGTGGAGTTGCCTGGCTGGGGACCAGAAGACTGGGTCAAACCTGGTAGCTGTCTGGCGGAAGTCTGTGGACTGGAGGGTCACGTTTGTGGAGGTTTGGACTGTGTGAAGACCCTGGAGAAACAACAGAAGCAATTGACGGTATTGTTTGGAAATGTAGTGATGAAAGCTAAAACAGAAACGGAACTGATAGCAGATTGCCATGGAGGAACCGATGTGAATCTAGTGACTGCACTAGGATTCTACAGCATGTTTGGTTCTTTAGAGTCACTATTGAATCTAGAACAGAAACATGAGATGGTCACAGCCATCAGTGTAGAAGTATTCCCAGGAGTTTTGCAAACTGAGCAGAAGCACATAGGAAAATGGAGGGAAGCGATCGAGGCGGAAATGAACATCAGACATAGTGAGACTTATTGTAGACCATCAGGAGCACGATATTTGGTGGGATCGACATTGGCTTTAATGTGCAAGAGCAGATACCCGGTGCATTTCGTAGCTGTGGATGTAAAGAGTACGAGAACGATCGTGGATCAAGCCTTCTCAGTGCCAAAAGGTGTGAGACTAACGAGAATGTCCGAAATATCTTACGAGTTGCTATGTAAGATGTTCTCAGCAGTTCCAGAGAGAACAAAGGAGGAGTTGGAATCGATACTGGGAAGGAAGTTCATGGGATACGTGAGTGGGAACTTTAGTGACTTTGAAAGACAGAAACAGAGAGGATCAACTGTCACAGATTACAATGCAGTAGATGAGAATGATGAAGTCCACCGAGTGATGATGGAAGTGGAACCATTGCTGGAAGCTTCGGGAAAACGTAATTGGAGGAGCATCATGTTGACGCATGACGAGTTTCCTTGCCACTGCTTGCTGCAGACCTGGTGGTATCCCAAGCGTAGTAATCTGATGTTGATCTGGGACTCTGGAGAGCTGCTCTCCATGGGCTTACCAGATTCATCACAGCCCGTAACAATAGTGATAGTCGGAGTTATGATGGCGATACGATGGCTGGAAGCTCATGTGAGAGAAAATAACAGACATAGGCACCGACGAGAGAACAGTTGCGGAAGTTAGATTGTCTAAAAGATTTAGATCTTTTTGAGACAATGTGCAAAATTCTAAACATTCCGATGGAAGTGAAGAAGATATGGGC
This sequence comes from Symsagittifera roscoffensis, assembly GCF_963678635.1. Classification (NCBI taxonomy): domain Eukaryota; kingdom Metazoa; phylum Xenacoelomorpha; order Acoela; family Convolutidae; genus Symsagittifera; species Symsagittifera roscoffensis. The sequence goes on along the minus strand of NC_087067.1, from coordinate 20,488,237 downwards.
AAGAAAACGATTGATGCCATGGTTCAGAGCTAACATGACTGCATGGTTGTACGAGTATGCGAAAAAGCATATGTCGAAGCACGGCAGGGTGTACAGTGAATATCAGCTGGACATTGGAGCAGGAGCTTTCAAGCGAGCTCTCGTGACTCATCGGAATGCAGTGACCACCGCTGTGAAAAGATTTTCCAGGACGAGTGAACGTAGTGGAAAGGAGAAGGCAGAGATGCTGAAAGAAGATTTGGAGAGAAACGTGACGTTGTGTCTCCACAACAGCTTCTGCAGGAACAGAGAATCTAATGTGGATCCCCTACCTTGCTGCAAACAGAGGTTAGAAGAGCAGAAGTGTTGGAGGACGGCTTCCAGCAGCGTCAGGATAGCTAACGACGTGTTACAAGATACAGAAACTGAGAGTGCAGAGTCAGTATCACAGGAGGAAGAAATGGAACATTGACGGATGACCGAAAAACAAGATGAAAAAAGAGATGAAATTAGAAGAATTTAGAAATTTTAGAACTTCTAAACGACGAAAAAAGAAGAAAACAAAGGAGTGATGAAGAAAAGTTAAGTTGTTTTATGTGTGTGAAAAACTCAAGTGAGAAACCAAGCAACCAAGTTGTAATTGAAAACTGAAACATTAAGTTGAGTTTTGAAATTGTTGCATTTATAGATTTGCATTTTGATTTTAGTTGAAGTGGCTTTAGAGACACTCACTTACTATTTATTTAGGAAGGCTTAAGTGAAGGAGTATATTTAAATATTCCAGCCTGCATGACTGTTTTTAACCAGCTAGGAGAACTGATCACTTTGTGGTAACATGGAAGGCTTGAGTAATCTCTCGAAGAGGGAGATTGTTTCATTGTTCTTTCTAACCACAGAGTTTCTTAGTTTTAATATTCAGGACAATAACAAGCAAGATTTCCGAAGGGAAGAAGCATAGTAGGATAATTTTAGCTTGTTGGTTGGCAGGACTGTCCTGCGAGCCAACACCTTTTAAATCTAAGAGAAAAAGTTTTAATCGGGACATTGACACTGGAAGTCAGAAAATATGTTTTATCTTAAGTCATATCCTCAATGTGCAGATTAATGAGAGAATTTGAAGGCTATAGTGATGTTGTTGTTGTTGTTGTTGTTGTTGTTGTTGTTGTTGTTGTTGTTGTTGTTGTTGTTGTTGTTGTTGTTGGGGATTCACAGCACTGTGGTTGGGATTCTTGGTCCCGGCGTCTTCTCTAAAACAATGTCCACTTGTTTCTGCACGTGATACAATCACAGAATAATTGCCACGTGCACGTTGTCATTTCTGAAAATCTCTCGTTTACAAATTTCCACATCGTGTTTAAAATTCTCGTCTTCAGGCCGATTCGTTTATCAAAATGAATATATGGTTCTAATCGATTTACAATCCTACTGGTTCTGAAAACAAATTCGTTCCTCGCTTTTTCCGTTCTCACTTTTCGCATCTCAAAAATTTCTGTATTTCTAGCCCGTGTGGTTCGCCTGTTTAACACTATTTCATTTCGTTCATTAGAATCAAGACTGGCAAGAAGTAAGATGTTATTTAGCTGGATGAACATGGGCAGGGGTAAAATGTTTAGCAAGCTTAGTTCGTTGATGTACACTCCCGTTTTATTTCCAGTGATCCAACGGATTACTTTCTTTTGAAATCGCTCCAACTGCAATTGATCCCCCCTCGATATATGTGTACATGAGAGTCCGTATAATAACACTGGGAGTATTAGTGACTTATCCAGGCCTAACTTTACAAACGTATTTATCTTTGCTGATAGGTTTCTTCTCAGGAGGTACAGTACTTGGTTTGCCTTCTTTAATCTTGTTTCAATGTGTACCTTCCAACTTAAATCGCCCGACACAAAAATTCCCAGATCTTTCACAACCATCGATGTTCCAAGCACTACACCAAAAAGCATAGAGTTAGCGTCTCCGCCCCTAAAACCTACTTTTGCACATTTATCTAGTGCTAATTCCATTTTGTTTTCAGTTACCCACTGCTGAATTTTGTCCAGATCTTCTTGAATTTCAATTGATGTTTTATTGATGGAAAGTAGTTTAAGATCATCCGCAAAAATATATGGTTCAGAGAATTTGAGTACTTCAGGTAGGTCGTGAATAAAAATGCAAAAGAGCAGTGGTCCTAAAAGTGATCCTTGGGGAACACCACTAGTGACTTCTAAAAATTTTGAGCTGATATTGTCTACTCGTACAAACTGTTTCCTGTTTTTCAAATAGTCATAGAGTACCTCTAACATGCAGCCTCCTATTCCTATAAGTGCAACTTTCTTAAGTAGATCAAAATGCGGAACTTTATCAAAGGCTTTTGCAAAGTCAGTGTAGACTGCTACAATTTCTGCGTTTGAGTCATTGTCAAGCGCTTCATATATTTCTTTCAGGAAAGAGAGCATGTTTGTCAAAACTGATCTACCTTTAGTAAAACCGTGTTGATGTTTCGTCAAATACCAGACAAAGTAAGGGTACAGGTCTTTGTATATATATTTTTCAAGGATTTGCTGTCAATATTTAATAGCGATACTGGTCGATAGTTGTTCACCTTTTTTCGGTCACCTTTTTTGTGAACAGGAGTAACTTCAGCTGTTTTCCATGAATCAGGTATTTTTCGTAGGCGTTTTACGTTTCTCAAAAGTTTGTTCATCGGTTTGCATATATTGCGGTTCGTTTTCTGAAAAAAGCTAGGTGGCAACCCATTTGGGCCGCGTGACTTTGTTACGTCCAGAGTTGATAAAATCTCACTTACTGTCTTTTTCGATATATCAAAATTCGTTAACAAGGGATTTTCAAATTGATTATCTCTAATACTAAAACTTTCTTTAGGATTAAAAACTGAATGAAAGAAGTCGTTTAGCATGTTGACTTGTTCGTTTGGATTTGTGCTTTCAACTTCATTTTTTATGAGTAACTTAGGAAGACTTGTATGTTTATTCAAGTTCTTTAGGTGTTTAAAAATTACATTAGTGTTCCGTGTTCTAAACAATTCCTCTCGGTAGTTTTTCCTGTCCAATTCCGATGATTCAGTTACTAAATTTTCAAACAGTTTAACTTGTTGTCTTCTGTAGTTGGTCGGTTTGAGTATACATGATTGCCGTTTTGTTTGTAACTTTTTGATCAAATTTGAAGTGCTACTTGTTATCCAAGGTGGAAGTGATTTCCTATGTCTTGTTCTGAGAGGCACAAAACTCTTAATGATTTCATCCAAATATTGGGTGTACTCCTCATGCATTTTGTTAATGTTTGTGTGGCATACTGGTTCAAATGGGTTCTCGTTTATAAAATTGTTTATTCCTTTAAAATCGGCATTTCCAAAACTTCTAAAATTTTCCAAGTATGGTTTCGGCTCTGATACCGTGCATTCAACAGACAACATTATGGCATTGTGATCTGAGCAGTCATATATCTTGGAAACGTTAAAATCTTGTTCGGCACTTGTATAGCAATTCCGATAGAAGGCTACGTCTAGTATGTTCTTCACACATGTTGGGAAATCTATCGCCTGCCTAAAGAGTCCATTTTCAAAAATTTGCAGTGTTTGGTTTTCTTCCTCGTCAGTACTGGTGAGGGTGTTCCAGTTTGTTTCTGGGAAATTTAAATCCCCACATAAGAGAAGCGGTTTGTTTTTAGGAATGGCTTTGATCAGTTGTTCAAATTCATGCACTTTGTATCTGTAATTACTGTTTTTTGGCGGATTGTAGAATGAGCCAATTATCATTTCAGTTTGATGAAGTTTTATACTACATAGCACACATGAATCAGGAATGTCATGTTTGGTGGATAAGTCCTCGGTAATTAGACTATTCTTGACAGCTATTAGGCTGCCTCCGTGACAGTTTTTACCACTCACAATAGCTCTATCAGATCTATAGATGTTATAATCACTTAGAAAAAGCTCTGATGATTGAATATTCTCGTTAAGTCAAGTTTCGCTTAAGCATATGACATTAAAATTTCCAACTGCAATTGCATTTGCTAGCTTAGTTCTTCTCTCTATGTTGATTAGGCTTCTAGTATTTAGTTGCAGAATGTTGAGGAATCCTAGTCAATGCTGGGGTTCCTGAACTTCAGTGTCAATAGTTACTTTCACACCATCATTGAACAATTCTAGATTCCTTATTTTCAGCTTTTCGCGAGGAACGCCTTCATCTAGTAGTTGTCTTCGTTTCTTAAGGATTTCGTTCTCTTTAATTGCACTCTCTTTGGTCAATGCTGGTAGCAGGTAGACCTCTTTTTCGACCAATTGTTCTCGCTTTTCTCGGCTTTTTGCTAGTACTAGTCGTGCTTCATGTTCGCTAGGTACAGTTACCAGCAGTGTTCTTGGCTTCATTCGATTACGATCAAATTTTCCCAGTCGTTTTAATTCTATTATTTTCGGCTTCACTCCAATTATGTCTAGTATTTCGTTTACTTCATCATTTGTTGGGACAAGGTTTTCTCCTTTTGTTTTCTCAGGGTCCTCTTTGACCCCTTGTATCCTAAAACTTTGATTTATGTTGTGATCAGAGTTAGATCTGGCAGCATGTTGAGTGGTTTGAGCTTGATTTATCCGGGTGGTGGTTTCAGCAGCTACAACGGCACTATAAGTTTTTTCCACTTTATCGCATGTCGTTTTCATTGCATTTCCAATTTTTTGATCTACTAAATCGGTAAGTCTTCTTTCCATGCTTGTAAGGCTTTCAGTTACATCAATGTTTGAGAGCTTCTCGTCTATGTTGGCCAGGGTTTTGCATCTTATAAAGTTGTCTCGTTCATTATTTTGCACACAAGTATTACAAAGCAACATGACATTCGGCCCTAGTTCTTTTATTCCATTTATGGCCACTAGAGACAACCCAACACAAGTTGGTTCCAAATGCATTTGAGCGTTGCATGCGACACAAGTGTATGTTTTCTCGTTGCCGGCAAAGCCTCTTTTACATGTTTTGCAGTTTTTGCCCATTTTTGCTTTTACTATGGATAGAAAAACAGTTAAACCTGGTGGTTCCCGAAAAGGGGAGGCCTGTGATTCACTCAGGGGAAAAAGAAGAAATAGACAAACCTGGTGGTTCCCGAAAAGGGGAGGCCTGCGGTTCACTATTTCTACTTACGTTAATAGGGGCACTGACAGTTCTTGAAACGACACTCGTAATATACCAGATGTCCTTCTGTATTGCAGATGTTCGAATGTTTATCGTATAAGATTTTATTCTTGAGAATACTTTTAATGCCCTTCAGACCTTCTTCACTGAGGTGCACTTCGTCAGTTTTCAAATGATATGAGCTGTGGATTTTTTCACTCACTCCTCTAAACTTCCAAGTTCCTTTTATCTTTCTTAGGAATTCGTTTATTTTTGCAGATCGAGCTCGGTTCTCACTACGATGAGGGATTCCGATGACGAAAACTTTTTTGGCTCGTTCACACAGCTCCTCGGCTAGCTTCGACAGTTCTTCAGCAATGTCGCCTGCAGGTATACTGGAGGGGTCTTTTCCGTTGAAGGCGTCGTTTCCGCCGATGAGCAGAGCGATGATGTTGAATTTGTCTTTCTCGGGTAAGAAGTTTTGGACCGCACCAATTCGGGCCCCAGGTAGGGACAAGATATTGAAATTTGGAAAATCAAGATGGCGTGCTTGAGAATCCGCAATCAGGTGATTTTTTGAAGATGATGTCTTGAGCAAGTGATATCTTCTGTCGGACATTTTATCGCGGGGCAACCATTGCTAACCCGGTAAACATTTCAAGTATCTGAAACTATTTAATTAACATCTAGATTCATTTTGATAAGGATGAGAAGCTAGGAGTTGGGGGAAAGGGTTGATCCATCTTCGATGGAGATGATGATTCTTATCTACTGAGCGAAAACAATAGTAATATAATAAATAGTAGTAGCCCTGTTTTTAGGAGTGACCTCGTGGTCTGGGGATACTGAGACCCAGCCATGAGCTCACTATTTCTGCATGTAATCTAGTTAATTTGAGTGTTTTGACCGAAGCCGAAAGCAGTAACGTTTTTGTCGACCCGATGTTGGAAAAGACCACCGAAAGTACTGGCTTGGTAGAGACGGTGAAAAGCATGCAAAGCTCTGTTTAGACGTTAGCCAGTCGTCTTAAGACTTAGTTTTGTTTTCCGTCGATATGTATCTTCCGGGCGAATGTCACAAATCTGTAAACTACATAAGAACTAAAATAAGCTTCGCGCTCCTGAGGAGCTCTATACTTTGTATAAGGGGGTGCAGATCGCTACGCAAAGTTCAATTTATCGACAACTCCATAAGTGCTATTGTAGAGGAAGGACGGCTAAGATTAATTAACATTATGACGATGCATTTAATGCTGATTTATGACTTCATTGCTGATATATATATGCATTTTTATATCGCTGGTATGGCCCTATCCAGCTTGTGCACTTACCGTAACTAAACGGAAGGGCCCCTTTTGTAATTTAGTTTTTTTGTTAGAGAAAGTGTCCCCGACCCTTGAGCCAATGGTTAAAGGTCCTTTTTCTTGACCTTATATTTGACACAAGCGGACGACTGTTACATTCACTATCTATGAGAGTTATACCAATGTGGAATAATATACTAGACGTAAATATACTCATGAACGCTCTAACATAACAATTAAGTTCTGACTTGAGATTTTTTTTTTCATAAACTGTGCCTTGAAAATAAAACAGTCCTAACCTATGGTTAGATAGGGTGGAATGATGTTAAATTTTTGTACTAACTACTAATGTTTCATTTAATTTTGTTGTTAGATGTTATTTGATTATTTTATTTTAGTTTATTTTGCAAATGTACATAAACTTCATTTCTAATCTACAATTTTTATTGATTAAAGTGTTCCTATGTTCAATAATTTGCGCTCAATTTTGTCCACTAACGTATCAATCTGGTTTATTTGGGTCCCAAGGTTTTCCCTTACACTTCACTAATTTATGAAATTCCAAAGGTTTTTTATTGACTGGGTGAAACCATGGATGACTAGTGAAGTAACGTAAGTTACCATGTTAATTTATGATCTTCTAATTTACCTTCCGAATAAGAATGTAAAAAAATAGCAGAGGTTAGAGATATTTTTTTGGTGGCAAACTGTGGTAGCGTTTTCTTGCATACGCTCCTTTTTTGGTTAACACGTCTTGTCTTTTGTCGTAGAGTCTTAAGTCGTAGACGACTTTTCTGCACAGGGTCATTCTGGTCGAAGGCTTACACTGTTTTAAGTATCAAAGGTTTTATATTTTCCTTTCGTTTATGCATCTGCCTAGTTATACATAAGTTTTAGCGTAAAATCAATGGAGCCTGTTCGATCATTTCCCAAATTTAGCAAATGAATTGCTCACAAGATCTCAACGTTAACCTTCTCACTAATCCAACCTCTGGTAAATCCCTTTTTTAAATTTGCTTTTAAACGAGGAACCTGTTGTTTATATGTTCGGAACCTCTTTATCCGATCGGTAACAGCAAATAAGTGATCGGAACTCTTTAGTTTGCTATTTGAATGGCTTGTAATTCGAAAATAGTTGTAAAACCAACTAGCAGCCAACTAAAAATACTGTGTGGGAAAAAACATTCTGCATTACTTGAGCAGCACTCAGCTTCTGTGGTTCTTACTTTGCAATGAATACCGCATACAGTTTGTCAGGAATGAAGTAATCAGCTATACCCCACGGTGCATTAAGCATCTGCGTTGAGAAGCAAAGTTAATGCTCATGTTTTAAAGATCTGAGCGATGCAATTTGGAAATATACATCTTGGTTAACTAAGGCAACTAATTTGAGAGTAAACACTGAAAATATAACAACGTAATGATTCGAGCCCGGTTTCCTGTCGCTGGGTAGGTACTGAAACATCAAAATTATTGAAAGACCCGTGAACAAGAGCTTTGTGAGTCGCCATTTTTTAACCAGGTATTGGGAAGAGTGCTTCAGAAGGGCTGACAAAAATCAGAATGGCACTTTGACTTTAAAGGAGACCACGTGGGCTCTGAAGAAGCACAACATTAATATCAAAAGCGCAGACCTTGAAGATTGTTTCAAGGTTCGGAAGTTATTTCATACGTAATGCATAGGCTGTTTTTATTTCTTCGCGTTCATGAACAAAGTGACTAGAATTGCTGATAAAGGTCACAAAAATTCATTACTACAGACAATGTAAGAACACTGAAGAAACGTCACTTCGGCGTAATTTCGTCAAAATTCTTAGTTCGATATGGGTATTGCTAATGAATTCTAATTGACATTTTTAGAGCAATTTTGGTTAGTATTTTAGGCCGACTTAAGAGCATATTTCTGCTATCGGCCATGTATGTGAAGCTCTAGTCTTCACGTGGATGTGCGAAAGTATAAAGATGGAAATTTTTTATATCATAAAATGACGCTGAAGAAATGAAATAGTACAATTTTTGTCTTAACAGGAAAGTTCGCCAAGTTTCAAAGGGGTAAGTAACATTTTCATCAGAAGACATTTATTTCCCGATCAGCTGAATTTTACATTTTGCTATGTTACTGTCCTACTTCCTTTAATTTTGTTAGGCCTTTATCCCGATTTTTGAAAAAGTAACGTTTTTGGATTGAAAAAAAAAAATCAAACCGTTTTGTCGAAAGTTGATATTTTTTATGCTTCTTTGGCTTTTGAAGCTTCTATCGCAATTACCGCTGTTTTTTGCATCATAGATGACTGCTCGAAATTCAATGCTTTTCCAATCAAAAATGTGCGAGTGGGGAGCGAAAGAGTTAAAATTTCAAAAGCATTCCGCATAATTCAGTTTAATTTTCAAACACTAACTGGTGCTCTATTTATACCGCAGTGTTCTGTTGGATTTTTAAAAAAATCCGTGTTCGTTCGCATGTTTTTGGTTTTAGTTTTACTTGAAAATGTAGAGGTCACGAAAATTTCCTAACTTTCTGCAATCCTGTGTCAGATGAATGGCTTTTTATGCGCTGCTTGAGCTGTTAATTTATATTGCATTTTTTGAATTGATAAAAAAAATCAAATACTTATTAAAAAGTTGAGTCTCTCTTAACTACTTCTTTTTGATCTGTTTCAGTAGACCAATTGTCAACAACATGTGTGTATGGAATAAAAACGACAGTAGCTTTTATCAAAAATAAGTATCTTGTGCTAATTTGTTTACACAAGCAAGTTAGCGAGCCTAGTATCATACCTAACTCGCATATAAAAGTGCTCAATTTGACGGCATTTTTGCTGCATAGTTTTGGCAGTTTAATTATCCTTGCGATACGCAAAGGTATTGCAATCGGGTACTTGAGTTTTTTCCACGTAAACAACTTTGTCCACAGGATTTTCACTTCTAGAGGTTCATTTCTAGTGGATCTTTCATCTGAGATGCTCAATTTCCTAAAAATTTAAATAAAGGTACTATCACTTAGCTAGTATTTAGTTCAAGCCTGTTTCAGGTTGGAATTATCCACCTGGTCTGTCTTGTTATTAAGATAGAACTGCCGACCCCAAGCCCTGAGAAACGAGGTGGGTGACGTCAGCAGGGGCATCCGGTCCATAAGGACTTCGGTCTGAAAATGCTCTGGAAAGGGCACCGCATCAAAGAACTATTGAAAAGTATAACAAGCATTGGCCCTCAAGCCCGTGCGACCCTTAAATGGGGAAGGGGTGCTAAGAGTCTCAGTTTCAACTACTAATACTAAAATGTATCAGACAAAAAGCCCACCCTAGAGAAGAAGTCGTTCTGATTATGCTCAAGGAACGTTGGTACACTAAAAGGAAAATGCTTTGAGATACGGGAAACTCTTGAAAGAAGAAAGATATCGGTGTGCTGTCTACAAGATACTCATTTCAAAAGAGGCGACAAGTTTTGGAGATGGCGACCACAAATTTAAGTTTTTTTGGCAAAGAAACTCAGAAGGCACAAATGGTGTTGCAATAGCCATAGTTGATCGACTTACTGAAAATTTACCTGAGGTCAGTAGAGTAAATGAACATGTTATGCGCCTAAATTTTGTATTTGGGCATACTGTGTGTAATATTGTATATGCATATGCACCACAAGCTGCTAGAGGTTATTCGAAAAAAATGAGGTTTGTATAACACGCTAGAAGATGCTTTCCTGTGTGGTGACTTGATGGACATATTGGAGGTTGGAGTCAGGAGTTTGTCTGCGAAATTGGCCCGTTTTTTTTTGGTACTCAGAAGGTCAGAGGCTTCTCAGTTTCTGCCGGTCACTAAGTCTAGAGTTTCTAAACTTTTTAAATAAACGCTGCGAAAATGATTACTGTACGTTTAAGAGTGAAGAAAACTCCACCCATAATTATTTAATTCTAACGCGATTGCTGCAGAGAAGCTGTGTCAAAAATTTGAAGTTAATCAAGGGTGAAAAATGTGGTACTCAGCACAGACTTGTTGGTGCTTAAATTTCCCATTCACCTCCATAAGTCAAAACCAGTTAGAAGAATAACATCGTGGAATTTAACTGAAAAAGAAAACCAAATCAAGTACAAAGAGGCAGAAGAAAGAAGGTAAAAAATAATAGAAGACAGGCCAACTCGGAAAATTACAAATCAACTTTTCAACAAAAAGCGAAAAACGTATGTGGCGAAACAAACGGAAAATCAGTGAAAAAAAAACAATGAGGTGGAACGAAAAAAAAGGCGATGTACTTAAAAAGAAAAGATTTTTGTTCAAAAAGTGACCGAGATGTTCTCTCGCAATGGCAAAGTTACTTCTCAAATCTTTTAATTTGAACAAATCGGTTGAAACAGAAGGTATCCCACAGTGGCTGGCCCATTGGAGGAATTTACTATCAAGGAAGTGGCACTTGCACTGACAGAAATGAAAAATAAGAAAAGCCCAGGGCCAACTTTGGACATGATAAAATTTGGGGATTGTGGACTTGCTGGACTTTTTGAAGTCTTTAACAACTCTGAGACTCTGTCTAGTCCCCTCTGACCAGAGCGAAAATGAAACTATTACTTTTTATAAAAGAAAAGGCTACCGTTTAGAATGTGGATCCTACAGAGGCATCCGATTACTGGAACACGGATTTAATTTTTTCGAAATTATATTTGAATAACCTGAAACAATTGTTAAAATTGATGACACGCAATTTGTTTTTATGGTTGGTAGATCAACTACTGACGACGTTTTTTTAATTGAACACTTGAAAGAATTTTGCGGAAAAGAAAAAACCCTGCATCACGTATTTGCTCATCTCGAAAAGGCCTTCGACCGTGTTGCCAGGAAACTGATCCCATGGGCTCTGAGGCATTAGAGACTTCCCAAAAATCTGGTATGACTACTAATGTACCTGTACACCGAGTCAAAAACCAGAGTTCGCCGGCCTCAAGGACGCAGTGATTACTTCGAATTAAAAGTAGACGTGCATAAGGATCAGCACGTAGCCCATTGTAATTTATAAAAGTATTGGAAGAGGATACGAGAAACTGTCGTTCAATGGTACCATAGGATTTGCTATATGCGGAGGATCTTGTGATATCCGCTGAAACGAAATCTCAGTCTATTGAAAAGTAATACTTGGAGCAAGGCTTTGCAAATACGCGTTTTAAATATAAATGTCGATAAGACAAAGCATGTGATTTCAGGCCACAAGTCTTTTTCTCAAAAAGCTGGAGAATATCCATGCGCTTGTTGGTTGAAGTGAGTCGGCATCAATTCAATACGCTGCAGTTCTAGTAATCAATGGATGCATACAAAATACAGTAGCCTGAGGAAAATACTTAAACAATACTTATTGTTTTTCAAGATGCAATAACCCCTCCAATTATCAGTCAAATCAGAATGCTACTCTACGGATTAATCTATTTGAAACCGTGAGTACTGTCAAAGAGTCCTGCTATCTATGATTGCCGTTCAAAGTGACGCAATACGTGCATCATCGGCAAGGATACCAGCTTTCTGGACGAATTGTCGGCAAATTGCGCCTCTGCTGCTGAATAAAAAATTTGAGTTAATTACAAGGTGTCATATCCACGGAGCTTGTCTCCGGCCAGCTCTAATGTACTGCTCTGGAACCGTGGAGGAGGCCAAAACAATATCCAGCTTTTTTAAGAGTGCTGATTTGAAAGCTCTGCGTAGAATTATCGGAGTCCCTTTTAAAGACAGATTTACCAACGAAGCAGTAATTTAAATGACAGGCTTGTTTTTAGGAAGGATTAAAAAGCTGGATCAGTTGTGTTAAACGAGACCCGAATACTTTAGACCTCAAATATTCAGACAGCCTTGATCCAATGTTTTTGAAAAACGTGCTCTCCTCCTTTTAATGTTTTGAATGCTTTTCAGAATGCCCTCATCTGAACCATTGCTCAAGCTGTTTCCGGATGTCCAACCCCGCCACAGTGGGAAAACGGACAATAAAATCATAAGTAGTAGTAGCAGCTTTTATCAAAAAAAGTATCATCTGCGACTTCGTTTACACAAGCACGTTCGCAAGCGTATTATCATACCTAACTCGCATTTAAAAGGCTCAATTTGTTGGCACTTTTGCTGCATAGTATTGGCAGTTGAATTACCTTTGCGATAAGCAAGGGTTTTGCAATCGGGTGCAAGTTTTTTTCCCCGTAAACAGTTTTGTTCAAAAGATCTTCATTTCTAGAGTATCTTCACTTCCAGAGGATTTTTCATCTGACATGCTCTAAGCTTCTCGAAAATTCAAAAAAAAAGATATGACTCACTTGTAATTAGTTCAAGCCCCTTTCAGGTTGTAATTATCATTTCATCAAAATATCTCATTTTTATTGAGGTTTCTGATTTTTGTCCTAGTTTCTGTCGGTTCATTTTCCGTTTTCCTAAACGCTATACTGTAAGTGAAACTTCACAAATTAGTAAATGTATTATGTCTGATTTTGATTTTTAAGAGTAATGAACGTATTTCAGTGCATTTTCCATTGTTAAAAGGAGGGCAACTTCCACTATCGAACTGCAAAAGTGTAAAGTTCACAAAAATTGTGATCAAATTCTTATTTCAAAATGGAAATTAATGATCAGATTTCCCAGCGAAATAAAAGTTTTACCTATTGATCCAGTTTTCTCAAATTGGATTAATTTTAACAAAAAAGTGTTCATCATAAACTGTTCTACAAATTCATAGAGATTTAAGGCCATTATTTTTTTCTTCGAAATTCAAAAGTTGAAGATTCTGGAAAAACCAGTCGGTTTTTTCAGTTTCCTTGCGTTCATTATTCTTTTCCAACTGTCAGTTGGCTATGTTTTTTCTTTTTTCTCTTTTTTCTAATATTTGAAGTTTTAGTTTATGTTATATCGACTGATCCAATTTTTTTGCGTAATTTGTAGGCCAGTTTTTTATCTGTTTGGGGTTTTGTGTTTCAGTTTAGATGGGTCGGTCGTTACAACTTTTAAAATCATTGAAATTTTTCATGACAACAGTTTCGTTTTCGGCTAATCAGGTTTCGACCCAAAGTTTGTCGCCTTTGTTGCCGCTGGGTAAATTTTAAATGTTTTCCATTATTGAGGACTGTGGAACAGGTCTGTATGTCGGTTGACTTTAGCATTTGGGTGTCCTAACAACAGTACAATAAAAAAAAACTCGATTTCAGAAATTTTTCAACTCAATATATTTCGTAATATTTTTGAACAGCATAATGTTTACATACTTTGGCTTTATGCTTTCAAATTGGTTTCATGCGAAGTCAATGTGGATGCCTTCAGCTTGTTATATTCCAAATCATTACTTAGAAAATTGTGTCCATTTGTGTTTAGTGCCATTTTTACTGCATGACCTTTCAATTTATATATTTTTTTATTTTTGACTAGCTGTTTTATTTTTGACTAGTGTTTACCGATTGTTGAGAGCTCGTGGCCGAGATGGCAGGGTGTGAGACTCCAAATCTCAAGGTCGCTTGTTCGAGTCCGATGCGTTGCAAAACCTTTTTAATTCGATGCTTGTTTCTATTTTTTCTCATTGCGCTTTCTATTGCCGCTTTTTTGTCATGTTCTTGCTTGTGTTTGCGAGGCGTAGCCTTGCCTCTGTATATTTGTATTTTTGAGATAATAGACAGCTCAACTGCCTGTTTCAAGTGGTCGGATGTGTTTATGGGAGCGAAAGGTCAATGTTTTTACTTCGAAAGTTGTTATTTATGAAATGGCAAGGTGACATTTTGCGGTTTGACTTATACGGTTTTTGCGGTTTGAGTTTGATTTTTTAAAAAAAATTCAGATCATTTCTTTTGTTAAAATGAAGACAACTCACCTATCCAACAGCGTAAGCGTAAAGATTACGAAAATCGTGATCAAGTTCTGATTTCGAAAAGAGATTTTAATTATCAGATTTCTCAGCGTAATTACACTAGCGTCAGCTTAGTCTATTATTAAGACCCTTTTTTTTCATCACTTAAGTCGCAAATATTAGCACCATTTTTGGGGATCTTTACAGAGTTTTAAAAGCATTTGCTTTTACATTCGAATAGTATTAAGTGAACACAGTTGATGCATTTTTAATTCATCAAATGAACCGAAAAAAAACTATTTGTTTCCAACGGCATAACTCAATAAAAACTCGATTTCAGAATTTTCCTAACAATATACCTCGCAATTTTTTGAAATGCATCTTTTATACATAATGTGGCTTTATGCTTTGCGATTTGTTTGATGCAAACTTAGTGTGGATGCCTTCAGTTTCTTATATTACAAAATTGTGTCTATTTGTATTTGGTACCCTTTTTTGCTGAATGGCATTGGCAATTTATTAGCATATGTAGCTGCTTTGTTTGTGACTGGTGTTTGTCGGTGGTTAAGCGTGCGTGGCTGAGTGGTTAGTGCACGAGACTGGTTAGTGAGTGAGAGTCGCAGATCGAATCCTAGACCTAGTCGAATTTTTGCTAATTCGAGGCTTATTTCTATTTTCTTGCCATTTCTAGAGCTGCTTTTTGTCTTGTTCTCGCTAGTGTTTGCGAAGCGAAGCTCTACCAAAAAAGTGTGAATCATGAATTGTTCTAGAAATTGAAGTAGCTTTAAGGATATTTATTTTTTCGTTGAAACTCAAAAATTGAGGTTTTTGAAAAAAAAACATGTTTTCTGTTTTGTTGCGTTCATTAGTTCTTATCCAACTCTCTGTTGGCTCTATTAAAAAAATCATATTTGTTCTGATTTTGGATACAGTTTTCTCTAATGGCTCACTAAATTTCCTTGTGCTAAAAAACACCGCGTTAGAAATTCTACTTTTTCTGTTTCTGAGAAAAGAATAGAATGAACTTCCTTGGAGTTTTGGAGTCCGGTTGCTCGAACTAAACGAATCAAATAATCATGTTATAACTTTTTAGAGGAAGATGAATAATAAAATTTTTGAGTCGAAGTTTTTTATCCAATATCTGTTTGACTTGTTCTGCGATGCAGGAATTGGCTGAAGATTCAGAAGGACCCGAAGTTGATGAGGAAGGTTTCTCTCGGCTGTACGAAATACTGAATCCTTTTCCGATGCAAACACAGCTGTACGAAAAGTTAGTGCAATTGATTATCGATTATACTTAAGGGGCTTGTTGCTCTTGAGTTGTTTTGTGCAAGATGCTTAACTGAACTTAACGTTACGTTAGCTTAAGTATCTCAATTTAAGGTATTTTAAGAAAATGTTTCTAGAATTTTTGTGATATCTAAATATTCTTGCCTAGATACGCTCGATCATGGAGCAAAGAGACTTTGCAAAATGAAAGCACCCAAGGAGAGGCAGATAGGGAAACTTTCCCCAATCCGAAAAGTAAGTCACTCACTCGATAATTTTCACAGAAGTTCAAATAGAGCATGATTTACTTATTTGCAAGTACTCTAATATTATTAGAGCAGCAACCAGTTTCATTTTAAAAGTACAATATGGTGGTTTTATTTATTTCCCAATTTTGTATGTCCATTTTTGTGTTTAGGCAAAACATGGCACAGTATTTCTCCGGTGGCTCGTTTGTTTCCAAAGCTGTCTGAATACTCTTTGCATCTGTGGAATACCTCATACATGGCAGAAACTGAGCTAGAGAAATTTCTCTTGGAAGACGGAAAAGTATGTTATCTTAGAATGTATTCTTATTTGAAAAATTGAAAATCTGAATCAGTGCATAGGTTACCTAAAAATGCTTGTTAACTCACAACGAAGTTGATGCAAAATTTTGAATTGTTGAACCGAGCATTGATAAAACAGTCATTATGTAAACTATACTAAAAGACTAAAAGTGTCGCATTTCGAATAAAGGCTCGAATATTTGTACTCGTGGTTTTTCAGACAGTTTTTTCTTATTATTCAGTCATGAACAGTTTTTTATACCATCTAAAGGTATTGGCACCCTGAGCTCAAATATAAAAAAGTTTTTTAATCTGTGATCATTTCCGTTATGTTCGAATATTTGTGCTCGTGGTTTTTCAGACAGTTTTTTCTTATTATTCAGTCATGAACAGTTTTTTATACCATCTATAAATATTGGCTCCCTGAGCTCAAATATAAAAAAGTTTTTTTAATCTGTGATCATTTCCGTTATGGGGATCGTTGAAAACATGGAAATACGGTGTATAGACATTTGTGTTCCAGACTTTTGTGACCATGTCAAAACTGTTCGAATTATGAAATTGTCCAATGTTAACATCTTTACTTTGACGCTGTGATTGTTAATGCTTTCACATTTTGCGTTTAATTGATCGTTTTATTATTCGATTCTGTGCACCAAATAATCACTGAACAGTGAAGGCGCGTATAAATTTTCAAAAGGAAATGAAACACCAAAATTGAGTGAAATAGAAGGTTCTCGAAATTGGTTGGTTTGTTTGAGTCAAGGAAGAAAGGGTGGTAAAACATGGTTGCACTGATCTTTTTGCCTTTTTGAAAACGGTTATTGCTTAATTTACTTCTTGGAACAAATTTTAATTGGAAAAGTTTCTTGGTTTTTACTGTTTTGCAAGGTAGGTACACCTAGATGTAAACTCTAGTTGTCAATTTTGAATCTTTTTGACGTCCTGTGGTAGGTTTTGACTTATTGAGAGTTTCAAATGCAGTGGAAAAGTTACTCAGTGCAAGAAAGCGGTACACAGTAGCATTCGGACATGCTCGAGGAACTCTGGATCAAGCCTGCTGTTGATTGTTTCCAGTAGGCTGAGTTTGTTGCCAGATGCTTTAGCACATGACAGTAGCAGTATCGCGTTTGCACATTCTGGCATTTTGGAGTCAACGCGTTTGTGACCGCTGTTTCGGAATCAAGGATTGCTTGTTTAGGACTTCGCCCAAACACTTTAAAAGTCGATTATTCGTCTTGCCAGGAAGCAATGCCTTCACAAGAAATAAAAATCTTTCAGTTGATGCGCGTGTATCTGGAAGAAGCCACTCAAAGGTGTTGAAAAAGTGCCAACGCAGAATCAATAATCAGTTCCGCCAAGAAAATTCAGCCCTGCAAGTTGATTCTCGTATAGCTGGAAGAAGACACTCAGGGTCGTTGAAAATGTGCCATCGCAGAATCAATCATCAGTGCCGCTACGAAAATTAATTCCTCGAAGAGTGTGGAAAACCATTATTTTCTTTGTAACATCAAGTTCAGAGTCACATTGAATGAAACTTAAGCCTTTGTGTGTCATTTTCAATATCTCTGGAAGTTCAAAACCAAGTGGTTTGCTTCCTGTATTCTTGGACTCTTTCCTGCTATTTTTTCTTAACGGTTCTCTGGTGTTTGGCTGAATAGTTTGGGATCAATGAAATTAATTGATACATGAAATTAATTGAAAACAAGGATAGCAGGTTACTGTGCAAGTAGCTCAAAATGTTCCGAATCTTAAAAAGAAATAAAAATAAAAGTTTTTTTCAAATTGATATCGTTTTTTTCTGAATGTTGTGATAAGAAGATCTGAACGAAAGAAAGAGTCAAAAGAGTCAAGTAAAATCAGTCATTTGGAAAGTAGTTTTTGAAGAAAAATGACTGGAAAACGAAAAAAGTTAAACAAAACTAAAGTTTTTCAGTTTTTTTTTGCAGAAATTTTTTGAATGTTCAAGTTTTTGTTACCCAAAATTGTGCCAAAAATTACCTTTATTTGAATAAAACTAAGTTTTAATGGCTTTAATTAAGCTTATTAAGCTATAGAAACCCTGCACTGTAAACTGATTAGATCAAAAATCAAAAATTTCACGCCGGTATTTCTCGACACTGAAAAAAATTCACGACTGAAAAGGCTTTAATATGATATATCATTCGACCCAGTGAGACGATTATTTGTGGTACCTGATTTTGCGTGGAAAAAAAACTAAAACGCGAATACAAAGTTTCTCCCCACTTTCAATTGTCGGAACAAAAAGATTTTTTGCAAACTATTTGGTAGATTTAAAAGGGTAGTCGGAAGATTCAAGTATCTGTGCAGCTCGAGTTTTTGTTCTTTACCTCGTAGATAAATGATCTCACTGAACAAACCGTTCCAGGTCCATAAATTAGGATTGAATTTGAAGTTAATCGTTTTCTAGGTGCCATGTCCCGATGCCGAATCAACCATATATCGATACCGAGAAACATGGAACAAGCCAAACACTCTGTCTTTTGCGGGATTCGTCCACTTCCTTTTTTCGGAAAAGTGCACTGCAGTCAAACGAGTGGAAAGCAGAGTGAACATGGATATGAGATTACCTCTGAACCATTACTACATCAATTCTTCTCATAATACGTTAGATTATCTATGAGTTTCTAATCGTTAGGTGTAGTTTTGCTGATTGGTTCTAATAGACTAAACTGATTAGTCAATCTGAATAGACTAAACTAAATTTGAGTACAACTTACTGCGCCTCGCCCAAACATAGCTAGTTCATAAAAGCTTGGAATAAATTCGCTTCCAAGAAGAGAAGATAAGTCTTTTTAATATAAGAATGAAAGCTTGGCGTAGCCGAATGTTTGTATTCACATTTTTTCTGCAAGAGCTATGGAGCAAAAAGTGGTTTTCAGCAACAAAAGGTGATTTTAATTTTCGGACGAGTTTTATGCATCCTTTAGATACTTAGAAGGGAACCAATTGACTTCAGACTGCACGTCAGACGCCTACATCAGAGTTCTCAAAATGGGAGTCCGGTTCTTGGAACGTACGTATAACCTAAAATTAAAACCGATCTCTTTACTGTGATACTGAGAACGGTTTTGAATTCTGAAAATGGATTAGAAGTAAATAAAATATTATATTTTGTGACATGTCTAAGTTTTTGTAGTGGACGTGCACCCTGGCTCTTCAAACTCTGAGCCAGTCATCAAACATCTCAACTTCCCCACCAGTCCACTTCCTCTGAGAGAAGCATGTGAAGCTATCAAAAAGTATGCATTCGTCAGATCACAGTAAGAAAATTTTAGGATACCTTCTGATCGTTCTCTCTCTCTCGCCAAAAGTCGCTAGCTAATAATAAATCTTGATTAAAGTAGACAAAACTCAAAAATTGCATGAGGGTTATAATTAGCTGGGTTTATTTTATCAAAAAAAAACGAAAGCATAAAGAATTCTAGAAATTCACAAACTTAAAGACATCTATTTTTTTCGAGAAAAAACTAGATTTTTTTTTCTGTTTTATTTGCGTTCGTTGAATTTTTTCCAATTGCTATATTCATGTTGTCTAAATGTTTTTGGTTTTAAATTTATTGCAAGTGGTGCGAAGATCCACTTGGCCTGTTGCAAAAATTTTCAACAATTTTTTTTTTGGTGTTTCTGAGTTACTTGCTTACCTCTGTGTTAATTTATAACAATACCAGCTTGGAAGAACATTAAAAAGTCACAGTTTTAGAACAGAAGCTAGAGTTTTAGGAACTTGCTACTATATGTTATTATGATAATTTCAATTGTCGCTTCTTAAGGCGAACATGAGTTTTGTTAGTGGTTTTACAAAATTAGTTACTCGTGGACAATTCGCCACTATACAAATTTTAATAACACTTCAGACAGAACGTAATAAAAATAGATTGTGAAAAGTTAACAGCAAAAAAAAAGATTTTTTGAATTTAAGTGAATGCATTTGAGTGCGTTACATTTATCATTCTTTATTTGCTAATTAATTGATTTGTAGCTCACTACATTTGAGAGTATTTTCATTTTCAGATATCCTGTTATTCTGAGCATTGAGGATCATGTTGAGAAAAACGACGATGCCAAAATCACCATGAACAAGATTTTCATTGAAGTTTTCAAGGGTATCAATTTTTTCATTTTTCTCCAGTTTTCGAGTTATGTTTCTTTTACGTTTCATTTTGCAACAGAAAATCTGTTGACCGACGAGAAACTGCGGAACAACCAACTGCTCCCGAGTCCAGAAGAGCTGAAAGGGTTCATTATAATCAAGGTTTGCTCTCTGATTTTAGATTATGACACTTAATAACAATTTTAGATATCTAGCATTTATTAGATAACAATTCTTTTTACCAATTTTGACTAAAAATTGTAAAATACAGATAAGAAATGACCACGTTTACCGCAGCAGCTTATAAGACCATAAAATTTTGGAAATTCTGAAAGTTGTTTTAAACATTTGGTCATTTTAATCCTGCTTGAGCAATTTTTGGTTGGCAAATTTAGTCAACTGCGTAAGAGATAAAATTGAGCTAATCTAAAACCAATAGTTTTCCTTAATGGTCTGTTTATTATGTAATTAGTATCCCAAAGTGACTAAATTGGCTAACAATAGTTCATATATCGCTTTTTCTTTTGATTAGCACAACTGAGGAATTACGATAAAATTATTTCATGCTGTGTTCGTAAATAGTTGAAAGCATAACTTGTCAAAAAATATGCTGAGGCATAATAGGCAAACAATTAAAAGTGGCCGGAAAAATCGTAGTTCATTTTCCCAATATTTTGTGTCAGGTTGACGTGGTAAAAAGTTATATTTAACGTCCACTTCCAGAACTGAAAACCTTCAAATTCAGTAATAATTGTGCGTTACTATTTTTATTTCCTGGAAACTGATTCAGGAACGTACAAGCAACTAAACTTACGGATTGTCTTATACCCAAGTGTTCGCCTGAATTTGTTTCCTTTGCTAGTCATCTCATCTTTTTAGGTCTGTTTAGCCATTGTTCTTTCACCTTCAACGAAGTATTTTTCTCTTTCGCCAGGTAAGCTGTGTGATTTGTGCTAAATTGGCAATAAGATGTATTATTTTTTTTCTTTCCCAGGGAAAAATAAATAGACTGATGAGACATTCATTGCATCATATTTAGTTCCTCCTAAAAATAGATGAAAGAAATAGAACACAATTTAGCGTTAAGGAATAAAGTTGACTTCCTTTTTTGATCTATTTTTGCACCTTTTCGGGTTGTCAATTGCAGTTATAAGTGTACAGTTTATAAAATTCAATTGCCATTTTTATTCAGATTTCGAGTTCGATATATTTAAATTTTTTTTAATTTAAATTTTGGCAAAATTGTAATAATTAGTTAATTAGTCGAGTTATTAACCGGAACTTCTTACTAATTTTTGATATTGAGCTATTCGTTTGAACAGAATAAAAGATTGAGACATGAGAAATTCATCAATGTCTGTCGAGGCATTCCGTCTAAAAATCTCGACGAAGTGTTCGTTAAAGGTTTGATCATCTTTTTCCAATACTGATCTCCATTCTATTATCTTCGTATAAACTTAAATGAAGTTTAAACAAATTGTTCTTATTCCAGGAACTAAAACTCCAAAAAAGTGTGAGAACTATTTTTTATCTTCAATCGTATTATGATATCAGTGCCAAATATTTGTTTTCACGCAATGCTGAACTACTTCATTTTCAGGCCAACCAAATTTACTTACGAGCTTGGCGAAGAAAAAGTTTTACTCTCTATGCTCCAACAAACGTTTCGAAGACTCGGTATTTGCCAAGAACTTGAAAGATAGCGGCGAGTGTCCTTCAGAGTACGGCGAAACAAGTGCGGAAGCTCTAGTCGAGTGGACGAAGCGATCACAGGCAGGGCAAGCTAGTCTTTCTTTTTCGGGGTTTCCCTCTTTTTAAACCCATAATTTCATTTTTTAAACCTGGACCTTGTCAAATGTCTTATTTTAAAGGTTATGTTAGGTTGATAAAAATGACTTTGAGCTAACCGTAAGCAGAACCTATTTTTCTCACAAGACAAAACTGGGCCGTCTAATATATTTTTGTTGAAAATGGTTTGCACATCTTCTTTTAAGTCTAGGGATATTTCGGAACTATTTGGCAAAACATTAGTTAGTCTTGCTGTTAGGTAAAAGTGTATCCCGGCAACATGCAAGTGCTATCGGGTCACTTCGACCCCCGCGACATGTGGATGTGTGGAGTGCAGTATGCCTGTCTGAACATGCAGACTACAGACTACTATTTCATATTCAACCAGGCAATGTTTGCGAGGAATGGAGGCTGTGGATTTTTACTGAAGCCATACTACCTCAGACCTAAAAGTGGGTTTATATCAAAAGGGAGTCATCGGGTTAATTAAATTGAGTGATTTTTTTTATTCCTATGTTTTTCATAAATGAAAGTTTCAAACGCAAATTTACATCAAGAATTTTCTCCTCGTCAAAAATCTCTTTACAACAAGATGTTTCTCCACATCAAGAGAGTTTTTCGGCTCTTCCCCCCCCCCCCCTCACCTCACTCAAACATGAACTTTATGGTCTAACGAGTGGTTTTACGAGGTTAATTATGAAGACCAAATATGTTTGTCATTGCCTAATTAGTCTGCATGTCAATTTTCATGACAATCGGACAAGGTGAACAGTAACTGCATATATAAAAATTTGCAGGTGGGGGGGGGGGGGGGGGGGGGGGGGAGGAAAAGAGCCAGTTTTCTCTTGCAGATGTTTTTCTTTTCCAGATGGAACTTTCTTCAACCCTTTGACCTTGGAGATGAGAAACAAGGAGACGCTAGAACGGGAGATTCTCAAAAAACGATACCTCAAAGTGCACGTGCGTTCAAATTACCTCGAATTCAAATTGTGAACGTGTTTCGAAACAAAGGCAGTTGAACCAAGTTCAAACCAGGTGTTTTACGGCTGAGATCATTATTTTTGGATTTTATCACGGTTCATCGGTCTTTTCGTTGCTTTGAATAGTTGGTAAGCTGGCAGAAGCGCGTTGATGAATATGTTATAGGTCTAGTTATAATGTTACAGATCCTGGGAGGCGCTCACTTGCCACGAAAAACGAAAGACAATGGAAAGTTTTGTGGTGATATGGTCGATGTATTTGTCAAGGTCTCTCTCTTTGACAAGATCGGAAAGGCCAAGTGCCAGAGTTTTAAGACTCAGATCATAAAAGACAACGGTATTTTGACTCTTATACATTTGAGCCTCCCTCCTGATACTGGTAGCAGAATAAATATATCCCTTAAGCAGCATTTTTGGTGTTCTTTGTAGGAAACTATAAACGGCATATAAGAGCCGGTCTTCTTACCTTATGTTTCTTCAATTCAGGATTTTAAAGGCATCTGTGATTGCTTTTGAAGGCATTCTTGATATCATCTTCTAACTATTGATAATTTGAATGGGTGTTGTATTATGGATTGCAAGATTACGTGAGTGTTATGTGACTAATTTGAACTTTTTGACAATCAAAAAATTGCTACTGTCGAGATTTTCATTACAGTTCTCTCCTCTGATCATTTTTAGAAGCAGTGAAAAAGTAATGATAGTTAATGAACGGATCTAATGTAATCTAGGTTTCAACCCAGTGTGGAATGAGAAGGCCAACTTCATCGTAGACTGTCCCGAACTGGCCTTCGTCCTGTTCGAGGTCATCGACAAAGACCTGGATGCAGATGATCTAGTTGGCATCAACTGCATACACTTCCTAGCACTCCAGAATGGTCTATTTTTTAAAATTTTTTCCAGACCATTTCTCTAGAGCAAAAGCAAAACGGTATTGCAAGTGCCATTCCCTTTGGGATGAGAGTTACATGCATACAAATTTTGACATTGAGACCAAGCTATTTTGTCTTTTTCTGTCATATTGCATCGAAACTTGGCATGGGAAAATGGCTACTGACGCTTGTGACCAGATTTGTTCTTCATTTTTTAGTCGTGATGTCACGCATTTAGACATAATAACACGTGAAACAACTATAAAAATAAAAAATGCTGTGTTGGGGGGGGGGGGGGGGCGGTTTTAGAGGAGTTGAAAAGAGCAATGGATGGTCTTCTTAAAATAAATATATCTACTTTTGAGTTTTGCAGGATATGTGACAGTTCCGTTGCACGATCATAATTACAGTCTGCTTCCGTATGCTTCTCTATTTGTGCGAGTTTCTATTTCAACTTAGCCTGAATGGACAGATGGTGAAATAATGGCAACGAAGGTCAACCAAGGTCATTTAAGAATGATGTTGTGCGTTCGTTTTTGTTTTCACGGAATTGACGGATGTTTGAAGTTGACATTAAAACATTCGAGATTGCAACTACTAACTTTTACATGAGGTTCGAATTGATGTTATTTTTGGACCAACGTAATTTTCATCGTCAGTGTTATGACTTCAGTTCAAACAAGTTAACAATAGCACACACGGTTTGTCTTATTTGTCCTCCAAGCGATTGACTCACTTTAATTTCATTCTTATTAGACTTACGTGAATAACTACACTACGGTAAGTTGCTCCAATTTAAATAAAATGGATTAATTTGGTTTGTATTCGTTTGCGACTTTCTTATGAAGTTACACATGGCGATCTATTTATCCCAAACGTAATTTTATTTTGTGAATCGGCGCTTTTGAATGGGGCTTAAAAACTGCAGCAGCCATTATGCCGATGTTGTACATTGTCGATTTTATGCTCCAATTTTCAAATGGCTTCTCCAGGCAAGGGACTTTCACAAACTGTGGTCGGAAGGAAGCAGCACTTCACAAACCCCAAATCCATCACGTAGTCTAATTCTCGATAATGAACCTTTACTTGCACAAAGAATAAGATTAAACGGCGTTCTAATGTGAGGTTTTCGTTTCAGATCTATGTCTGAAATTTTTGGCAGTGGATTGAAAGTCGCTGATAATCCTTCTAACGAATCGGTTGGGAGCAACAGCCCCAGGGAGACCAGTCGTGGTCCCCCTGAGGACCGGGGCTCCGCTCAACGATCGACCGAGAATGGTTATGAGATTGAGACTAACTGGAACAAGACTGTCGACAAGTTCGACGACCTCGGAATCAAAGAGAAGTTGCTGCGAGGCATCTACTCGTATGGTTTCGAGAATCCCTCAGCCATCCAGCAACGGGCTATCCTCCCAGCAACCCAGGGACGAGATGTGATTGCCCAGGCCCAATCAGGGACAGGAAAGACCGCCACGTTTGCGATATCGGTTCTGGAACGAATCAAGGAAGACGACCCGTCAGTTCAGGCTCTCATAATGGCTCCGACCCGTGAATTGGTTATTCAAATCCGAGGTGTGGTCTTCGCTTTGGCCGAATACATGAACATCCAGGTGGCCTTCTGCGTCGGAGGCTCTGAAGTATCCGTGGATGCTGTGAAGATGCAAGACGCCCAAGTTGTGGTCGGAACTCCTGGACGAGTTTACGACTTGATGAATCGAACTCTTCTGAAGACCGACAAGATCCACATGTTGGTTTTGGACGAAGCTGACGAAATGTTGTCGCGTGGATTTAAGGAGCAGATTGTCAACATTCTGAAGAAGATCTCCGCGAATGCGCAGATCGTTCTAATGTCTGCGACAATGCCTCCAGATGCGCTAGAACTTTCCCAAAAGTTCATGCAAGACCCTGTGAGAATTCTGGTCAAGAAGGAAGAACTAACACTGGACGGTATCCGACAGTTCTATGTGAACTGTGAACGTGAAGAGTACAAGGTTGACACGCTGTGTGATCTGTATGAGACTATGACGATCACTCAAGCTGTTATTTTTTGTAACACTAAGCGCAAGGTCATCCATGTTCAGGATAAATTGACCGAGAAAGGACATACAGTGTCGGCAATTCACAGCGACATGCTTCAGCGTGAACGAGAAGTCGTCATGAACGAATTCAGAACCGGATCCAGCCGGGTCCTGATTGCGACGGATCTGATCTCGCGAGGTATCGACGTCCAGCAGGTATCCCTGGTCATCAACTTTGACCTTCCGTCGAACCGAGAGAACTATATCCACCGAATCGGGCGATCCGGACGATTTGGCCGAAAGGGAGTGGCGATCAACTTCGTGACCCAGAAAGATATCCGGTCAATGCATGAACTGGAGGATTTCTACCACACGAAAATTGAAGAACTGCCCAAGAATGTCATGGATTTGCTGTGAACGATACGCAGAAATGTTGGCATGACAGAATAAAAGTGGGAAAAACAAAGGCGGCGACTACAAATAAACATGGAAAGTCTTCTCACAACAACACCAGGGCGGCTGTCTAGACGAAAACACCCCATTTTAGTTTTATAACCTACCAGTTTCAAGGTTTTCATGATAGTTTTGCAAATGATTTTTTCAAAAACATGCAGTTGCGCAGATGAAAACGTTGAACAACTAAACTAAACCTACTAGCAAAAATAGAACAACTTATGAGCTTAAAATAGTAATTTTCAGTTTTTGCTATTAATTTAATGCTCAATAATTAAATGATTTAAGAAAAACATTGCATGACAAAATATTCATTTTTCTAAACTCATAAACCATGCTGTTGCATTACTTGACTTAACATGTATTTAACTGTTTTAAGTTATAGCTTCTTAATTTTCAAGTTGCTAATAAATGGGTTGCTGTTTTCGATTTTCTATTTAGCCTTAAGCCCACGAAGGGAAAGACAATTTATTTATCCATGTATCTTTGTTTTAAACGTATTTATTTTCAATTAAGCATTTGTAATTTGCCGAACAGTTCAAATTAGCTAACTTTTAATCCACTTAGAAAAAAATGGGCAATTTTTAAAACCGTTATCAGCTATTTATTGAAGTTAGACAGATACTTCAAGTTTTTTCCAAATTATAATCGTTTTAAATTATAATCGAATATGATCATTCGACTTCGTATGACAAGTCTGTGTGGAACGTGACTTCGCGTGGAGTAAAACAAACCTGAAGCTATAATTAGTTTCCCTTTTCAGTGAACGGATTAGACACACGCCAGAGTATAGGGTACACGTTCTACTCAACCCTTAGGTAAAAGTAATCAGAAAAGTAATTACGATTGCGAATCTTTTCTAAAAGTGCTACCTGCTTTCGTATCTAAAATTAAGCTCGAGCAATTGCTTTGGCGAAGACTTATCGTGCGTTTTTGGGTTGGCAAGGCCAGCACTCTTCTTTTTGCAAAAAAAATTGGTTCGAAAAATTCATTTTTTAAGAGTAGTTACACAAGCATAGCTTGTGGATAGTATGAACTTTCTTTTTTTTCAACCTAAATCGCAAATATTGTTGCGACAAAAAGTGTTCATTTTGAAAGTGTTCATTTTGATCATTAACCAGCTGTTAAGTAGCCAATGCTAAGGATATTAACACAAATTGCACTCTAGCTTCAAGATATCATGGCTCTGTAGCGTAGAGGTAGGGAAGGAGGCCAGCAGCTAAATAAGAGGATTCGAATCTGGGCAGGGTCGGATTTTTAATGGGCTTTTTCGTATACAAATTAAAACGTGTCCGCTTTATAAATTGAGGCATCTTATTTGGTAAATTTCTTTTCAAATTGACTGGTACTGCTAATGCTTCATAATTGGCTTGCGTAACTTAGAAGTTATGTAGATTCATAATTGGCGTGCGTCACTTAAGACATTTTGTAGACATTTTGTAAAAACTGAATCAGTTTTACTAATTCAGTTTTATCCAGTAGCGTTGTTGGTCATATTTTGCTTGTGTATGCGAAGTGCAACTTCGCCTATGTGTGAACGATTAGGTCTCAAATGGCATAATCCCAAATGGCGTAAAAAGAAAAATGTCCCAAATGTCATGAATTTCATGCAACAGTTGCATTACAAAATCGAGACAACATTTTTTGTGAACTATGTGAGAAAATTAGTCAAACTGTCAATTCAAATGTTGGACATTTTATCTTACAAATTGTAGAATTTTTTTGCTATCAAAAGCGAAAAGCATAAGCATGCAGTTACTGATAAGCTTCTTGTGGTCAATTTATCCGTCAAAATTGTCGCTTAACAGTTGTTTGGAAGCAATTAACTCCAAATCTTGATCACATGTTTTTTATTCCTGGCAAACTTTAGAATTAGAAATTGTTAGAAAACGTTTGAATTACACTGGAAATTTATGGTAATTGGGAAAAGTTTTTTTAATGCTATTTGGGAATTATGTCATTTGGGAAGCTACCGTAATGAACGTAGTGAAAACTCTTATATAGGTCTTTTTTTAAGGAAAAAGGCCTAATATTTGCTCACGCTCAAATTTGATTTTTCGCGGTTTGACTTGTGATTTCTTTTTAAGTTCAGTGCATTTCTTTTCTTAAAAGGAAGGGAAACTCCACTATCGAACAGCAAAATTGTAAAGGTAACTAAAAACGTGATCGACTTCTCATTCTGAAAATGGAAATTAATTATCAGATTTCCCAGCGAAATAAAAGTTTTATCTATTGATCCAGTTTTCTCAAATTGGGTTAATTTAAACAAAAGTTGTCCATCATAATTTATTCTGCAAATTCAAAGAGATTTAAGGCCATCTAATTTTTTATTCGAAATTCAAAAGTTAAAGATTTTTGAAAAAATAAGTCGGTTTTTTTCATTTGCCTTGCGTTCATTACTCTTTTCCAACTATCAGTTGATTATGTTTTTTATCGTGTCTTCGATTTTCATCGGCATAGTTAAAGACTATAGACTTTTTAAGTGCCAAGTACAAAGTCTTCATTAAAGTAATATAAGTTTTACTCAAAATAATGGTTTTGCAGTTTGACTTTTGATTACACAAACGAACTAGCAAGCGTAGTGTGGTATTACAAATCCACTTTTTTCTCTAAAAACTTATAAAAACAGTGCTAATTTTGAGGGCACTTGCTGCATAGTATAGATTGTTTGAAAGCATTTGTTGGAGACGTTTTTTGTTTGGTGGTTAGTTTTGACATCTTTCAAGCGCATATGGCTGAGTTGGGAGGACATTAGACTCGTTATCTCCAGGTTTTTTTCATATGATTTTTGCCCTTTTTAGCTAATTTTTTGCCGTGTTCTCGCTTGAAGTCGCGAAGTGCAGCTTCGTCGCTGTTCATTTTTGGGCTCAGTTTAAATTTTTTTGCTAAAATGAAATCAAATACGCTCTTCAATAACGAAATTGCGAATGGAAAATGCAAAAAGTTTCTCAGAATAACTTGATTTTTTGTGTTTTGATCAAAACTGGCAAAAAAATCTTTTCTCAATTTATTCGTTAAAAAGTTTTGAGGGTATTTGAAAAAAAACTGAACAGCTTTGAAGCAAATAATTTCTATGCACTGGTTATGATGTAATAGGTCTTTTGAGTTGAGTTGGCGCAACAGCTCTTGAAAGTTGATGTAAAGGTTGTACGACAGGGTCATGTAGCGTGAACATGGCGCGGACCTCACTAGTCTTCCAGCATTGTATAGCAGTTAGTGGATTTATTGGAATGGTAATAACAAAATTTAAGATATTTTAATTGTATCGGAGCTTATGTCATTGTTAGTGAGGGGGAAGGATCTTTGAATTTGAGTAGTTTTTGCGGGCATTTCTACGTACCTCAATTTCCTGGTAGCGAGGAAAACTGCACTGAATATTTTCGATATATTAAACTTCTGAAGATGAATGTTAATATATCGCAGAAATAAAAAAACAAACAAAATAATTCATACATTTAGGATAAATGTGTTTTTTAGCAACTCTTTTGTCTGTTTTGTCAGCAATGGAATGTGGTGAGCGTCGCACGACATTCAGAAGTGCAGTTCTTTCTGGCTGAAAAGTTTTTGGACAAAATGAACTTTAGTGGGTTTTTTTTTACGGGCGTCCTTTTTTTTATTCCGAACGAAAATCAGCTACCACAAATAATCGTCGGAAAGACGGAAAGAGGTTATCATATTAATTGACATTGAGGCATTAAAAAAGTTTCCAAAAAAAGTCCCAGTATCGAGAAAAATTAGTTTTTTTAAATTTACTTTTTTTAGTTCAATTTCGAGCGAAAAACAGGATCGAGTAACGTTCGTTATATGGAAATTGAATGTTTTTTGAAATATAATTTTAGTCTCGTAAAACTTGATTTTACGTTCAATTAAACTAGTTTTAGATGTTTCTTTCAGCGCTTATTAAATTAAAACTATTGAACACAATTTTTAAAAACTATTTCTCTACCCTTGTTTATTGTACGTTTTTGGCGTGATCCAGCTATCTTAATGTTGCGTTTCACTTTTTAATTGATGTGATTGGGTGTTTTATAAGCTTTCAGAGTTTTTCCAATTTTTTTGTTTGTTCGTTTTTGGTATTTGTTTGAAATCTTTGCATTCATTTGTTTTGTAATTTCTTTGTCTAATTTTTCAGTATGATCTTAGTTTATAGCAAATGGCGGGAAGGGCTTTCAATAAACTCCATTTGTTCCTGTAGGTTGCATGCAATTGTTCCTGTAGGTTGCATCCTTTAGGTTGATATGCAGGTTGGTTGGTTGTACAGTTTTAAGCAATGTTTTAAGTGCATATAAGAACTTATGGATCTCGATTTTTTTTATCAAATTTTGTTTATCGTTACCACCTACTGGTTATGAAAAAGAAAGGAATGGAGTTTGTGTAGCCTTAATACTTTTTTATGTGTAAGGTAATTGAGTTTTAGAACATTGTAAAACGATTTTTACGCTTGCGATTAGCAAGTGTTACCAAAAAGGAAAAGATTTTTTTTCGGGTAAGCAGCTAGTTACACAGTCAGTTGAATCACTTATGATGCTGCTATGCTGCTGCCATGCTTAATTTCATGAAAATTCATATTTAACTACCTGGTACTAATTTCTTACCATGCGATATCCAGAATTCAACCATTGTATGTATAATTTTTAAGAGTTTTGATATTAACGTTCTACATGGTTTTCAGCTTAATGGTTGTCGATGTGAGCTTCTTCGGTTTAGTTTCCAACTTATGCAATTAACTTTGCGAACGCTACTTATATAGCTATTGTAGATCCTAAGTAGCTGTTACATGAAATTGTTTCCTATGTTTTTGACCAAATTTTTTGGCTGTGTTTCAGCTCATTTTACGTGGGTTTCAACCTTAAATTTCTGTATAACAAGTGGCGCGAAGCTCAGCTTCGTCTCTCTGTTACAATAGTTGCAATAGCAGACTTTTGTAGCGGATTACTTTGTTCACCGGATTATCTCCATGACTGAACAGAGCTGCTCGTCAACTGACATAGCTTGAGCTTGTTTGCATTTCGAATACCTGCTCTATTCGAAAATTGTTAATCATTTTGGTTCTAGATTGACCATTTCCGATTTAATTTGATTACATAATTTGATTTTTGCAATAAAAGGTATATTCGGCTACATTGATTTTGTTTTTCGTTAAGTCGGCTGAGTTGCCTCATTGTGCCAATCTTTTAAAACATCAATTTTATCGGCTCAACGAGGATCTTCCCTTGAATTGTCGGCTTCGTTACACTCTGGTGATATTTTCTATGCTGTTTGTATGCTCGAATTTGTCTTTCCTTGAGATGAGAGAACTATTTTTTTCGAATTTGTCCAACTTACTGACTTTTGTCATTTTTTTACTACACAGCTCCCCGCGAGGTAGGAAAATGCGCTTCGCCTCTGCGTTTCAATTTAGGGACCATGTGAACAATCCGCCCCTCCAAATGATTTAAGGGGGACTTGGTTATTTTGCATTTTCGCAAATTTAATGATGCAAGTTTTCAACCAATCAGAATGCAGTATTTTTGAGAGAAAAAATAAATTAAGTTGAGTAACATTTTAACCGCTTATATAGCCGATTCCTCATGAATTTTTCAAATTAGTGTCGTATTTTGGGGCGTGGTGAGAACTTTTGAAAATAATTTTATAAAGTGAAATTAAAATTTCATGGCCTAACCTTCTGTGAAAAGTCCGCTCCATTGCTTTGTTCGCTCGAAATTGAACTAAAATTTTAAACCAGTTTTTTTTCGATTCTGGGACACCCTCTTGAAATTTTTTTTACTCGAATCACGAGTTAAAGTGCTTTAATATGATATATTTTTCGACCCATTCCGATGGTTATTTGTGTTATCTGATTTTATGTGGGGGAGAAATAAATAAAACCCGAATACAAAGTTCCTACCCATTTTGCAAATAGTCGGAACAAGAACAGCAAATTTATTCAGGCACTATACGAATCGAATTTAAAAAAAGCCGTAAATTTATCTAGTTAAATGCTGATATAAAAACTGTAAATGGCGTCAGGCAAAATTTTGAACACATTTGATCGAGCGAAACAAATTAACTGGGTTTGAAGTTCCGCGGGAGATTTCGAGCTTCGACCCATTTCCGACGTTTCTCAATTTCGTCAAGTGTATACCATTCACGCATCGTTTCAGGGTTGTTTACTGCCAATTGAGTAAATTGCTAACGATTTGAACGGTTGAAACTTGATTTGAACAGGGCTGTCACAAACGACTTCGAAATGGCTGTACACAAAGATTTACGGTGGTTATCCATTTATTCAAATTTTTTGGCAATTGTTCAATCTATCGGAAACGCGTCAATTTAATGACCAATCTGAATTTCAGAGATCCCGTAAATATTTTTTTGTATGAAAAGTGTTGAGCTGAATTTTACCTGTGGGGTTGGTTAATTGCCAATTTGAGAATCGAAGCGGTGCGATTTATTTCGAGCTAATAACACGCAAGCTGTGGTGTCATCCGGTTCTTAAATGGTTCCAAATTGAATTGAGGTGAGCCCATGTGCTGATTGAAGTTATCGAATGGGTTGAAATTAGACCAAAAATAATGAAAACAAAAATTGTTTAGAATTTGACGAAATAAAATGCACTACAATATTTTAGTTCAATTTGTTTTGCAAAGACCGGGCCTAAAGAATTTCCCTAAAACAATCATTTTAGCATGGTTAAATCAATCAAAATTAACGCTAAAAACTACCTATTCAATTGCTGACAAAACTATATCAAATTTACCCTCTTATGTAGCTCAACAAAATCGAAAAAATATACTTATCTCAATTTTTTCACTTGCGAGAGCAAGTGTACTTGTAATCGGGAACTAGATTTTTTTTTACCATAAACAACGTTCCTTACAAAATGCTGCTGTTACTGCTAAGTGCGGCATTTACGTTCAATTGCTGTAGTGACGTGCTGCAGTGACATGCTCAGTTTCTTCAAAATTCAAATAAAATTAATTGGTAGTTCCTAATTTTTTCAAAGAAGCATGTAAAAAAAAATCGGATTCATAGCTTTAGTCCTAATTTCCGTCGGCTCATTTTCTGTTTTTTTTGTCAAATGCATTTTTTATGACTTGTAATCCTTTATAGCAGCCTAATTAAAAAGAATGGTGTTTATTTTAGATTAAAATGTTTATGATATAATTGGAAGTTGTTTTGTAATATGACAAATTCTGATTTTGAATGATTTTTCCGTTTTTGTCTTCATTTTTTTTTTCACATTTTGGCTTATGTTATATCGGTGTTGTCATTTTATATGGCGCCGTTTTGAAGGCAAAATATTTATTATGCTTGTGTGGATTCAGGGGGTTAAGTCATAAAAACTTTTCAGAACTTTATAGCTTAACGGGTTTCTTTAAATGGGCTGAGTTTTAAACAAAGTGATAATTATGCGCAGTTTTCAAAGTTCAATTTTTTCGGTTTCCTTGTTCTTCTGCACTTATCTGATCTTCTACGGGTTACGTTTTTTGGCTTTCCTTTCATTTTCTGGCTGCGGGTTTGCAAAGTTGCTTTTAGTGAGGTATGGCAAATGGTGCTTCACCTGTGTAAAAGTTGTTCACGCTCAGATGTGATTTTTCGCAGTTCGTTGAATTCTTGTCAAGTTCAGTTTAGTAATTTTCTTAAAAGGAAGTCGAACTCCACCTAAATGCTTTTTAGGTTGTTTTTGATTATAATCCGTGACAAAGGAATGCAATATTTTTCAAATAAATTTTTCAACTTATTTTTAAAAAAAAGTTCCGACTTCGTCTTCTTTTCTTTTCACTATCTTGTAGTGCAATGTGTTTGTTGTATGGCAAGTGTTGCAAAGCTCCGCTTCGCTTCTGTGTGTAAATAAAATTATTTTTGCTTGATGGCCATTAAATGTCATTTTTACTACATAAAATACCAATTTTGTTAAAATGACATAAATAAACAAATTTTTGATTGAATAAATGAAACCATAAGTGATTGTTTTTTGTTTAGTTTTGTGCGCAATTTCAGCATAAAAATGTACTGTATTAATTCTGCTAAATTTTCAGGCAAGTTTTGTTTTCATCATTTTTGTTTTGTTTTCATCACCCCTATTTTTGGAGTTTTACTCGTTTTTTTTCTGTATATTTAAAATCAGCACTGTATTTCATTCAAAAAATACGTTCTAGACGCTAAATGCATCACTTTGCAATTTACAGACATTTTCAGCCTGCTCTTCGCTCTCTTTTGGAAATATTTGTTGGTCTTTTCTCTATTTTGGATAATTTTTATCTAGAATTAGGTTGACTGTGATAGCTTTGACGGTGTCGCTTGTTGTTTTGTTTTAATAATAAGATCTTGTCGAAATACTTAAACGTACGTATATAAAGCTATTTGAACTGTTCAGTGCAATAAAGTCTAGGTAGAGGACATCCAATTTTATTTGAAGCTCTAAAGGATACTAACGCAGTGAGAAAATCTCGCTTTTTCTAGTGTATGTCAGTTTCATTTTCAGAACCTTTTGATCCCGTTACTCTTTGGATCACTCATTCAAAATGTCCGGCTCGAACGATCTGCTAGTTCTGAAAGACGAAGATGTCAAGATGATGTTGGCGGCTCAAGTGCACGTTGGATCCACTAATTTGGACCACCGAATGGGTAAATATGTGTACACCCGAAAAGATGCCGGAAACCATCTGATTAACATCAAGTACACGTGGGAGAAACTGCTTCTCGCGGCTCGTGCTATTGTCGCTGTTGAGAACCCGAAGGACGTTTGCATCATCAGTGCAAGGACTTACGGTCAGCGAGCTGCTTTGAAGTTTGCCTCATACACAGGCGCTGTAGCTATTGCGGGACGTTTCACCCCAGGTGCGTTCACGAATCACGAGATCACCACAAAATTCCGAGAACCCAGACTCTTGCTTGCAGTGGATCCTGCTTTAGACCACCAGGCTATCTCAGAAGCGGCGTATGTGAACTTGCCGGTCATTGCACTGTGCAATACAGATACTTCCACCAATTATGTAGACATTGCGATTCCTTGCAACAATAAGTCGATCAAGTCTATTGGCCTCGTAGTCTGGATGCTGGCACGAGAGGTGTTGCGAATGAGAGGAACAGTTTCGAGGTGCGATTTTTTAATCACCTTATTTCCATAAGAAAAGAGAAACATACGGAGAACTTAAACTCCTGCCCTTGATTCAGATTTGCATTTTTTTTCTTATTTTACTCGTCTGGGAACAGTTTCCTCTTTTTCAAGCAATTTGATTGCACCACTGGCCTTGGTCTCGAATCACCTACTTTTTGATTGCGAAGCGAAAACAATAACAATTTACTTACTGCTTCCCAATTGGAATAATGCATTTTGGTGTAGTGCTTGTTGGCTGGTTTTGGTTTTAAAAACTGATATGAAAAAGCTTTTTTGAGTTGCAGTTATCAACAGTATCAGAATTAATGAGTGCAACGAAATAACAAAGCACACCATAAGCTTTTTGATAGAAATTATTTATAATAACACTTGCGAGAGGAAGTGTCTTGTTATTGGGAATTAGGTTTCTTTTCCCTGTAAACATTTTTTTATTGCAAATCTTATCTTTATTATTATTCTTTATTCTCTTCTCTTTTCAAATTTTTTCTGCCATATCACGGATTTTATCACGCAACTTTCCTTGTAGCTGCAAGTGCAAGATTTGTTAAATTTTGGTTTCAGATAGGACTTAAAACTTCCAAGTTTTTCTTAAAAATCATTTTTTTTGGCTCAATTTGTCTGCTCAAAGATTATCGGCTTTTTTCCTGTTGGTAAATTTTGTTCCGTTCCTTATTAATATTCAAATGTCTGGTATGTTTGCCTAGAATGAACTTCTATCGAGACATGCGAAAATTTATATTGTGGTAGACTTAGTTTTTTCAACATTTTTCATTTTATCTATTATTTCCTGTTGTATTGCAAGTGGTGCGAAGCTCTGCTTCACCTCTGTGTTAGAAACTGAAGTGAAATAATAAAGAGAGGCATTTTACATTAAAACCGCTGGCAAATATATCAGATGTTTAATGTTGAATCTGATGGCAAACAAGTGTCTTCAATTGAAAATAGTGCTGAGTTAAATTTTACCCCAAAAATTGGTCATTTTGGCTCTTTTTTAATTAATCAAGAATTACGCTGCAACTACTTTGTTAATAGATGAGAAAATTATATCACAAGAAGCCTATTAATTAGCCCAACAATGTTATAGAGGGGTTAAATCTCCAAAAGCCTGTATAAGACTAAATATTTTTGCTTGATAATCAAGAAATTTGATTTTTACTATATAAAACCCAAAATCTTTGCTAAAAAAACAAATTTTAATTTTAAACGACCTACGCAAAATTTGGTTGAGCTGTGTAAGAGGCTTCTTGTGATATAATTTTCTCATCTATTTACAAAGTAGTTTCAGCGTAATTCTTGATTAATTAAACAAGCTAAAATGACTCTTTTTTGGGGTAAAATGCTGCTTAAGAATTTCGGAGAATAAATTACACCATATTAATTCTGATGAAGTTTTAAGCTACTTTTGTTCTCTTCACTTTTTGTCTATTCTTAACCCAATTTGAGAAAAAAAGCAATTGAAAATTCAAGTTTTGTTCGTTTTATCCGGATAATTTAAATCAGCACTGTATAAGTCGAAGTTTTTTTGAAATATGAAATTGAACAACCTTAAAAATCTGATGCCAAACATAAAATAAACGAATATGGTTTTTGGTTCACTAAAAATTGAATCGTAAAAATGATTACGGCGTAATTTAATATAAAAATTAAATTTGGAAAAATTGTTTTTTTTTCTAAAAACAGGAAGATGTTAATTTGAAATAATTTAAGAAGTAAAATGACGTAATAATTGAGTATCGTTTTTAGACAACTGAAGTGGGAAGTGATGGTTGACTTGTTCTTCCACCGAGACCCCGAGGAGGTCGAGAAGGAGCAGAAGGCTCAGCAGGAACCCATGCCTATTGCAGCCGACCCGTGGGCATCCACCGGACCCATGCCCATGCAGATGGACCCCATCCCAACCTTCGGAGCCCCAACTGTACCTGCTCCGGCTGTGGCACCAGCTGTGATGGGAGGACAGGTTGCACCGCCACCGGCATCCGACAACTGGGCAGATGCCAGCTGGGATCCGACAGCAGTGCCTGGAGGTATTGTGGACGGATGGTAACGTGTCTTTACCCGATAGTTACGTGTCTTGACGCGCGACTATGGCCAGAGAACTCATGTGATCTTGATTGAAATTAATTTGATTTGAATGAGTCATTGATAATCAAGAAAACGTGAACATCATTACTCGTTTTTTCTCATCCTATTAAAGCTAATATCATGCCTAGTCAGCATCGATTTCAATTGCCCGAAACGGCCATTTGATTATCTTTTTTTTTGTGATTGGAACGTGCAAAAAGATGAAACAGCAAAAATTGTTCATTGTCAGTTCACTTAAAAGTAGCATTAAATTAATTAGTTTATATCCAGTTTAGTAAGCCTTAAAATTGATTATTCCGTGTTGCTGCTTGACCGAAGCGTTCCTTGCATTGCTGAATGTGTTTGAGTAAATAGGAGAAGTTTTGATTCATCATCTGCTGGTTAGTTGCAATTTTCTGGGCCCGCCAGTTTCTTATAGTGCAAATCAGGATGACCAATGGCTTTACGGGATTTTTTTGAAGTTTGAAGTGCAAACATTTTCCTTTTTTAAATGTTATTTAGCTTTCAGGAGAATTTTTGGGGTTAGAGGGAAGAATTTTTGTTTATAAAAAGTGTTTTGAAGTTTGACAATTGACATTTATCTAGGCATGCATTCCGAAAATGTACCGAAAAATCGGTCACTCTCTCCGATAGTTTAAATTGTCCTTGATCCAGTTTTTGAATGTCAGAAAAGCGAAATCTGCAGATTTTATACCCTTCATTGTAGGGAAAAGGAAAAGTTCTTGCGGCTTACATGAAAATGTTTATTGAAAATGAGCTGAAAGCGCCGT
The DNA here is from genome assembly GCF_963678635.1 of Symsagittifera roscoffensis. Lineage (NCBI taxonomy): Eukaryota > Metazoa > Xenacoelomorpha > Acoela > Convolutidae > Symsagittifera > Symsagittifera roscoffensis. Next base: position 20,450,071 of record NC_087067.1, on the reverse strand, counting down.
CTAAAATTATCAAATCAAATTGGTCTGATGGAGGAGAAGATATAGGTTTTTCTCGATGAGGGGTTTTAAAAAAATCTTTGTCGACCATTTTTAGTTCGAGAAATTGTTTTATCAAAATCTTTCTATGCAAAAGACCATGCTTTTTCGGGGCATTTTTTTAAAAGCCAAACAGGAGTAAAAGGACATTTTATGGAAATGTTTCTACAAAAAAAATAAACAAAAAACATGCTTTTTAACGGAGCACGCTCTCCCTAAAGTTTAATACGCACTAACAATTCAAAGGCATCTAAGAAAATTTTCAGGGTTGGGCGGTCGAAAATTGATGGCGTGAAAAAGTATGGAACCAAGGACCCTGTGTGCTATCAAGGGGTCAAAACTCCGAGGGAAGGGGGTGTCTGACCTTGGTCTGGTTAAAAGTTTCATTTAATTTGTCAATTTTGTTTTGATCATCATGCCTGAGGTATTCTAGGTTCTCGTCTACCAATCCGCCCAGTGGTGAATATCGCCTGATCATCATGACATCTTGTCCTAATTGGATTGGTGAAGGAACTCTTTGTTCAGCTGTGTACGTCTCATTTATTGTTACTTCCTGAAAAAAGATCACTCATTGAAAAAGTAGCCGCAAGCATCATTAAAATTGGTCGTTTTTTTTTGTAATTTATTTAGAATTTTTGAGGGCTGGGTTGTTTAAAGCATACAGCAAAAATAGCTATTATAACGCAAATTTAATTTAATTATTATGTTTTGATGAGATATCTGAAAATCGATGATTTCCCGAATCTCGATTTTAACGCCTTCGATGAATAATAACAACTACTAATAATACTTTAATACAACTATAATACTACTAATAATTACTAAAACAGTTAAAAAAAATACAAAATGAGCTGCAAAATTAGTTTTTCCACAAAAAATGTGTTTGAAAAAAAATCGTTTGAAACGTTGAAGCTCTGCAAACATTTTTTGATTGCTACTGAAGTTTATTAATTCTAGCCTGGCTGATTTCCATTTTGTATCTACTGGTAGTCTCGAGTAATGTAGTGTTATCACCACTCTCCTCTTGTGTCAGAGATTGAACTTCAGTGACTGTAGTGAAATCAAGACAGTCCCCGTGTGATCCAACAAGTTGTTCACGCTCATTGCTTCCAGGTTTATTCGTGCCAATATTGGCCAGGACAAGTTCACCCAGTTCGCCTACGAAAACAATAGCAAAATGAGTTGACTCATTGACACTCTAAAATAGCTTCAAATTTGCAGATATTTAAAGAGATCTATTTTGAGATTGAGACATCAGCTTTAAAACGCAACCAAATATGTGTTTTTATTTTTTTTTGCTGTATAACATTGAATGTAATGCCAATATTTTTAATAGCTGAACTTAAAATCAAGTGAAACAAGGATAGCCGGTTACTGTGCGAGTAGCAAGAATGTTTCACCATAATCTTCAAAAAACTACAAAAAAAGTTTTTTTTTGAAACATGTAGTTTTTTTTTCTGCGCGGTGTGATAAAAGGATATGACGTAAAACCGTAATTTAGGCAAAATCGACTGTCATCGTAAAATACGACAAAATTTTTTGCAGAAAATTGATTAGAAATAGCGCTAAAAACTCCAAAAACGAATTAAATTAGCTTAAATCTAAATTTTTGAGGCTTAAATTCAGCATAATTCAGCTCAGTTCGTTACTACTCGCTCGCTTTATTAGTGGTTCGTTACTACTTGATCTAGAGGCAACACGGTCGCCTTTATTGCCTAGGTCTTGGGTTTGAATGTATGCAATCAAAAAACATTGTTCGGAAAATTGAATCGTCGGACCTTCGATTGTCATCTTAAGTTTTGTCGGCGTACTTACCACATCGGGAAGTTTTTTCGTTCAAACAGCAATTTTCATCGTAGATGCAATTTTTTTGATTTAATATTGTAATTTGGAAAATTAAACCTGACGTAGTTTTTTTGGTTTTCCTGAAGTTTACCTTGGCGATAAGCAAGGGTATTGCAATAGGGTACTAGACTTTTTCCAGTAAATAACTTTGGATGGTCAAAATTAGAAATAAAAAAATAGGTTTAGATCATTTTTTATTCATATTTCGTTGCGTCTCAGGTACACATGGTCTGGAGGTAACTAATATGCCTGGGACGGCAAATGTCTTGGGTTCGATTCTGACGGGACCTTTTTTTTCCAACGGGATAAATTCCGTTTCAATAAAAGTTGTCGGTTTATTATTTGTCTGCCTATGTTTTTGTTGGCTTAGTTGCCGCATCGTAGGATTTTTATTTTTGCTGTACGCAAGTTACATTGCAGCTGCTTTCAGTGTTCTGATTTTTTTCTGCTACTTGGGAGTTTTTTTAACCTTGATTTCGTATGTTTTGTTTTTTTTTTTGCTTAAGAAATGTATTCTGCCCAAAGGATGTTGGCGTATTTTTTATCCCTATAGCGACCTATCTGGATTGCACAAAATGCTAAAATATGTTATAGAATTTATAGTTTTTCATGACAACTATTTTTTGGCTTTTTATTTTTTACCTTTTTGTTCCGCTTTATAGGTTTCGGCCTATAAATCGAATTAATTGCCTCTTATTGCGTCTTTCGACAAGCTAAATTGTTTGTATCTCTGGGTGTGTGTTTTGAGGGGGACTTCATAACTTTTTATTTTACTTATTTTTATTGACTTTTTCTGGCTTTTAAAATTTTTGCTTGTTTGCCGGCTTGATAGGCTTCAGCAAATACTATATCGGCTTAGTGACCTCATTTTGTTTCATTTGACAGTAAAAAAATTTGTGTTGTGGGGATGAGTGGGACTTCTTATATTTTATGTCTTAAGTCTTGTTGATATGTTTCGGGCTTAAAGGTTTCTGCTAAGGAATTTTTGGCTTTGTAACGCTTAGTAAATTTGCTTCAGATGCTATTTTTATATTCTGTTGTCTTGGCATCTTTTCGTTTCAAAACTAGCCTTATTCATTTTGATAGATCTGGTTTTTTCAATTCTTTTGCTTTTTTTCCGATTTAGCGGCTTTCTTGTTTTGCATTGCAAGTCGTGCGAAGCTCAGCTTCGCCTGTGTTAAAAGCTTTATTCTGCTTAAATGGTTTTAAGTTATGTTTTGTCGGCTTAGTTGCCTTTTTGTGTCGCTTTAAGTCAAAAATTGTTTTTTTTTCGAAGATTCAAATTTGTGTTCCAAGATTTCACAGCTTTAAACTTAATTGCTCAAAATTTTTTCATGGTAACAACGTCTAATGGCTTTTTTTTAATTTGGTTGAATGGAAATTTACCAACTTGTCAGCTTAGTGGCCGCTCGGTAAATACTAAAAGATAATTTAATACTGGTGGTCAGGGGGCGGATCTAGAATTTTTTCGAGAGGGGTGGATTTTCAAAATTTTGGTCGACTTTTTTTGTTGTTAGGCCGACCAAATTGATTTTCCGAAAGCCCGGGAAATTCTAAAGACCCTAGTTTGATCAAAAGTTTTGCGTCGCAGGCAAAATTTTGAAAAAACAGGTCAAAAATGTTAAGGCACTTTTTGGAAAATATTGACCAAAAAATAGCGTTTTTCGGCGCGCGTTGTTCCAAATTAGTATATGTTGGCGCCAAATGTGGCTTTAGAAAAAATTTAGGGTTGGTGGGCCTAAAATGGATGTCATAAAATAATACCAAAGGGGGGTTGGTGAGGGGGTCGAGTCCCTCATTAACTATTTGCTAGTTTGCTATGCTGCGCTTGCATTGTATAGTAAGTGATGCGAAGCACCGCATCGCCTCTGTGTTGAAAGTTTTTTCTCCAAATTGGTACCTGTTAATGTTTCGATCTGGTTGCTGCATCTATATTCATAACTTCTGTCTGTTGATAGTGTGTAATTGTGATCATAATGATGTTCGGCTGATCGATTCACAATGGATCCGCAAAGTGTTTCCGATAGGCGTCTGACTCTGTGGCTCACAGATGGGTAGTTATTGTTGCCATTACTCGCTGAAACAATATGCGTAAAATGTTTGGGAAGTATTCCTCGTTGTATTTTCATCTCGAATTAAAACGAACTTTTTCCCCGTTCCTTGATGTTTGACTGAGTTTTTGTCAAGAAAAACTCCTACATTTCATTTTTCTCTCCCAAAAAATATCCTGTCGATAATGTTTTCCAGTGAAAATTTCGAAGTTTTTCGGCATGTAAAAAGACGGGCTTTTTATTTTTTTTCCTTGCTTTTATTATAAAATTTTAAACCATACTGAAACTTGTGGGCGAGTGAAAGAATCGTTTTGAGGGTCAAATAGTTCGTTTTTAAAAATGATTTAGTTAAGAGTAATGAGCGTAGTGAGTACTCTTATATAGGTCCTGCTGATTTTTTTTTTAGGAAAAAGTCCTAATATTTGTTGACGCTCAATTTTGAGTTTTCGCGGTTTGACTTGTGATTTCTTTTTAAGTTCAGTGCATTTCTATTGTTAAAAGGAAGGCAAACTCCACTATCGAACAGGAAAATTGTAAAGGTCACGAAAAACGTGATCGACTTCTAATTTCGAAAATGGAAATTAATTATCAGATTTCTTAGCGAAATAAAAAAGTTTTGCCTATTGATCATGTTTTTTCAAATTGGGTTAATTTTAACAAAAAAAGTGTCCTAAATAAATTGTTCTACAAGTTCAAAGAGCTTAAAGGCCATCTATTTTTTTCGAAATCCAAAACTTGCTAAATGTTTAAATCAATCAGTTTTTAGACAATTGTCTACACGAAATCGCCTTCCAAAAAATGTGACCCAGGAATGATAAAGCGAATATTTCTGAATAACGATGTTTTTGCGCATATCAATTGATTGCCTTAATCTTTACACGGAATTCAATTTAGTTGCCGGGCGGCTTAAAGACTAAAGAAAATGGATTGGCTTCCAAAAGTATGCTTTTAACTTTCATCTTGTTCACAGCACTGTTTTTCTTTAGCTGGTTTTCGCAGTTGTTTTATGCTTGTTTACGCGAAGCGTCTCTGAGTCTTTTTGTTCATAGATTATGCAGTTTTTTATATAAAAAAAGATAGCCGGTTGCTGAGCAAAATTTCAAAAATAGCTAAATTTGGTTTATCAATTTTTAGACACACTCTTTTATCCGATTTTTTAAATATATTTTTCGGGAGAGGGCAATTGAATCAGGTGAAAAAATGGTATGTTTGAATCAGCTAATTCGACTGCTAAAACATGTCCCTGTTATTATTTGAACCCGGCTAAAACCAACGGTAGTCGCGAGCGCTAACACAGTGTACTGTCTGACATTATCGGATGTTATTTCGATTACTTCAACGCAGTCGGGTTGGTACTTCAACGCAGTCATTTCGATTACTTCAACGCGTATCAAGCGCGCTCACCGCCAGTCCGTTGGAAGGAAATTTTACAATAAGATTGATTCCAATTTGGTTTATTGTTCCGACTTTCGATACGAAAGTAACGGAATATTTGTGCTCGGGGTGGGTTTTTTTTTCTTCAGACAAATTTCGACTTTTTAACTAGCCATTTTTGACGGAATTTTTTTATATCACTCAAAAGGTATTGTTGTCCTGAGCTTAAATTTGAAAAGATATTTCACCTGTGATCATTTTTCGTAAAGTTATGAGGGTTTAAAGATGGCCATTTTGACCAATTTGGGATATAATTCGCGCTATTAACGCGTAAGCGGAGATTTAATCCGTCTTATAAATTTTTCCAAATTGGTTGAACGAAGCTTATTTGCCATAATTGATTTGTTACAAGGAACGAAATCTCTCTTTTTGTACTTTTTATGGCGTGTGGGGGGATGATTTTCATAAAAAATTTCAAATTTTAGAAAAAAAATTTTCATCTTTTTTTATTTCATTTAATTTTTTAAATGTTTTTACTGCTGCTCCATGAACCTTAAAAGGCAGTCGGAACATTCAGGGCTTCGCCCTGATACGAGCAGTCTTGTTACGTTAGCGGGCGCAGTGTCATTTTACAATTAATTTTTCAATAACTCAAATTGCATTAAAAACTCATTTTTTAGCGTTTTTGTTTTAAAGCCTTGGCAATTTCGCAGCTTGTTTTATCGCTTGATTTGTGGCTGTGTCTTATTTTTTGAAGCGACCATGGCACATTTGCGAAGACGTGAGACTCCTAGTAGTTCCGGCACTAAAGTTTCTGTTTGGAGGCCTTCTTTTTTCGTGTTTTTTGCCTTTTTGACGCTACTTGTCGCTTTTTTCTCGCAACCTATGCAGGAATAAAAACAAGTTCGAATTCAGCTACGAGCTGTTCGCTTTACCGAAATGTTCGCTTTACCGAACTGAAACACCTATGCTAATATATCACCCACCAGCAAATCTTCATGAAAAAGTGAAAGTGCGCCTGACTTAGTTTAAAAATGTCCAGAATGATTGTTGAAAACGTCAACTTTTGAAAAGAGCTTTAATTCGTCAAGACTTTTCAGGCTTTTCATTTGAAGCATCACAAATTGTTTCTTAATGGCTTTAATAGTTGAATTGAGGCTATAAGAGGCTTCAAAAAACTTGTGTGTCTGCAAATAAATATTTTCATAGTTTCATGATTTTTTATGCTACTATTGTCTTGTTGCCGGAAAAAACCTTGAGTTGTGTGGATAATTTAAACCTTGAATTTCTGAGAAAGCTTTCAAATAATTCTAATATAGGATGCAAATATTTAACTTAAACGAAACGAGCTCTCTGATATGAGCGTCATTTACTTTTGAGTTAACCTGATGTTGACTGAGATTGTACGCTGATGGTTCCAATGGAGTGTTTTGGCCAAAGCTGATCAACATCTCCATTTTGTCGAAGAGTTTCCTGAAAGTATTGGTTCGGTCAAAGCTTTTCGCTCAAAAGCTCCTTTGTTTTTTTTCTAAGCTTAGTGTAAGTTTCCGAATTCTTTGAAAACAGATCTGGTGTGCCTCTTTTCCCAATTTTTTCAATTTTCTACAAGGAAACAAACCTAAATATAAGGAAACCAACCCGATCAAATACTTGTGGTGATATCGGATATGTGTGAGTTCTGGTTCCGTTTTCGGTGTATGGAATACTGTTGTTGTTTCGGTCTGCTCTATTCCACAGGATAACCTTGACTGTTTTTAAAGCGATTAGAACTGCGGCTATGGTGTAAACGCAGTCCATTGTTCTTTCCAAAATGAGGGCATTTTCTAAATCAAATTTTGATATCATTCGAATGCTTCCGATTTTCCGAAATGCTCAAAGAGAAGTAAACTTATTTGCCGTTTGATGATTATATCCATGCAGTACTCAATTCCCGGGGCGTGTGGTTTTTGCGCTAAAAATAGTGTATTGATTTAGAGCAAGTTTGTGTTGCAAATTTTTTCAATGGATGAAAAAAAATTTTGTGTTGAGGGATCGGGTCAATAGTCTAGGGAAGGAGTTGGGTGTACGAAGAAGCAGATATTTTTTTGCGGAATTCCAACAATTAAAGAGTATCACTCATACCATCTGAAAGTAAAATCTATCGAACTTAATAAAGCTTTTTTTTTGCAGAAAGTTTAACAGGCGCTGTAGGACGTTGGGAAGGGTGATATTGATCGGAGAACTTTTCATGCGATCTCATGATGATAATTTAAGTTTGGAACCTGATACAAATATGGAGAGATCATGTGAGAAGTTATTCCAGTCATAGTGCAGGCGCTGTTGCTGGAACTTGTGTGTGAAGCGCTCTTCTAAGTCCTCTATGCTCCCGAACTCGTCCTCTCTGTCCTTGATTGATGAAATTAGATAATACACACTGAAATAGACAGGCTACATACCAATCTACCCGAGTCTTTCCAGTTTTATTTTTGTCCCCCCCCCTTCACCCTAAATGATGAAAATTGGAAGTGAGAATTATTATTACCATCTCCACGTTTTTCGGAAATTTTCGGGCTAATTGAAGTGCACGCAATTTTTTTTCGGGATGAATAAAAGTTTGCGTTTTTTTCTTCGTTTTCTTGCTTTCAAAATTTGAGCTGCTTATTGTATTCTTTCAGTCAGGGGGACTTATAGGGGGCTGGTTCTTTTTCAGCTATAAGCATGATTCATTTAGGGTAGATTGTCCTGTAACCTTGAAATCAAGCCCACCGCTTTGCCCAAATTGTAAGCCCCAACCCAAACTATTTCAGCAACCATATCGCTCTGTTTTTAATTAAATAAGATCTGGAATAAGCCGCCAGTCGGAATAAAAGCAATAAGAAATCAAAAGTTAGTTCCGGAAGGAATTGACTTCTTTCTATAACGACCACCAGATTAGAAAGCTGAAGTTAGTTTCATTGACTATGATTGTTTGCAAGATCAAATTTGGATAGTTTTTCTTTGCGTTATTAAATAATGACTTAAGAGAAGCCGGATGCGGTGTTAGGAGCACCGAAAACTCCGGCCAAGTATTACTAGTTTTGAAAATAGTATAAATTTGAGGTTTTTAAAAGTGACTTTGACCAACGGAATTAGTACTTCGTGCAGCAAAGTGTTCAATCTCTTAAGCTTCGTATCTACGTACAATCGAAGATAACAAGGGACTGAAAATCAAACTATCGAGACCATTTCTTTCTCGGCACCCAAGAAACGTTTTTTTTTTGGTTTTCAGGAGATTTTTTCTTGGTGCTCGAGTCACGACTGAAATAACTTCAACATATATTACTCGACCCTTCTTGAAGGTTCTTTGTGGTTCCTGAATTTACTTCGGAACAAAGACACCTGAGTACCAACGTTCTCTCCACTTCGTTTTAAAAAAAAATAAGGAACTTTATAAGCACATGGACTTATTTTAGTTTTATTTTCAGATGGAAAATGCGGTAGCTTTCCACCTTAGCAGACGAAATGAAGTTGAACTTGACGTGGTGTGCTCCATCTTAAAAGGGAGACAATCTGGCTCTAAATGGCAGAGTTCACACATAGAACAGTGCGTTGACAAGAGAAATCTGTGCGCTGCGTACGAACATCAGGTTTGTAAACCTAAAAAACTCAACCTGTTAACTTAGGAAATGATTTTACTCGATCACGTAAATAACCTTTTGACTGAGAAATCGGCTGTTCCATTTGATTGGGAAACTAAATAGTATTTGGTTGGCCATAAAGTGGCACGAGAGGTTTGGCGGCAAAAATGATTTGTAAGGTTTACTCAGCAAACTATAAAATAAGTAAGAAAGTCAGCAATTGTTAATCAGCTGTAATAATTTGGGTAGCACTGGCTTGCCAAAAACTTCACTTTTTAGGATTCATATCTCAGCTTTAAACGAAGAGATTTTTGGTCGGTTCCGGAATCTATTTCTAGAGTTACTAGAGAAAGGAGCAATATAGGAACTGCTCAGCTCCTGCGCTAAACAGACGTGCCATTGATTTAGTTCTACGCTTATTTTTGATCGTTAGTTTTTGTTTTGTTTCCAGGAAATAGGTGTCCCGATTGATACACGAACGACTTTTGCCTGCTGCTTTTCACCCGATGGCACTCTTCTGGCAAGTAGTCACGGGGACCACAAGATATACATATCACGCGTGGAATCACTCCAAGTTATTCACACACTGAAAGGTCATGCAAGGACTCCGTGGTGTCTCGCCTGGCATCCCGATCCTCAAAGGAGACTCCTGGCGTCTGGATGCCTCGGAGGAGTTACGACTGTATGGCAGCTGGGGGTAAGCGAATCTTTTTTAGCTGGATCGCTTGCATAGCTTCGTCTTTTTTTAAAACAATTTTTGCTGTTTAGACTTTTTCCCTGGATTAATAACTCAATTAAGGTGCCTTATTTTTTTGGATTTTAATTTTTTTCAATTACGCTTACGAATAGCAAGCGTTATTAAATCGGAATGTAGACTTTTTTTCGGGTTAACAACTAGTTGAATCAATTGCTGAAATGCTCATGTCTCATGCTCATGCCTGCTGACATGCTTAACACCTGGGTGCATTGTTTGTTACTGGGAATTTTGTTTCTGAATTAAATTGATTTTTTGTCGGCTTCATGGATTTCGTTCCAACTTTTGTCGGCTTACTTGCCGGCTGTATTATTATTTTTTTATTTTCTAAATTACTTGCTATATGAGAAATACAAGGTGAGTTTTTAATGCCCTATCAAAACAACTGGTTGTGAGAAGTGCCCCTGCATGATCAACGAAGCCAAATTTTTTAACGCAAAAGTTGGGGCCCTCGGAAAGAACAGAGAAGGAAAGTGTCGTTTGATCGTGCCCGAGACTTTTTCTAAACATTTTTGTAACCTTGCTTAAGCGTGCATTAAGACAACTTTTCAAGTATAACAAGTTTTAAAAGCAATTCGTTGCGAACCTTACCAGACTTATCGGCTTTTATCTTACATGTTTTCGGTTACGTCTTGTCTGCTTAGCTCTGCGTACGTTTTTTTTCTGTGGTTCATGGACCTTTCCTATTGTAAATGTTGGCTGAAATTTGAGCTCGAAATGTCTTATCGTCGTTTTTCTTCCATTTCCCTTGCAATTTGCGTGGATACGGCTGCGTGGGTATTTGCGTGGGCATGCAATTTCTGTTTCCTTCATGCATTTAGTTTTTAGATTTCCAGCGGAATAAAAACATTACCTATTTCTCGAGTTGGGTTAATTTTATCGAAAAAGCGCCAGTCATAGACTGTTCTACAATTCAAAGGGCTTAAAGGGCATCTATTTTTTCTTTGAAATTCGAAAGTATTTTTTCAACAAAGTCAGTGTTTTTTCTGTTTACTTGCGTTCGTTACTCTTTTCCAACTGTCGGCTGGCTATGTTGTTTTTACCTTAGTTTTTCGACTAAGTGCCTACAAGTTACTTACGGGCTTGTCATGAACTACTATAGTTTTTGCTAAACTATTCGTGTTTCTGATAAATTGATTGAGTGTGCTTTAATTGTGAGTTTGAATTGAATTTTTCATCTTGCGACTGTTTGTTTAACTAACTAGTTTACCTGCTCAAGCGTTTACCTGGTAGAATTGGCTTAGTAGTAAGGTGGCCACATTGTTCTTTTAAATGTCCCTGAGAGCCCCTTTTTGTGAGGGTTCTTTTTTTGAAGATTTCAATCTTTTTGAATTTTTAAGTGCCTTGCGAAACGTATTCACAAAGCCATTTCATCTAAAGAATGGCCTGCGGCGCTAAAATTTGTTTCAATAAATTTGGTCACTATTTCGAGACAGCTCAATTGTGGAAATAAATGGCTGGCCTAGAAATGTCTACAAACACCCCATTTCTTTGAAAACGCCTCTTGTTGTTCCGACCACTGAAAGTGGTGAAGAATTTGCCTTCGGGTGTGTTTTAATTTTCTGTTTAAATGCAACAGCAGGTACCACAAATAATCATCGACATGGGCCGAAAAAAATCCTCCGTGTTGAGAAAACCCTGTATTAAATTTTCGAGTTTTTATCTAAACTCGATTGAGTAAAACGAGCGGGAAGGTCTTGTAAAAGTTTTTCAGTCAAGTAGTGTAGAATTTTGTTTTATTTCAGTAAAACCAGTTTTAGAGGCTTTATTTAGAGTTTCATTGGAAATGAAAGTTCCGACTGCAATAAAAAACTAAAAGTTTTTTCGTTTCAAATTGCGTCCTTTTTGATTATGGGATGAGAAGATCTTACAAAAACCTAGAACTTCTCTAGTATCAGTAAGTTATGTATATGAGACAAAAAGTTTTCTCGTAAAATAAGTAATAAAAATTTCGGAAAACTTTTGGTAGAATTTTCTTTTGAATCATGAAAACTTTATTTCCAAGAAAGCGCTTAAAGAAACTTCGAAAACTAGCTTTAATTGAGTATAACTAAGTTTTCACGGCCTAACTCTATAATACTACTTTAAGCCCATTTTAAGCTTTTAATAAGCTTATAATATTTTATTGGACTAAAAATCACAAACTTTAAATTGGTTTTTCTCGACACTGGAAAATTTTTTTTTGGAATTTTTAGATGTTGTTCGAATCACGGCTAAAGGGCTTTGAAATGATATATCACTCAACCCATTCTGATGATTATTTGTAATACCTGATTTTGCGATAAAAATAAAACTAAAAAAGAAAAAACAAACACACCCGAAGACTAAGTTCCTGTCAATTTTAATGGTTGGAACAAAAAGTACACATTGGACTCAATGAAAGAATTGGAACGGTTTGCCGTTGTGAAACGAAACACTTGTTCTTTCGTCATTTCTCTCGTGGATAAATATAGTCTTAATCTGTTTTCAGGAAACGGTGGCGAAGGAGAGCTGGCGTCCTGTTTCTATGGACTCCCTGAGTGGCAAACTAGTGAGTTGTGTGGCCTTTCACCCTGTCAGACAGAGGGAAGTGGTCATAGCTATGGCCAATTGCATACTATTCTGGGACTGGCACATGAAGACCCCTTACAGACTGCTGTCCACTGGCAATCCTGCTGAAAGAATCAGGTAGAAGGAAGGGGGAAGGGGCTATGTTGATTTCAAGGTGTTGTCAGTTATACCAAAATAATTTCATCATTAGCCATCGGGTTTTTTTTTCGCGTGAGATTTCTTCAATCTTATAATCTTATAGTCAGAGCCGATTAGATTACTTGAAAAAGCTGACTTTCATGAAATATTTGGTGTTTTCACTAACAGTTGTTTCGCAATTGTTAAAGTTAATCTCATCTGTAAAATTACTAATCTAATGGCACAACAGTTTTGCTTGTTCGAATGATCCGGAAAAGTTGAGCAAGTTTTCATTCAATGCATCCTTTGTGTTTTCAGCGTTGTGAAGTTTGACCCTTTGAGTCGATGTATGATCACGGCCATCAGCAACGTACACACACCCTCTCTCTCAGAGGTCATTCAGACCTCTCTCAACTCCAACGAACAGTAAGTGAAATATTAAGAGCTCGAATAAATTCAGTGGAGGGTTTGGTAAGCTTTTTCTCTGAATTTTGCCTGTGCTGAAGAAGTTTTGAAAAAAAAAGAGTTTTTCATTTGAGTGTTTAAGAGTAATGAAAATAGTGAGTATGCTATATATTTGGTTTTCTTTTCAAGTTCCATTCATTTCCTTTGTTAAACGGAAGGCGAACTCTACTATCGAACAGCAAGAGTGTAAAGGTGACCAAAAACGTGATCGACTTCTAGTTTCGAAAATGGAATTTAACTATAAGATTTTTCAGCAAAATATAAGTTTTACCTGTCGATCCAGTTTTCTCACATTGGGTTAATTTCATTTAAAAAAGCAGCAATCATAAATTGTTCGTGAATTTCAAGGAGCTTTAAGAGCATATATTTTTTCTTTAAACTTCGGAAGTTGTGGTTTTTTTCAAAAACATTTAAGATTTTTTTTGTATTTCTTTGCGTTCATTACTTTGTGTTTTTTGAAAAGTGTTGTCATCAAAAGATCAGACTGACAACATTTCAAACATAGCTTGAAAATACCCTCATTTCGTAAAAAAACCTAAATATATTTTGATCATGTTGATTTAAGCTAACTGTAAATGAAATTATGTGAATTTAATAATTACCTAAACCTTGCATTGAGTGTTTTCACACGCGAAGCGTAATGTATTATTACGAAGAACCTAAGTCGCAAAAAATGCTCATTTGGAGGCACTGTTGGTGTATTTCACTTTAAGCCTTTTTAAGCATATACTATTTAATAGCATATGTTAATGCTTTCTTTTTGGCTAGTGTTAGATCCTGTTTGAAAAAAAAACGGGTTTTATGCAAATGTATGGGATTGTTTTTTTTTTGCGACGCTATGGAATTATTTTGCACTTTTGGTTGAATTTTCTATTTTTCTCTAAGAAGATTGTTCCGTTTTTCAAAAAGAGGTACCAATGAACAAGCCAGCTCCTCTTCTATGTGCCTTCTTTATTTTGCTAGTTTCTTTTCAATTCACTTCACGTTCTACGTTCTTCAAAAGTTTCAGTAGTGGGATTTTTGAGCTATTTGATTTTTTTTCGTTTTCTCAAAAATTAAGTGCACAAGTCTGAGCTTAAGGTTTCAATGAAAAGAACAAATCATGAGGATCTCTCCTTCACCAAAATTGGTAGAAAAAAAGGTATGGTCTCAAACAAGCCCATTTTTTGACATTTTGGTTAATTTGTTTAAAAATTTATAAAAAACTACCCTACAAAATTGTAGATTCAGGGTTTAACCGAAAGCAAAAAACCAGTTATGTGATTTTTCTCTGCGGCGGCTATGACCTACGTTTTTAAAAGAAATTTATGGTCTTAGAAAAGGTCCAATTTTTGAAATTTTGCCTTTTTTGGAAACTTCTTTTTTCTCTAAAAATTAACCTGCTGATTCATTGTTCTGAGGTTGAAAGTTCTTTCAAACTAACATGTTGCTTAGATTTTACTCTGCGTAATCTGTTTCACCCTATTTTTTGTAGAAGATACTATATAGAATTCGTGAAAATCCATTTTTTTGAAACTTTTACCGTTTTTTTAAGAAATCTCATCACTATTCTCGAAACCTTCTAGCTAAATTCGATATAAAGAGTTCAACCCAAAACTCAGGGCGTGAAATTTTTCCCTGCTCAAGAGGCTATTCCCATGTTTTAGTAGAGAATATTTTCTGATTTTTGTGTTTTCTGATTTTGAGTGTTTTGGAACCTTCTTTTTTTCGAAAACTACCTTGCCAAATCTGAGATAAAGAACTTAATTGAAAGAATTATTAGTAGTTGTCTCCTTCAAATCAGCAGCTAATCTCCCACTTAAGCAGAGAAGTTACTGGGGTTTTGCGTAAAGTCCTTTTTCGTATTTTGAAATATATGCATTTCCGTATTAGTACAATATATGATTGAAAATATTAAAACAGTTACATCCAGCATTAGCTGGGCCACTTTCTTACTAACAAGTGAATGCGGCGAAGATGCGAGGACGTGAGTGACACTCGTAGTCATTAGGTCGGAGATTCGAATCCGGAACATTGAGAACTTTTTTTGCTGCTTTTTTGATGGCTAGTGTCACAAGCGGTCGAGGAGCAAAATTACAAGCGGTCGAGGAGCGAATGTGGGAACGTGATACTCATTGTTTCAAAATTGATATTAAAAATTTTTTCTCAAGGTTTTTTTAATCTTTTCTTTTTTCTCTTTGATTTGCCTGTTTAGAGCACTTTATTGCATTTTCATCGCTTGTGTTTGGGAAGCGCAGCTTCGCCTCTGTGTTAAGAACATTCTCGTTTCACCAGATTAGAAAAGCAATTTGACATCGTTTACAGAAAAAAATTAATTAGTTAAGTCCAAAGACCCATTCATGTTCATGT
This sequence comes from Symsagittifera roscoffensis, assembly GCF_963678635.1. NCBI lineage: Eukaryota > Metazoa > Xenacoelomorpha > Acoela > Convolutidae > Symsagittifera > Symsagittifera roscoffensis. The sequence goes on along the minus strand of NC_087067.1, from coordinate 20,434,934 downwards.
TTGAAGGACAGCGAGATTTTAAAACTTACTCGACAGATTTCATTCTGGGACAGATTTAGTTTTGGTCAGAGTTATAAAATATAGATATTGTTATTAAATTTGATTTCTTCCAGAGATCTTAATCTCACCCTTATTGTCAAGTCAGCTGCCCAAGACTTTGAGACTTTGATTCGGTCAGAAAATCTTGCGTAATAGGCTGTTCCGAGATCTATCTTTGCTGAAGATTGTCAGATCATCTGCTTATTTTGCTATAGAAGTTTTTCCTCACTTACTCCACTCTCCTTTAAAATTTTGTCACTTCTGCGTTTTCTTTGTTTCCTCTTTGTTGATTCGGCATTCTCTGTGACTCTTCGGGTTCACAATTTGGGAATCTTTTCAGCTGATCTCAATCAACAGCAACATAGCATTAATTAATCCAGGAACTTCTCACATCGTTGATTGAAAGGGTCGTCTATTTTTGACTTGCGCTTAAGATGCCATAGTTTTGCAGTAAGGTTTTATGGGTCAGAAGATTTCTGGCTCATATTTGGCCAAAAAAACTGCTTCTTATTGAGAAATTCATTGCTAGCTCTTCATTGCGACTCGTCTCTCAAAGTTACTATTAGTTCATATTGCTTCTTTGAAAGGTAAGAGCACTAATTGAGTATAGTCGCCTTCTGGGTTCTTCGAGTCGGCTATTGCAGTTACTCAGAGTAATAGATTTTTTGAATACTCTTAATATTTTGTTTAGACCTGCAAATACAAGTAGTTCTTTGCGCCCGATCACAATCGATATAATAAACACAGGTCAACTGGGACCTCGAACCCAGCAACGACAGTCAAGATCACGAGGTCAAAACGCAGCGACCCAAACTGACCCGGTGGCAGTATCCGTAGGAACCTCAACGTCTTCTATACATCACAGCATCCGACGGAACAAAGACGAGAAGTTGCCTCCGGATTCAAATCAGACTCTTGGTTGCTCGTACAACTTGAGATCTCGATGTACGTCTCAAAAAGATGAAAAGAGCACTAAAAAGGATTTTAAAAGCGGCCATAAAACAGCTCAACCAGAGGAGGCTTCGACTTCAAGGCGTAGTTGCTCCAACGAAGAACAATCAATGGAAACAAGTTCGCATATTTCAGGATCCTCAAAGAGGAAAACAAGATTTCCAAGAAAAGCGAAGGCATCGCGTTCAAGAAGCTGTTCCAGGCCTTCCAAACGGGCTAAAGTTTCGCGTAGTTCTGTTGGAACGAATACAGATGCGCAACAGTTAAACGAAGAACCGCAAGTCGAAGCATCAAGATCGACAGTCGCGGCACCCTCGGCCATACGCGCGAATGTTTACTTTTCGGATTTCCCGAACTACCCCTCGACTAATACGAACATGGGTCCTGTGTTTCCACTTTCGAACTCGGATCCACATGGTGCTATATTTCACAGTCATTTCCCCAGGAATTTTGTGAGACTGCAAACTGAACCTCTGCTGCAAAGTAGTGTTCCAACTAGAACTGAAGTTCCATTGAATTTACCAACATCTGCAGAGGCCATCTCTAATGCGAGTAGGCGACATGACATAAGACATGGTCCAGCTTCGACGAGAACTGACGTAGTCGACCCTGTTGGTAACACAGTTCCGACTTCAAGTACGACTACAACAGACGTTCCGACTTCAGGTACGACTACAAGAGAAGTTCCTGCAAGTAGTCGCGACAACCCAGCAGATTATCTACGTATCGCGGTCGTTCACTGCGCCGCGAATCAAACAACATCTTTGGTTTCTAGACTGCAGAGTCAAGCGACAACTGTTCCTATAGATGATTCTGGTTATAGAATTAGTGTAAGGCTTCACCCGCCGATAGATAGAGACATCAGCATTTTAAGTGGAGCTTATGGAGTTAGAGTTAACAGCGAGAGACGTTCGGAGTTTGAAATTGACCCACCAAATCGAGAATTGTCGGCTCCCGATTTGTTTGCAAACAGGGTTATTGATACGCTCAGATCAGCTTTGAATGTAAGTTGAGTAGTTTTGAATGTTACATTTGATGCAATCATTTTAAAAAAAATTATAGTCAAACGCATTGTCCAAAAATCAAAGGTGTCATTTTTTTTAAATTATAGTCAAATGCATTGTCCAAATGGGTTCTGACCTTTGAAAATCGAGAGGAACTTGATATTCGGGAGTGTTTTAATTCTTTGTTTTTTTTTTCTGTTTTGCACGCAAAATCAGTTATCATTGGAATGTGTCGAGTGATATATTGTATTAAAGCCTTTTCAGTCGTGATTCGAGCAACATTAAAAAATTAAAAAGTAGTTCCAGCGTCGAGAAAAACTAGTTTGAAAGTTTTGAGATAATAATTCATATTCTAATTTCGAGCGAGTAACGCGATCGAATAACATTCGTTGTTATACTAGCGAGCGTAGTGTAATAGTACGATTATTCATGTTTTCTAACCTAAGGCGCAAATATTGGTGCCACTTACGTTTTTGGAGCACCCTTGCGCTAATTGGTAGCATTTGCTTTGGCATTCGATAAGTAATAAGTTATTACAGTTGATGCATTTTTGATTCATCAATTGAACAGAAAAAAGCTATTATTTCAAACAACAGTGCGATATTGAAAATTCCATTTCAATAATTTTCCAACTCAATATATCTGGCATTTTTTTGAAATGCATATTTTATTCATAATTTGGCTTCATGCTTACCAATTTATTACTTGCAAAATTGGTGTGGACGCCTACTAATTTAGTATATTTCAAATTATTACATGCAACATTTGTGTATATTTATATCTGGTGCCACTTATGCTGCATAGCATTAGCAATTTCTTAGTATATGTAGCTGCTTTATTTGTGGCTAGTGTTAGAAAATTGACAAGGGCCCGTGGCGCAGATCCGAGGACAGGGAACTCGAAATCTCCTTGTTGTAGGGTTGAATCTGACCTTACAAAGTATTTAATTTTCAAGGCTTATATTTACTTTTTCTTTATTTCACTTTATAGAGCTGCTTTTTTTGTCGTTTCCTCGCTAGTGTTTGCTAGGCGCAGCTTGGCCTCTGTGCATAAAATTGGATAAAAATTGGTTAATTAAACTAAAAACTTGATTTACTAGAAGAAAAACTAGTTGTGCAAGCTTCATTTAGCGCTCCCTTGGCAGTAAAAGTTTTATAAAAAGTTAAAACATTGCTGTGCAAAAAAAAATAGAAAAGATTTGGGTTTTTTCCGTGTTTTTGTTTGCTTTTCTTTTTTCAAGATAACTGAAATCAACATTTTTGTCTAGTTTATACAGGCTGGTAGAGTTTTCTTATCACACTTGCAATCAAAAAAGACACCAAATTAAAAAAAATAGAAACAAGAAAATTACTGTGCTACATGCACAGCAACCGGCTGTCCTTGTTACCTTTGCTATTATCTTTTTTAATGTTTTTGTCTTGAACGTTTAGAATCAACCAGAAACATCTGCAAGTTCTGTTGATTCTACAGCAGAGAACAACACAAATCAACCGACGGTCGTTGACCCTGAAGAAGATCAAATTACTTCCGAGTCACAAACAAGTCCGACGTCTGCCGACCTGAGCAGAGGATCATCTTCAGAAACATCGAGCTCGGGAGGCGCTGGAGAAGCTTCGGTCCTTCCAGAATCTGGAACTTTGCACTCGTTGCCTAGTCTCCGTAGGCCTCAGAGGACTTTCACACATCGTGTGACATTGGGACGGATTGTGGAACTGGAGTTGGGAGAAGTGACAAATCCCCAGAGAGCACATGTCAGTAGGGTGACCAGGGAACCGGAATCTTTTCACAATTTAGACAGCATTCCGAGGACATCGGCTATGCCATCGCAAGGTTTGTTAAGATTTTCCGTACAGGTTTGTGTAAGTGAATATAGGATTTTCGCGAATGGTGCACGTTTTAAAAATAATTCTCGGAAATCCAACTCGGTGCGCTGTATATGGTTTTAGACGCATTTTGAAATGTGAGTTTAAATAGTTTTTTTAAAGTGTCGACTCCTCCACATTGTTGTGATATGGCGGTCTCTTCATTTCTTTATCCTCGATAAAACGGGGATCTTTATTGCGTCGTTATAAAATACGTTTTTAAAATTCATATAACTAGACATGCATACTTGTAAGATTGAAACTGCTTCTCTATTTTGGTTCCAGAACGTCCTTCAATGCAAATTGATCCCAACTTGAATTCTGTGCACTCCTCCGAAAGTGACTCCAACAGCACTACCCGGCGTCTGGCAACCTTCGCGACTTCCTCGTCAAATCCAATCGGAGTTCCAAGCTCGGATTCTAACCCACTATCGGGAGGTTCTCTGACATCGGGTAGACAGCCGACTCGTCTGCCGAGACGAACAGCTGGAAACAGCTCTCGAAACGGAGTCGTGAGTACTCGAGATGTAAACGGAACTCACCACATTTACGACATCTCTGTTTTCGACAGCCGATTGCGGCCGAACGAAGCAATTCAAGACGCGATCACTCGTGTCGCTTTTGGTGCTTTCGCAGTTACTGGTGACTACATGCGAGCTCAGCAACGCGTGTCATATCGTTTGCAGTACTGGACGGATCTTAGCTTTCCGGCTATTCACAACCCAGAAGCGAATGTTTTAGTCAAGAGGTGTAAAGTGTTGAACCAAACAGCGCTAGATATATCAAAAGACGGATCTATACTAGCTCTTCTGACTTCAAATGACAAATACGATTTTGAGGAAACTTTTCTATCCATTTACCCTTTTGACTCTTTGTCCGCTAATGTGAAACCAATAGCAAAAATCCCGGTCGGTCACAATGCAATTTCCGTGTCCCTGTCTGCTTCAAGCCTATATGTATTTGTGGGGTACTACAACAAACAGTCAACTAGATCGTTTTTCTTTCGAAATTTTCTGAACGGGCCTTCGCTCGGAGAGATTTTTGAGTTCGCGCCGAAGAAACTTTTCACACAGAGGTTGATTCCAAGAAAGCAACTAAACCAGCCGACAGTTATGACTAACAGGTATGTGTTGAACTGAAAACAGAGTTGTTTGGTAATCATTTTTCACTTTTATTTTCAAATTTTGATATTTAGAGTTTATTTCTAAATCGTTGATAGTGCTCCGCCCTGTTAATAATTTTGATCAATAATGCATCTCTTAAATTCACTGTTTGAGCAATAAAAGTTTTTCTTCGGCTTTTTTACAACTTGGATGGTTATTTTATATCAGAGAGTCGAGGTTCCGAGGCAGTAACGAAGAAGCGGTAGGCAGTGTGAACTGTGCTTGCTGGGTTCCCATTCCGGGAAGTGGCCTGATATACGGGACTACATTGGGGGAGTTGATAGTGTGTGCTCCAAAGAGACCCAAGATTGAAAGGGAGACGACGACAAATAGTGGAAGCGGTAATGCTAGGTTAGATGGCCCAATTTTTTCCTATTTAAACAAATAATATTTATTTTGTAAACGTAGCAGTGAAAGCCAATTTGCTCTCGCTGATCTTGTTTTAGGTTCCATTGTTGGTAGGTGAAACTTGAATGTTCGATTTACAAGCTATCGTTCCAAATGCAGTTCAAATCAAGTTCTGCGACATAAAAATGTTATTGTTCCGATCATTTCAAAAATGAGGAGGAACTTTGTTTTCTGATATTATAGTATTTTTTCTTTTCTATTGGTTTTCCACGCAAAATCAGGTACCACTAAAAAGGAGAGCAGGCTTACAATTGCTAATTTATGCTTAATTTAAGGCGCAAAAACTTAGTTTTAGTCGATTAAAGTTCTTTTCTGGATTTTTTAAGCGAAATTTTGGGAATTAAAAAATGAATGCACTTAGTTATATACGCACTTTTTGAGTTCAATTGGAGTTCATCTGCTGAAAGTTACGTAATTAGCACTCTCCAAATACGAACATGAAAATGGCGCATAAAAAACGTGAACGATTTCTAGTCTCGAAAGTGAAATTTAACTTTTAGATTTTCGCAGGAATGAAAATTTTACCTATTGATCCAGCTTTCTCAAGTTGGGTTAATGGTATCAGAAAAGTGCCAATCATAAATTTTAAATTCGAAAGTTATGATTTTTCAACAAAGTCAGTGTTTTTTGTTTACTTGCGTTCATTGCTCTTTTCCAACTGTCAGTTGGCTATGTTTTGTTTTTCTAGTCATTTTTCAAAAACTGTTGACCATTTTACCTATTTTACTATGACTGTCTAATATGCAGGGGCGGATCTAGGATTTTTTCGAGGATGGTGGGGGAGGCGGATTTTTTGAGCATTCCTAAAGCACTACAAAGACGCTGTTTCGGCCAATTTTTATGCACCGCAGGCAAATTTTCGAAAAAACAGGTCAAAAAAGCCGTCTTTGGGCACTTTTTGGAAAATTTTGACATAAAAATCAATTTTTTTTTGGCGCGCGCTCCCCCTCTAAGTTAGTATATATTGGCGCCTTTAGAAAAATTTTAGGGTCAGCCGGCCAAAAATGGATTTCTTAAAAAGTACCAAAGGGGGACCCTTTGGGTCGGCAGGGGGTCGAATCCCTGAAGGGGGCGTCCGCCCCCCCTTAACCCGCCCCTGCTAATATGTCTAAGTTTAGTTGTTCGCTTAGATCGTTTTATCACACCGCGCAAACAAAAACACGATACTAATTAGAAAAAATTTTGTTTTTTTTATTTTTTAAGACTATGCTCAGAACATTGTGTGCTATTTGCTCAGTTACCGGCTATCCTTGTTAGATCTACTAATGGATGAAATAAATTTTCTCTGACCGGAATATTTTGGTTGTTCTAGAGTGGATGACACGCCAGAAACAGCAGATAGCCCAAGTGACCTGCTAATAAGATTAGGAAGGTCAGTAAATGTCAGTCGAATCTTAGTATGCCATTCTTCTAATTTCGAAATTTAGAAAAATGTAATAAATCCTAGTCAGTATTCAGACCAGGCTTGGCATGTTTTAAATCAGTGTTTATAAATGGGTAATTGAACGTAATAATATTTCGGTAATTGATGGGTAATAATTACATAAAACTGTAGTGGAGGGTATGGTCGGGTGATGCGGAACATTGAAGCCCTTTCGGTCGAGATACGACTTGATTCTTTTATTCTTTTCTTTTTTTGGGTCAATTTTTCTAGTTGGATTTCGCTTCAATTTGATTTGATTAATTCCAGGGACAACTTTGAGCTTCTGGGAGTGCAATCGGACGAAGAAGAGGAACACACAGAGATTTAATTCATCTTGCTCATTTGTCGCACAAATGAACAAAACTCTCGCTTGAATCGCAACCCTCACGTTAGACTTTGTAGAATTTCTCCTAATTGTTAATCGTGGTTAAAGTACAGAGCAGTAGCGCAAATCAGATATTAAATTTAAATAGCCAGTTTAATCTTTTACTTGTCTTTTTTGCCGAAATTCCACAAGAAAGACAAAAAGTAGTTCAAGTGCCACCTGGTCGAACTGCTGCATCATAACTTGGTAAGTTTGAGCATGCAGAAACAAAACAGCGATACGTTCCCTCGTGATTCATCCGTCCTAGTAATAAAAGCCCTTGTATAGATGAAAATCAGGGAACCTATTTAAGACGATTTATCCACAACAGAAAGGACAAAAATACGATCTCTTCAACTCAATACGGAGAACCGCTTTTGTGCCTGTTTTAAAAACTACATGCTTTTTTGGTCATTTTTCTGGACAGGGCAATTTACCTCGCCCGCAATCAACGAGCAAGCTTCCAGTAAGAAAAAATAGCAACAATCTCAAAAAAGCTAAAGATTTGATTGAGTTGTTCTGGATAAAATTATAGATCCTCTTCACTGAACTTCAGTTCCAGCATCTCTTCTGACCAGTTCCTTTCATTGCTGCGTAACCTATAAACAAACCTACCTCATCAGAGATTGATTTGATCTATTAATTATCAAAGATTTAATTAATTAGGTACTAAAAGTTTTTTACCATAAATGAATTAGTTCACAGGACCGAAATTATGGGTCATCTCCAAATCTGCTCTTAAGTCACCTAACAGGCAAATTTCAAGCATCTCTACTGACTTCTTTCTGTAATTAGTTCAAAGGTTTCAAAATATATCATATTGGATTAGAGGCGTAATTTGAGACATTAAATATAGGCAAAAAGTTTTATCTAAATGATTTATGGAGGAACTTTAATGAAAATTTTCAAAATGATCAGAATTTTGTTTCGGCTCAGTGTCTGGCGGGTTTTTTTACCATTAATAAGATTTGTATCGATGCTAATTTGGTATTTAATTATTTTACTTGACTTGTTTGTCGTGAAAGGAACTTTTTCTAAAACAAATCAAGACAAAGATGAAACTGTTCCGTTAATTTTGTTTCGTCATTAAATAAGAAAATTGTCGTCTCGTTTTTTTCGTCGTTTCAGTTTCTCATCGCATTTTTTTCTGCGGATTTTGTTTTATTTTCTGTCGGTTAGATTTTTGCGGCTATGCTTGTAATTAATTGCAAGTGGTATAATGTTTTAATTGATATAGAGAACAAAGAAGGCATTTATTTGTTGACTTTGAGTTCATTGACACCTCTACAGCTCTCTATTGTTTGTTTTTCGTTGTGATAAAATTTTTTCAAAAGGTTTTTGACACACAAACGATTCAATTTTGATTTTAAAAAAGTGTGCAGACGTATTTTTTGTTTGCTTGTTTTTATTTTTTCTCTTAGAGAAAGTTTTAAGAGAACAATTTAAAAGTTGTACACCCTCAAATTTTGAACACCCTCATGCTGTTTGACTTCTCATTTGAATTCAAATGCAATTCAGTTTTACTTGCTAAAAAGAAAAAAAAGCATCTAATTCCTCTCCAAAAACAAAAATGCAAACTGCGCAGAAAATATTATTTTTTAGTTTGAATGTCGATTTGAACTTCCAGGTCTCGATTTTGATTGAACATGAAGTTATTTAAAATTTGACCACGTAGAGAACACTCTTATATAGGTCACAGTGTTAAAAGTTTTTCAGAACTGAAAAATATTTTTTTCAATTAAAAAACGGAAATTGAGTAAAAAATGTGTATATTTTTGAGATTCGAATGTTGATTTTTTAATCTTGCGATAAGAAAGGGTGTTTTAACCAGGTAATCCACTTTTTCCAAAAAAATCTTTGGGCACAAAATTTGCACGTAAAAGTGGTACAAGTGTTTTACTTGCCTTATTATATTTTCGAACGCGGGTAGGATTTTGACGACAAAGAGTAGGAGTTCGATTTCAGCCGGGACCTTTTTTGAAAACTAAAAATTGTCGGCTACTTTAGCCTGTCTGCTTAATTTTGTCGGTTTAGTTTACGCAGAAACAATTTTTTTCAGAATTCAGCTTCTTTCTAGTTATCTACAAGCTCCTTCTAATCAATCTAATGACAAAAGGAGTTTTTTAAATAACTTTTTAGCAGTTTCATTTATGTTTCTGGTAAAAAACAATTTTTTGAAGCCTTTTTTTAATATATATACTTTTTTTGTTTTTCTTCATATTCCTTCATCTTTGCATTCAATTGGTGCGACATTGAGCTTCTCTTCTGTGTAAAAAATTATTTTTTGACTGTTTTCTCAAGTTGGTTTAGTTTCACCAAAAATGCCAATCGTAAAAAATTCTAAAATATCGAAAAGTTTAATTGATGGTATTGTCTCCTTTGAAATTCAAAAATTAAAAAAAAAATAAATTTTTTAAAGGACGTTTATTTTTACAACAAAAAAAGTGAAATAAAACAATGCTAGTGAAATAAAAACAATTATATCCACAATTATAGAGCACTGCTCAATGATCATCCATTTTTTTATGATATTCTCAATTCAACAACACTGCTGAAAGATCAATACTTTTTAAAAGCGAAGCTTGCTACCTCCGAGTGCTAATTCTGAATTTGTATTTTTGACATGTTTTTTCAAAAGATGTAATTGCAATTAGATTACATTTTGGGGGTTTTTGTTTTTTTAATTTTCTTTTTGTATTTGCAAGTTTTTTGGTTTGACTTTTATTTTGATTTTTCTTCAAGTTTATTTTATCGGTTATTTCATCAACATGGAATTGCTGGATCGAATCAGTGATTCAGACTTATTAGTCAGGTTTTTGGGGATAAAACAAGTCTATGATTCAAAAGTTACTCTGAGAAAAGTCAATTTTAATATTATTTTGCTAAAAAGTTCTTCGTAATTCCTCGTTTCCAGTATAGTCTCTCTGTGATAGGTTTCAATATTTTTGTTAATTTCAGAGGGTAAGGGTTCCAATTTGTTTCCCGAAATTAAGATTACTCCGAGTAGGTTGCATCTTTTAGCTTCGATTAATTTTTTTCACACTTGACGTTAACTTTTTTCATTCGCATAGTATTGTTTGTTGATTAATGTTATTTCGTACCAATTTTTTTTTCATTCGCAAAGAGCTTGCTTTGATGTTTGTTTCAATCTATTTGTACAACAAATTATAACAGCAGTTTTTGATAATATTAATTGTTCAGTAGCAATAATCCTTGATAAAAAAGTTTGATAAATTGCACGGCAGATTTTGATAATATTAACATTTCAGTTGCAATAATCATTGATAAAAAGTTTTGGGAACTTGAAATGAGTCAGTTTTTGTAACTTTTTGATCTTTTCATCAAGCGACTCACAAAAAGCAACACCAAATTGAAGAAAAAAATCATGAAATAATTTTTTAGGTATTTTTAATGAGTTCACAGCAATTGGTTGTCCTTGTCCAAATTTTTGATTGTTTTTTTTTCTCTTTATCTCAAATATTGAGAATTTTCACTTTACCTCTGTGAAGAGTTAGTGGCAGTAGTTAAAACTCAAGTAATTGAATGGGTATTAGGTTTTTTTTATTTTGAGAATTTTTTTTATATAAGTAACAGATTCTGGCTTGGCAATCTATCAGCTGCAATTTCCATGTCTTTATACTGATTTAGATTTCATCAGAGAGTCAATCACTTTCATGGTTTTAAGTTTAACTTGAAAATGAGAATATATTTAGAAGTAATGTGCGTGAAATCTCGTTAAAGCCCTTACAAAAATATAAGAAAAAGTGTCCTGGTGTCAAAAAAAACTGGTCTGATTATTTCCGTTCGAGACAAATTAAACGAAAAACTTGTCCTTCAATTTGTTTCAATTAATTGATTTCTGTAAGCGTCAAATTTTCATATGCATAATTAACCGATATAGTTTAAAATCATCTTGAATTCCGTGTACGGGTTGATATCATATTGGTTAAAGTTGAGAAAATCAAAAGTAATTTTGTAAGTTTCATGTAATAAGTGGGGTCCAAACAAGTGGTTTTTTTTGCTACTGGCGGAGCGAACATATTTTCTTGTTGTTTTATAAGCTTGCGGTGAGCAAGCGTTATGAGATCCTTATATAAGTTTTTTTCCATGAAAACTTTTATTGACAGAAGCAATGAATCATTTGATAGCTTGGTTTATAATCCACTTGTTGATTTCTGGAGCGTTTGGCCTGCAGGTAACATCGATGTCTGGCCAAAAGTTTGACTACGAAGAAGATCTGTTTTTGGATAACTGAAAAATTTTCGGCTTGAAAAAAAAAGTTCAGACTACCGTTCGCTTGCTCTTGTTTTTTTATATAATGGCAATGGCACAGGTTTTTTTCATTAACGATTTTCCCCTCTTTTCTTGTACGATTCTTTGCTTAGTTAGAGTTTCTCAAATAAGTTTTTTGAACCAAAAGGGCGCTATTTATATTTAATTATATCATCCTAATGCTCAATTAAATAAAAACTTGCGGCCGCATTTCAAAAAAATTGGCACTCTGAGGTGTGGATTTAGTGGGACGGTTGCCCCTCCCTCGTGGATTCGGTTCTCTCATTATCCAAAAATCCCCCTTAGTTACTTTTTTCCAACGCCTATTTCCGATTTATTGACCCTTAAATGATTTCTGAAGGTGCCCTCGGTGCCCATCTATACTAACTTTTTGAAAAAAATTTTGCCTGTATTTTCAAAAATATGTAAAAAATCGACAAAATTTTCGAAGAGAAAATCTTTGAACCGCCTCAGGGTGTTCACTTTTGAAACCGATTCTGTGCTAGTTTTTTGCAACCTTTTATGTTTTTATCTTTTGCCATCTTAGCAAGTTTTTCTCACAAAATTCAATAGATTTTTCGCGCATTTTAGCGGCCTGTTTTTTCAAGTGGCTTCAGTTTTTCAATTTAAAAAGAGAATAAACTACATGTAGTGCCAGATGTCGATTTACGATTGGTTTTAGACTGCACTTCGCTGTTATAACTGTCACTTTTTTGAAGATCCATTGACTATACCAATTTGCTCTTTTAGAGTCAAAATTGTATTCAACTAACCCGCCTCAACATTTTGAGTCTCAATTAGGTTCCAATTTGCTCCCAATTTTAACACCATTTCGCCGTTATATCCAGGAAAACATCAAGCACCGCCCGTCAATTTTGAAGTTGTTTATATTGATGGAATAAAACAAACTGCACATATTAAAATTCGTTAGAACAAAGACTGATGTTATTTATAATTGAGTTCTTTCATCTTTAGAGCTTGCTCAAATTATTTTTAAAAAGCCAACAATTGACTACAACGACTGTGCATGCTTTTTTGACCATTTGTTGGCTGGCTGTTAAAATTTTGCGCGTAACTTACATTAACTGATTTGACTCAGTTTTGCAAAAAAACTTCATCTGATACAAATCTCGCCCCGGTTAAGACAAATAAGTGTAAGTAAAACGCTTTTATTTAGGTCTTCAATGGGACTTTTATAACTTAATTCCACAACAACCCCAATCCCCCCCCCCCCCCCCCCACGCCCCATGGTAAAAAATAATCATCCCTATGAAGAACTAAATCAATGTATAATCACATGCGGATTTTGTACTTATAGTAGTAAAAGTCTCCCTGTTCCAATAGCGGGAAATAGTAAAAGAGATCCGTTAAAAGTTATGTTAGGATTAATTTTATCGTTCAACTTTATACACCATTTTTTTCCTGAAATTTTTTCATTAATAGATTTAAGTCAATCTTTGCTACATTACTTCTTTTTAGAAGGGAGGTTCAATTCTAGGTACTTTAATGCGGAATATTTAGAGTATTTGAATCGAAATGGTGAACAGTCGAAAGTTTTTGGCGAAAAATTTGTCCCACTATTTGAAAGAAACTTAATTGGGGCGAAGTGCAGCTACTGTTTGTCAAAACTATTTGGCTTTAAATTGCGATGGTAAATTTTGGGGCTAATCTTGCGGCAAAAATTGTCTGCTTGCTTTCCCTTCCCTTGTTCTACCCGTGTTTTTTTTTTTGCTCTTAGCTTATTTTCTTCAAAGTGACCTGTATTGATCTACTATTTTTTGCCGCTGTGTAGCGGAATGCGTTATTGATTGTATTTTCCTCTTGATTCCTGATTCCTTGGTCAATTTCGGATTTTATTGCCCAGGGCACTGTGTTTTACTTAGGGTATTAGTGATGCCTCTAACATGCAAACTCAGAATTTCTCTTACGTTAGTCGCTCACTTTTCTGGAAGTTCTTTTGAGCTTGTGACATGGTACATAAAAGCGATCATGCTTGAGGGCTTTTTTGGCTCACAGCATTAGAAAACAAAGGTTAACGCGAAGTGTGCTTGCTTTTAAAAAAATTACTGCCCGCTTCAAGTTCTCTAATCTTAAGTTAAGAAATATTTAATCTTACGTTACCTTACAGCAGTTATTTTTTCTTAAAATAATAATAAATCGACGATATTTTATCGAACCTTTGTTTTATCAAAACCCATTTTTTCAAAAATTCAATAATATTTATATTTAAAATCTTTAAGAACAAAAGTATCTAAGTATCTAAGATGGTCGAATACAGTTCCATAAATTGGGTTCAGTCTAATGATTTTCCGTAAAGCATAAGTAAATTATTTACTTCCATTTATAATTTTTTTAAATAATTTTCGAAAAATGAGAGGTCGGTGATTGATAACGATCATATATTTGGTTCCTTATCATTTGGGCTTTTATTAGAAGCTATTTAATTTACTTCATGTGGCGAATGGGTTTGGAAGTGTTACGTCAAAGCTACCATTTTATTTCAGACAAGCCCGAGTTTATTCGCGGTATGTTGTTTATATTAGTTCAACTTGATCCTCTTTTTACGGTCTGAGGGACAATTTGCCATGCCCCAGGAGTGTCTATATTTCATAGAACCAGCATATTTATTGAATCCCTTGGAAAGATTTATAAACTCAAATTTCTTTTATCGATTTTCGACTGTTTATTTACGCAATTTTAGGATTCAAGCGAAGAAAATAGAGCATACTTCATACAACCAGTATACTTCTATACTAGTATACTTGTTGAATCCGTAAGAAAGATTTATAAACTTGAATTTCTTTTATCTATTTTCGACTGTTTATTTACTCTATTGCAGGGTTTTAACTTGTTATATGTTTATTATTATTAAACTTATGTTTATGATTTTGTTCCAACTACTTCGTGAAGTGAAAAAAAATTTTCCGCTTGTATCTGAGGTACCTCAAAGAGCGTACGTACGGGGGTCAAGTGTGCTATGATATTAAGTTCAAAGGTTGCGTTTGTGATTCGGAATCAAAAAATTTCAAAAAATTGCCTTAGTGTCAATAAAAAAAAATTTTAATTTGACTATTCAGACAATCTATTGGTTTTTAAGAGTCGAGCAGTGAAGATTTTTATATCGGTCTGGGTTAATTTTTTTGTTTATTTTTTTTTCTAATAAAAGTTAAAATGCTCTAATAACTACAGACAATCATTCATACATATTGATGCATTTATGAATGCACTTAGGTAAAAATTGCACTTTTTGAGTTCAATTCAATTTTATCTACTAAAAGTTAGTCAACTTGCTCTCTTCAGTTAGAAATGTTGAACTGGCCGGAAAAAACGTTAACGACTGGTAGTGTCGCGAGTGAATTTAATTTTTATAATCAAAATCTTACACAAATATCCAGTTTTCTCAATTTTAGTTAATTTAATCAAAATCATAAGCTCGTTTTGAGATTCAAAGAGCATTAAGGCCATATATTATTATTTTGAAATTCGAAAATGAATTTTTCAAAAATATCCTCGCGTTTGCTTATATATTTTTTAACTGTCTGTTGGCTATATTTTTTTATTTTTTAACTGTCAATAAATTAGTTTAATGATGATTTGTTTTTCAGTTAGTTTTCAGGAAAAAGTCTTAAAGTTTGTTCATGCCAATTGTTTTTTGTTTGATTTTTGATATTTTTTAAATTCTGATTAATTCATTTTTTAAGTAGGCAAGCTCCACTTTTGATCAATAGAATTGTAAAGGTCACAAAAATTGTGAATGGCTTCTAGTTTATAAATGGATTTTTTTTTCGGAAATTCTAGTGGAATAAAAAACAATCAATTGATTCTGTTTTTCTTACATAGAGTTAATTTTATCAACAAACAGTCAACCATGAGTTGTTCTTGGAACTCAAACAACCGAGAAAATCATATATTGATTGAATTTCATAAGTCAAAGTTTTTGCAAAAAAAAACAATCTATCTTTTTTGTCGTTCTTGCGCTCTTTTGCACTTTTTCAACAGCGTGTCGTCTATGTTTAATATTTTTTATAATAACTGGGACGGAACTTTCTGGGCTACTTGCACAACAACCCGCTAACTTTTGTGTTATATAAACAATTAGGGGAGTTTTTTTGATAATCAACCTGAAGAGAACTTTCAACTTTCGTTAAGCAAAAGATAATTTTGTGTTCAAAAAAACAGATAAACGCATTGGTTTTTTGGACGGTCAAGCCTCACAAGAAAAAATTTAATAACTTATTCTGCAAAAAAATGCAATCGTTTAGCATTCTTTTGAATTTTTTTGGATTTTGTTTTGTCATTCGACTGTTTTTTGTTTTGCTTTTCAAGAAAAAAAAATCTGTTAATTTTTGCAGATTTTAAAAAAAAGTGTTTTTATCTCTTCGAGGGGGCACACAATTAATTTCGGTTGACATACTTAGAGGTCGGGTATAAACTTAGTTATATATTATTTGGAAATGTGCTCGGTTCGCGTAAACCTTAGGTCGGTCGCTGTTCACCTGACTTCAAATTTCTTCACGTGAAAAGATTTCGAAATATCTAACACCAAACGCCAAATTTAATGAGATACATTTTAGTAAATATCCACTAAGTCGGTCCATAGATTTCCCGTCATAATAAATGGTATTTAACCTTCTTTTGCACTATTTGCAGTCCCAGTTAGACCAAACTACTGGATAGAACTGGTTAATGAAATATTCAGATCCAGAGTATGACCTGACTTTTCACCATAAAGTCGAAAATGTTACTGCCGAATCGAGAAGAAATAGACTGAAAATTTTCATTTCTAAGAAAATTAACAAAGGGCAGCAAAGTGTTCTACAGCTAAAAATTAAAAATTGTTAGTCATTTTTTCATCTTTCAAAATTATTGCCAGGAATCTAAGCTCACGGTGGCGAGCAAAAATTTTTGACCAATCGGCGAACTTGAAAATAAGATCACCAATTCTTGAATGAAAAAGAAAAAGTGTCTGTATAAAATTTATATTTTCGATAATATGAACGGTACTCAAAGTTAAACAGCCCCCTGGAGAACTCATTTTTCTCGTTGTTTCCATTTGGCCTTCTAGGTCGTAAGTAGTTATTGATAACACTGGGGAACAAAACACCTACAACGCTCCAAATTCTCACAATGAAAGACTTCCAAGCTAGTTAACTTCAACTCTTGTGCTCAAGTTACAGCTCAGTTCAAACTGCTAACTTACCTTTAAAAGACGCTTGGTATTTATCGAAAATTGTCAATTAGAAGATCCCTTCTGTATAAACAATACATGATTGGAGGACAATTTGCATATATTTGTCGGTGGACTTTCTTTGTTTTAGTTTTGGAAATATCCAACAGAGACTGTTTATCACTTTCGGCTGCAATGAATAACTGCCTCCAGTTTAAATTAATAAAATAGACCCAATTCTACCAGCCGAAGGAGCCAATTTCAATATGGGTATGTACCTTTTTTTAATTACTCGAACCGACAAATGTATACAATATGATTACTTATAATTATGATTGTGGCATCTCAAAAAGCATGTTTACCTATTGCAAAGTAAAAATATCAAACGGGTTCATGCCAACTAGCTGGATCGAGGCTAGAACACAGAAATGACAGGCAATTCGTTTTACGGTAAATCAGGGAATACGGACCCTTTCAAATGAAAAGTCTGCCAAATGAAAAGTCCTTTTCCGCAGCTCTTTGTGTTCAAATGAGCGCAGGGGCGGATCTAGGATTTTCTCGAGGGGGGGGGGCGGATTTTCTTTAGGTCGACCAAATTGATTTTCCGAGCTCTCCGAAAGCACTAAAAAGGCAAATTTTTGAAAAAACCGGTCAAAAAAGCCGTTTTTGGGCACTTTTTGGAAAATTTTGACAAAAAAATTGCGTTTTTTTGGCGCGCGCTCCCCCTCAAAGTTAGTATATATTGGCGCCAAAGGCGCCTTTAGAAAAATTTTGGAGTCGGTCGGCCAAAAACTGATTTCTTAAAAACTACCAAAGATATTTTGTTTTTTTCAAATTTTTTTGCTTATGGAAAAAAATGTCAAAAGATCTTGTGCTCAGTATGAATTTTTCCAAACAAGTTTTTATTCTTTTCTGTAAAACTTTCAAACAATGTGAAAGATACTGATATTCAAAGCTCAAAAAAAATGTTTCACTTGCAATCATTTTCCGGGAAAAATTGGGGGTTTGACAATAGCCAGTTTGGTATTTTGAGATGTGTAGCGCGGAATATTGTTTCATAAAAGCTTAGCGCTGACAAAAATAATTTTAGACAAGCACTTTTGTCCAACGTGTAAGTTTTTAACATGATGTCAATGAAGTTACAGTCTCGCGAATTTTTCAAAATAATTTGTTCCATATACTTGTTCAAATCAAGGTGTAAAATAAATTATGATTTTGCAAAAAATATAATTAAGAACTTCACAGAAGCAAAAAATGAAAATTTAGTAATTGGTTTAAAAAAATCATTTACAGTGGAGAGAAAAAATAGCCCGCGTTTAAGCATACAAAAAACGAAGTTTGTTTGATTTTGTAGTTTCATTCTTCAAAACAAACTTTTGAAAAAAAAATATTGTCCATTTTCGATCCATATGAAAAGTTAAACTTTTTAATCGCTTGTGTAATTCACATCTAATTCGTTTGTGTCAAATAGCTTGTGTTAACTGAGAAAAAATCGCTCTTCATTTGAATCTGATTACCAAAAATTCAAATTTTAGATTCTCTGCTGCCTTTGTTTTTGAAAGTGCATATTTCCTCACTTAAGGTTTATTGCGCTAGCTGATTTCGAAAATGCAAAATTTGGTGTCAGTGCTTTTGTGATCATTTGACACATTACTCAGCTGATAAAACTTTTTAGTGTGGGACTTTTCGATAATCTTTTGAATGAGATTTTTCGATTCATTCGACTAAAATTAACACTCAAACGAGTTTTCATTATTTTTAAAGCTAGAAATTAAATGCGAAATAAAATTGTTTTCTGAAAAATTGGACAATAGTTTAAAAAAAGAGCATTTGGATTCTATAAAAAATTTTAGTTTGAAAAAAAATCTTGCGTTGGAATTTATGTGGTAAGACTGCCTGAAATATCAATTTAGCATGCAAACAGTTCGCAAAAAACCGCCAAATTTCACTTTTTAATTAGTTCTGTTTCTCCAAAAAATTAATAACTTACCATAATAAACTAATAAAAAAAAGTTGAACGGACCAATATTATCAAAACTTATGCCCTAACATTGGCAATATCAAAGAACTTAAGCACCCTAGACCGTTCAAAAAAATTATATACACAATTTTTGTTTCGTAACTTCTTTTAAGGAAAACTAGCTAACAGTTCCAAATGCGCTAGTTTCTCAAAATTTAGATACTTTTGTGATTAACCCTGTATTCAAAGTATAATTCTCAGACGGATAGACAAAGTTTTTACAAATCTTTTCTTAAAAGAAATAAAATTGAAAATTGGGAAAATCAAATTGTTTTCCCATGTTTTGGCAATAATTCATTAAAAATTTCTCAAGACAGCTCGAAGTTTGATTTTTACTCAGTAACTGTTTTTATTTCTTGTCCTCTACGCTATCCACACTGTTGTAAATATCTGTCACGAGGTCTAACTTAAACTAGAGTCTCAATTAAAATGCGTTAAAACACGTAAAACTGAACTAAAATGTTTTTGAACTAATCAAGTTTTTGAACATTGCTCTTACGTGTTAAAATCAATCAAAACTTGTTTCATTTAATAAGTCAGCAGTTTGGCATCTATTTAGCTCAAACAGTTTTGACAAACTATAATTCGTACCTAACAGCCAAAACATAGTAATAAGTGCTATTAATTTTGAGTAGCCAAATTAACAAACATTATCAATTAGCTTGCCTCCATTCAAATTTGAACTAATTCGAGTGCGGGTTAACTCCTGACACTTAGAAAATTCACGTTTATGCTTTCAATGTCATAGAGTAGTTTGTAGAAGCACGCATAAATGAATACAAGACTGCTCGTATATCAGGGCAAGCCTTGAATGTTCCGACTGTCCCTTAAATTATATCGAATAACTTTTGAGAAAAGAAAATATTGAAAATCTATAAATTTTGGACTATCAAAGTGTGAAATTTTGAGTCGTACAAAATTGATACGACCGATTAACTAGCTTCAATTCAATTCGGAAAGATTTTGTTGTGCGGGATAATTCGGCACGCATAAATAATTCGCGTTGTGCTCTCAGCATTATAAATAAACTCTTCAATGCGCGCATAATTTAGTCCAGATTATGGCCACTTTGGCGATTCTGAAACCCCCAGAACTTAACAAAAAAACAGCGGAGGTAAAATATCTTTTCAGATTTGAACCCAGGAAGTCAATATTTTCAATGGAAAATAAAAAATTTTTGTTGAAAACTATTATTTTGATCAGCCAAAATTGATTGAATAAAAAAATCACACCGAGCATAAATATTCCGTTTTTTTTCGAAAATCGAAGCAATAATGATCAAATTGGTAATTTTTATTTCCCTAGCTTCCGAAATTCTTTTGAGGAAAACAATATCTTCAGCGGGCAATAAAACTTGCTAGTTAGGATTCAAACATTGATGTTCATCATGTGTTGAAAACTATTTTTCTCATCGCCAAAATTGATCTGAATAAAAATAGTGCACCAAGCATATATATTTCGTTTCTCTCTCGAAAAAAAAGTGGAACAATAAATAGCAACATTTTTGAATAGAATATAACAAAACTGCGCGTATTAAGGCGAAGCGCTGAATCATCTAACCGCAATTCAAGGTCTAGGGAGAACGGTTTGCTCTTAGAAAATGGGTGCCATTTAAAAGAAAGAAAAAAATGTTTTTTTTTCAAAAATCATTAACCCATACGCTTTTTAGAATACACAATGATCTGTTTCGCATATAGCAAAGTATTAAGCAGGTCAAATAGCTTGCCTCAATTACACTTGAATTTTTTTTAAGACGGAGTAAAACTCTGTTTACGCGTTAATAGCACGAACTATACTGCGCGCTAATTGTCCCAATTGGCCGAGATGGCAATCTGTAAACCCCCAAATTTCACGAAAAGTTATCACCGGTGAAATATATTTTTTATAAATTTGAGATCAAGTGAACAATACCTTTCAGCTGATATAAGAAAAAGTTGTCAAAAAACGCCAGTTAAAAAGTCGAATCTTGTCTTGAGAAAAAGAACAACTCCGAGAAAAAAATGTTCACTCATTTTCTTCGAAAATAGAAGGAACAATAATTTTTGAAAAATTGGAACAAACAGAATTAGTTAAATGAGCAATCTGCTTAGTTTAAGCTACATTTGCATGCGAAATTGATTTTAGGTGACCTTGACACGTACTTTTTGTCTGAAAAATTAGCTTTGCATGCAAAATTGTCTGATATAGGTCATTTGCTTTTTTTCATTAATTTTGTCTGTTCCATCGTTTTGCAACTCTTTCTAGACAGAATCAGTTGATGACAGCAATTTGTCAGTTGAGAAGAATTTTTGCAAGCAGATTTGAATGTTAGACAAGTTTGAGACATATAAGATGTCTGAAAAGCTAGTTTTTGTACGCAACAACTTCCCGAAATAGGCCATTTGCTCTTTTATTTTTTTCTGCCCATTCGATTTTCTTGCAATTCCTTATAACTTTGAAAAAAACAATCTTGGAACTTGAAACAAAATATGCAATGGAAAATGAAGCGTGTGTTTTCAGATTTTCAATTAAGTCAATTAGATTCTCTATCTGCAGCTAATTAAACCGGTCTCAAATTTCTATCATAAAACTTTTTAGTTGCTGATTTTTTTTAAAACCAATTGAAATTCCCAGTTCTGTTCTAGAAGAGGTGTCGTCTGATGTGAACAGCTCCTCCAACAACTCCCCCAGCATGCGTCCTCGATTCCGAGGTCCCCGCAGGATGGGAATCATGCAACCCAAATGGACAGTACCCCACCAGTGGTGCAACAACAACCGCCCCAATTCATTCACAGGCTATTTTCCACTTACTGTGTTAATAATGTTAATAATAAATGCTTTGCAAATTAGATACCACATTAATTGTGGCAAAAAAAAACATTTTTGAACTTAAGGAAATTTTTTCGCGTTTATGTTGTTGAGTTTTTGCATCCCGTTTTTTCTCTTAAACTTATCTAGGTTCAAGCGCTCACTTGCTATTTGTAAGTTCAATGCTAAGCATATGGTCTAAACGTAGAAAATTGTGATCACATATACGTTATTTCGACGCTTGCGATTAGCAAGCGTTATAAAATCAGTATGTAGACTTTTTTCTTGTTAACAACTAGTTTAACAAAATCACTTGAATCACTTGACATGCTCAATGCTCTTCACCTGACATGCTCTTCAGCTGAAATGCTCAATTTCATGAAAACTCATTTTAAACTACTGGGTGGGTACTTGTTACCACAGGGTAGTTTCAGAGGGACTTGAAATTTTTTCAAGTTTTTTTTTCCATAATAAGTTTTTTTTTTCGGCTCAACTAGTGTCTGCTCAAAGATTGTCGGCCTTGTTTTCGCTTTTGTTCAGGTGTAACTTGAATTGCAAAATTCTTGCTTGGCATGTTTTCTTAGAGTTCCTGTAGGTTAAAAAAGGTAGATTATTATGAAAGTGAATGGGTTTTTTATTACATTTTTTGAAGCGCTGGAAAATGTTAATACTTTTTGCAAAAAAATAGAAATTTTCCTCAAAGACTGTTCTACCGATTTCCAAAAAAGGGGTATCTAAAGAAAGGTTGCCTATATTTCGTGCATATTCAACTGGCCTTTTTTGCTTTCCCCTTTTGTCTACAGCCTTCGAAAAGGTATGTGGGGGAATATTTGACCGATATTTCTGACTTTTTTCGTTTTCTCTATAACTAACCTAGCAAATCTATTTTTTGGTTTCATTGAAAAAATTGATTTGAAAAACTTTTTTTTCAAAAGCGGTTATGCCCAATTTTTATTGCACGTAAGATTATGGCTCCTCGGAATTGCCAAGCTTCTGATTTTTGTGGATCTTTTAAAAATTTTCTTAAAAACTAACCTCCCAAACTTAAGGTTATGGGTTCAATGGATATAACGGGTGCATTAGCGGGACCGCTAAAACGTTTTTTATACACAAAAATTCATCGTCCTCTAAAATTCAGTTTTTTTAAAGTTTTTTGAGCGTTTTTTTTCTAATTTTCATGAATTCAACCAAAAAAACCCTCTCATGTCTGAGATTCAACCCAAAGAACCGTTTGTGAGAAGTTTTTTTGCGTATGCGTTTCAATCAAATTTTTTTGGCACAAAAAAGTATGGCCCTCAGAAAAAATCTAAGTTTTGATTTTTTGACCGTTTTTTGAAACTTTTTCTTTTTTCTCAAAAACTACTTTCCCAAATCTGAGTTTTTTGGGTTCAATCGAAACTCAAGGTCGCGTAAATCTCTCACAAAAAGCTATGATTCTCGGAAAAGTCAATGTGTTTTTTGACCGTTTTTTGAATTCTTCTCGATAATTATGTTGCCAAATCTGATATCATAGGTTTATTCAACCCAACAGGTTGTTGGAAACTTAACTTAAAAATTTAATACGCCCAGTTTTTGAAGAAAAAGAAATGGTCTTTAAACAAGTTAAAGCGTTGACAGTTGGACCGTTTTTGGAAGTTTTTTGGACTCAAAAATTACCGAGCCAATTCTCAATTAGCCTTCAATCGTTCAATTTTGGGAATTTTCTCTACTTTACCAGCCACGATCTGCATTTAGAAGAAAAAATTACCGACTTCGGACAGTCAAGTTTTTGAGTTTTGACGGTTTTCTAGAAACTTTTTGAATTGTCTTAAAAACTACCCTGTCTGCAAATGTCAGTCGAAAGAAGCGGTTGCACGAATTTTTCCTGCAGAGTGGGCTACTCCGTATTTTTTTCTAAGAGAAAGGCTAGCCTTTTGGAAATTTTTTTACTCTTAACACTTATTTTAGTTGAGAAACAACTAAGGTTTTGGCAAAATCTAATTTTTGAAATTTCGCTACTCGTCCCGCATCAGTATGACGAATTCAAAAAGTATCAATTACTTACCTTCAGATGCAGTTGAGCCTTAGGTGTCCTCCATCGAGACATGCGAAAGTTTTGATTCTCTTAGTGTTTTCATCATTTTTCGTTTATTTTTTCGACTCATGCTTTTTTATGATCGTGTTGTATCGCAAGTGGTGCGAAGCTCCGCTTCACCTCTGGGTAAATCTTATTTTTGATCCATTGATTGCGTAATATCTCGTTCTATGTACACAAATTCTTTTGAACAAAAAATAGGAAATACGAAAAGTGGAAAGTAGTCTTTTTTGCTATACAGAAGTGGTAATGATTCTGTCCATTCAGACGAACTCAGAATCAGCCGATGATTTGAGAAGATATGATTGGCTGAAGAAGAAAGTGACGGAAACTGGTTTGGATGTTAGGCTTGGCGACCACAAAGGCAATGTAGCCTTTTTCATATCAGCCAAATATCAAGTGTGAGTTTTTTCAAAGTTTCTGATGCATTTTTTTTGTTATACGACTTTACAACTGCGACTGGCCAACACGAAACAGTTCACTTAATTAATCCTCAAACTGGCTCTTTTCCCTATTTTTCGCCGACACTGTTTTATTGACATAAATTAATTTCATAAATATGAACTCAAACGCATTTTCAATTTTCGATAAATTCCTTCATATTTCTGTGTTTCTTAATTGATACAATGCTCGGGATATCAGTCCTGCTTTTCTTAGTAAAATCAATGCAGTTTGGTAAAAAATAAAACATTTTCATTTGTTTTTTCATCACTTACTGAGGGGGGGGGCTTAGATGGGTACAACAGAAAAGACTTTTATCCGCATGACAAATTAGTCTATTTTAGGAAAAAACGTATACCATTTTTTGAAAAGTTGTAAATCCAAAGAATTTAACTGAGTTTGGCTTTAGGCTTCTTACTCAATCAGAAGAATGTCGCATGAAGAAGCTGCTCAAAGGAGACTACGGGGGAGGCCTCAATGAAGTACTGTTGGACCAAATAGACTTTTTTCTAAATGTGAGCCTAATTGTTCATACAGCAGACTCAAAATGAGATATTTTGTTTTAACTCGAGGGAAAAGGAAACGTAAAATATTATAGCCAAGGGCCAAATTAGGAAGCTTGAATTTTTCAGTTTAAAATGATGAACAGAAATTTAGTTGTAACTTTTAAAAGCCACAAAAACGAATTGATTTTTTTGCATCAGTATTGACCACAGAAAATTTAACCTTTGAGAAAAAATTTTGACACGTTTTGGGTTTCGGGCGTTTTTTTTAAATATTAACTCAAAACATCAGTGCAAACACAACATCATCGGCTATACGAATTTTAGTTTCGAAGTCGGTCATTTTCAGGTAGAGGACGAAGACCTTTTCTTTCTCTCGCAAGAGAGACAGTTTCTGATCCTGGACATTCTGAATGGGATCAAGGCCTCAGAGGAAGAGGAGACTCCCTTCGACAACATACACTTCCTAGAAGACCAGCCTATCAGTTAGTACCAGGCATAGTCAAACTAGTTTTAATCGTACCTAAACTGAGCTCATTGGTATATAATTGTTCTGACCATTGAAATTGGGGAGGAATTTTAAATTCGGATGTGTTTTATTTATTTATTATTTTTTTTGTTCCAACCATTTGAAAACTGGGGAGGAATTTCATATTCGGTTGTGTTTTAGTTTTTTTTGTTTTTCCTCGCAAAATCAGGTACCATAGATAATCATTGGAATGGGTCGAGTGATTTATAATAGCAAAGCCCCTTTCAGTCGTGATTAGAACAACGCTTGAAAATTTTCAAAAAAAGTCCCAGTGTCGAGAAAAACTACTTCGAACTTTTTGAGATTTAGTCTAATTTCCAGCGAGCAATGTGATCGAGTTTTGGGTGCTTCATTTACCGTTTGTGAGACAAAAAGTTTTGCTTAAAAAAATTAATAATGTTGTGCTATTAAAAATCATAATAAATTTTTCTTTTTCTAAGTTTTTTTTTGTTTTTTGTTTTTTATTTAAATTTGCGAAACGAGTTTATTAGTACGAACCTTCTTTTTTGCAACCTAAGTCCCAAACATTAGTGCCACTTTTGAGGCACCTCTACAGCTTTTTGATAGCATGTGCTTTGACATTCGAATAGCAATAAGTTAACACAGTTGATTCGTTTTTAATTATTCAAATGGACCGAAAAAAGCTATTTGTTTCAAACTACATAACAATTTTAAAAACTTGATTTCAGATTTTTTCTAGCTCAATTTATCTTGCAATTTTTTGAAATGCTAATTTATACATAATGTGGCTTTATGCTTTGCGATTTGTTACATGCAAAGTTAGTGTGGATGCCTTCAGTTTGTTTTGTTATCTTCGAAATTATTACATGCAAAATTGAGTCTACTTTGGTTCTTTTGGTAGGTTTGAATCCTACACGTTGTCGAGTTTTTGCTAATTCGAGGCTTATTTCTCCTTGATTTTATTTCATTTGATAGAGCTGCTTTTTTGGTGGTCGTGTTCTCGCAAGTGTTTGCGAAGCGCAGCTTTGCCTTTGTGTCTTTTTTTGGAAACAAATGTTGTCGATCATCCCTAATTTACCAATTTTCTACGCGATCGTATTGTTTTTGAATCACACGACCCACTAAAAATGACACTAATTTGTAGAAAACTGAAAACAATTTTTTTTTCTATTTTTTTACGAATATGGTCGGAACCACCTGTGCTACGTGCACAGCAACCAGCTATCCTTGTTACAATCGAATTTAGTATTAAAGATTAGCCTATCAGTTAGTTTGAGAAAAACCTAGGAAGCAACCAAACCTAGCTGTATTGGTATCAAGAGAGCAGAGCTTTATTAAAGATTAAAGTAATTGGTTGCAAATCAACTTTATGCTGTAACCAGTGGACTTCAGTGGATTTTAAAGTTACTTGGACCAGTTTCGATAACTACAGCCCGTGAAATGTTCAATTTCATTAAAATTTATAAACGACCAGAACCGACGGTGAACACTGGATGTGTTAAAGCCAAGTATTTTTCAAGGTCTTAATCTTTAAAGTAAAAAATGATATAGATTGAATTTGTGCAGTTGCTGTGCTGGAGGCGATGGGAGTGGTGAGTCAGCTGTTCCCCCTGCACGAGAAAGAGGGAATGCAGGACCTAGTGGAAAAGTGGATACATGTATCTCACTGGAAACAACCAATCGGTGAGAAAAATTATTACGACAGTTTTACAATGTATACTACCACACACCATTTGTGAATTTCAGGTGAAAGTTCTTCCGAAAAAGTAAGAAAGTTGCGTTTTTGCACACTTTTCTCGAAATTTTGGCCGCGCCTTCATAAATTTGTATTCAAAAAACTTTCCTTTCCGGGGAATCTTAATTCAAATAATCGACAACCTTAAGTTTTTGTTACAAACACTCTCAAAGAGCAGTAACGAACTGTGACAGACGGCTTGTTTGTGCAGTTTGTAGTACCTCAAAGAACGGCCATAGAGATTCAAGTCTGGTCTCATTTTAAAAAGTCTGTTGGTCGTGATTCAGATCCCAAAAATATGTAGATTTGGTCTTAGTACTGAGAATATTTGGTGGAAGTATTGTCTTCTACTATTTCTTCACTGTTTTCCTGTTCAGACATGGTGAAAGACTACTTTGGGGTTGAGATCGCCTTCTACTTTGCATGGCTCGGATACTACACCTGGTGGCTCACTATCCCCGCCCTCATTGGATCTCTTCTCTGGTGGATATCAGCCGATCAGGTTTCCTTATTATCAAAATAGAATTTTTTTGCGGTCAAAAGTGTCAATTTTATTCAAAAAAACAGCCAGTATCAATTCAAGGAACGGGAGAAAATGAAAATAAAAAAAATGTTGAAATGATTGTAGTTGTATAAATCTACATATTGTTTCTATAAAAGTTCAAAAGTCAAATTTTACGGAATATCTGCCCAGGGGTGGATCTAGAAGTTTCTCGAGGCTGGGGGGGGGGGGGGCGGTCGGGTTCGGGTTTTCAAAAAAAATCCAAATTATTGACCTTTTTTTATTTTAGGTTAACCAAATTGGTTTTTCTAGCACTCCCAGGACACTATAAAAACCCTATTTTGACCAAAATAGCAGCGCCGCAGGCGAATTTTTTTTAAAAAAACGCCTAAATTCGGCGCGCGTTCCGAATTTAGGCGTTCCGAATTTAGTTAGTATATATTAATAACGAAGGCGCCGTTAGAAAAATTGCCTGAAAATGGATGTCGTAAGACGATGCCAAACGGGGTATACTTAGCTTGGTGAGTGGCTTGAATCCTTGATCGAGATTGGCGTCATCGCCCCCCCCCCCCTTAAATCCGGCCCTGATCTGAACGCTTGCTCGTTCTGCCTTAGTACCTGTCGGACTTGTTTGCCGTCCTATTCTCAATTCTCAATGTAGTCTGGGTTACTCTATTCTTGGAGTTCTGGAAGCGCAAGTCCAGTGCACTGGCATACACTTGGGGAACCCTGGACAATCAGTCTGAGATGCTCCAGTACCCCAGGGCCCTTTTCAAGGTCAGTTGAGCCGGTCATAATACCCCAAATCAAAATCTTTTCATGCAAACTTTATGAAGATGCTTCATTAATTTTGAAACAAAAAATTTTGGACATTTGGTTGCTGTGCAAGAAGCACAGAGTATTACCACCTCAATGACTTAAGTGAAAAAAACTGAAGTGATAAAATTACAGTTTTCGTATTTTGAAGAATAAGACATGTGTTATAAATTTATTGATTTTTTGATGATTTCAAATTTTTCTTTGGAGTCGAATAATCCAACAACTCAGCGGGCAATTAAAAGTTCATAAAATATAGCCGACTATCAATATTTGACTTTTCTTTTTGACCGTTGAAACTTTGTTTGCAGGGTACACGTCAGTACAATGACATCACTAGTAGATATGAGTTGTTCTATCCCAACTGGAAGCGCCTCCTGTTCATCGCCTTCGTCACCATCCCCACCCTCGGACTCAGTCTAGTAGTCGTGTTCGGATCCATGTTCGTCACTTTCGAGGTGAGTCATCTATCAGTTGCTGTCTACTAATTAGTTCTCGCTCATCTCTTAGAAACTGCTAACCAAAACTGCAAAAAACTGAAACTGCTTACCGAAACTGCTAAAAATTTAAATTTAAATTTACGAAAATTTAAAGATACCATTCCTTAAAGCTGTCCTCAGAATAAACAAAATGAAAACAAACGATTTAGTAATTATTTAGACGAAAATGAAAGTTTTCAATTTGAAAAGGAAAAAAAATCACCATGGGAAATACCTCAGTTACAAGAATTTTGATAAAACAAACTTGATTACGCAGCAGAAGTCAACAAGTTTTTTAAACTAAAATGGCCTGCGAAATACCTAAAAACGACCATGTCTTGCAAGCTAGAGTTATATTATTAAAAGAAATGAACGTATAGACTCTTTTACAGATCCTGATCATTTTTTCCGTTTTTTTTTTGTCAGGAAAAGTCTTAAAAGCTTGAGTTTAGTTTTTCGCTGTTTACACTTGCGAAGCGATTCTTTTAGTACAAACCTTGTTTTTTTCCAATCCAAGTCGCAAGTAAAAATGCTTATTTTGGTGACACTTTTGGTATATTTCAATTTGTTCAAATTTAGGTTATGTTAAGCATAAACAATTTAATGAAGTATGTTGCTGCTTTATTCTTGGCTAGTGTTAGGTCCTATTTCAATAAACATGTATTATGAAAATGTACGGGATCTGTTGTTTTTCGCTTTTTTGCAACGCTTTGGAATTTTATAAACATTTTGGGAGAAATTTCTTTTTTTTTCGAAAACCAGTGGGCCGATTTTCAAAAAAAAGTATCAATAAAAAAACCGGCTTCTCTGCTATGTGCATGCATACT
Source organism: Symsagittifera roscoffensis (assembly GCF_963678635.1). Taxonomy (NCBI): domain Eukaryota; kingdom Metazoa; phylum Xenacoelomorpha; order Acoela; family Convolutidae; genus Symsagittifera; species Symsagittifera roscoffensis. Next base: position 20,405,607 of record NC_087067.1, on the reverse strand, counting down.
TCGCTAGACTCTTTTCATTTTACGTCACGTTCTACGGCCTTCGAATCATTCAGTAGGGGGATTTTTGGCCTACTTCTTTCGATTTTTTTCGTTTTCTCAAAATTTAAATGCACAAACCAGAGATGAAGGTTACAATCGAAATAACAACTTATGAGATATCCTTTTTTCAAGCGGCTATTACCTAAATTTGGCAGAAAAAAATTATGGCCTCAAACAAGCCCGTTTTTGCCATATGTTTATTTTTGAAACTCTTGTTTTTTCTCAAAAACTACCCTGAAAAATTGGAGATTAGGGGTTTAACTGGAAAATAAAATCAGATATGCGAACCTCATTCGGGCAAGCGGCTACGCCTTGCCTTTTAGAAAGAAGTATGGCCTTAGAAAATGTCCAATTTTTGACATTTTGCACGTTGTTTGAAAAAATCATTCATTTTTCAAAAACTAACCTGATGAATCTGTTGTTGATAGTTCATCGCTTGGATTTTGCCTTGCGTGATCTTTTCACCTGTTTAAATTGTTTGAAAAAGCAATACTCATGTTTTTCGGAAAATTCCTTTTTAAGTTTTTTTTTTAAAGAATTTTCGTGACTTTTCTCGAAAACTATTAGCGTAATTTGATACTAAGGACTCAATCTACAAAATCAGGAGGGAAACATTTTCAATCTAAAAACCATGGTGTGGAAAGCAGAGGCTATTCCCATGCTTTAGTAGAGAAAAAATTATGGGTGCAGCAAAAGTTGATAGATTTTTGGAATCCTTTCCACTCTTTTTTGAAAGCTACCCAGCAAAATCTGAGATAAAGACTTTAGTTGAAAGAGCAAGTAGAAGTGTTTTTTTTTTCAAAAAGTCGCTTGAACCCTACTTGAGCAAAAATACACTAGGGTATGTCGTGAAGTCCATTTTTTGAAACTTTGAAAATTACGCATTTCCGAATCAGCACAAAGTGTGATTAAAAATATTAGAACAGCTAGATTCAGCTATAGCTGGGCCATTAGTTTACTTGTAAGCAACCTTGGCGCAAATGAGAGGACGTGAGATTCCTAATTAGTAGGTCGGATATTCATATCTGGAGCATTAAAATAATTTTGCTTTTTTTATCGAATTTTTGCTGCATAACATTGGCAGTTTAATAGTAACTGTAGCTGCCTTTTTGTTGTGGCCGTTTCTCGCAATTGGTCGTTTCTCGCAAGACTTTGCGAAGCGCAACTTCGCCTCCGTGCTGAATTCTGATTTCTTTTTAAACTCATTTCGTTTCCTATGTGAAATAGAAGGCAAACTAAAAACTCTACTATCGAACAGCGAAATTAAATTCTAATTTTGAAAATGGAATCTGACTATCAGATTTCCCAGCGAAATAAAAATTTTACTGATTGATCCAGTTTTCTCAAATTGGGTTGTTTTTCAAAAAAATGTCAACTATAATTTTTTCTGGAAATTCTAAGAGCTTTAAGGCCTATGTTTTGTAGAAGTTCGAAAGTTCAAAAGAGATTTTTTTTTCAAAAAATTAAGTCAGTATTTTTTGTCTACTTGCGTTTTTTGACTCTTTTCAAATTGTATGTTGGCTATATTTGTGTTTTTGTGCAGCTGCAGAACTGGATGGACAAAAACAGTGAGTGGGGAGTGATGAGGATGTTGCCTAAAATACTCCTGTCTGTGCTCGTGTTCCTCTCGGGCGACTTCTACCAGAAAACAGTTATATTCCTAAACGACAAAGGTATGGGGCAAAGGAAGTTTGTTGCAGGAGGGGGGGGGGGCGTACGTTGCTGCACAATTGGTATGGCTAAAAAACAAAAAATATGATTGATGACAATTTGATTAAGTTGATTTTATCTTCGAAATGTTAAGCCTAAGACGTGTACTGTCTCTTTACTTTAAAATGTGCAGCTTTCAAAAAGATCTAATTAAGCCCTACAAAAAGGATGTAATCTATTTCCGTGGTAAAAAAAGGTTTCCTTAAGCCACCCGTCTGGATCAAAGTGGATCTTGAACCAGAACTTCGTTGTTTTCAGAGAACTACAGAAGCGAGCAGCATCACAGGAATGGACTCATTGTCAAACTGGGAATAGTAAGTTCATATTATACAAAGCTGTATACTTTTCAATCGCCCAAATTGCAATTAACTATAACTCTAAAAAGTTAGGTTACTTGTACAAATGAGGTTATTTTACAAGTTAGATACTCGCAAATAGAACCCTTCGCCACTTTTGTGCAACCTTAAATTTTGTTTGACCAATTTTAAAAGGCGCATTTTGTACAAATATACACTAATTTTGATGAAGTAGTGCGCACTGGTTAACGCAAATTTTTAGCTCCAAAAATGTCCAAATGTATTCCAAAAAGTGTTCAAAAACAGTTTTTTTAACACGTTTTCTCAAAAGTGTGCTTGAGTGCAGATATTTTTTTTAGCAAAAAGGTTTTAGTTGTTTTTAAGGAGATATAAAAAATTCAATTTGGTCGAACTTAAAAAAATGCGACAAAAACAGCCCCTTTTTTGAAAAACAGCCCCTTGTCCGACCTCGAAAAAATTCTAGATCCGCGCGCATAGCCACCTTGTTAAAGATGGAGCATAGAAAGCAAATATGAGTGAATGCGTTGGTAAGTCAAACTGAAGGTTTGTGATAGGTGTTCAGGTGATAACGCAGATGTACAATTGATATATAATAACAAAAATTAGTCAAAGCTTACACCCGGGTTGACCAAAAAAACACAAAAAAATTTTTGGTGGCAATTTCAAAAATACTTAGTAAAATTTTTATCGTCGCCATCAAAAAAATGCTAGCGAACCATTTTCCATATATGGAAATTGTATGACTAGCATTTTTTTGACAAAAAGTTTTTCTTTTTTATTTAGTACGATACACCGAATTTTATGCCAAAACAAGAGAAAAGTTGTTCGAAAATTCGACGACACCATTTTAGCAAAATGTATGAATTTTGTATGATTAGTATTTTTTCATAGACTTAGTTTATGGAATTGTATGATTAGCATTTTTGGTCTATGGAGGTCACCCCGGGCAGACAGTTGTCGAGTTATCAACAAAGTTACAGACAGTTGTTTGTGTGTTTTTTCAGTTCCACTTCACGAACAACTTCTTCTCCCTCTTCTACATTGCCTTCTACCTCAGAGACATGACCAGACTCAAAGAGGTAAGAACAGTTGGTAACAGGTTCGATTCCTGCAGATGGCAAGTTTTTTCAAATCTTATTTCTGCTTTTTCGTTCTTTATTTATTTTCTTTGTCTTTTTGGAGCCATCGTTTGCCGTTTTCTTACTTGTGTTTGCGAAATGCAGTTTGTATGCTGTGTAAATAATTTATAGTAAATCAAATAAGTTCAATGTATGCTTTGCATTCCGCGGCAAAAACAGTTTATAATTCATCAAATTTTTTCGTCAAATTTTTTACTTCAAAAAATGTTCCTTTTTTGCCATATTTTAGCTCAAATCTCAAAATTTTTTGTTCTCCTTTTTGACACCGATAAAAATGTTCGGGCAAAACTAGACACGTAAATTCTTTGTTGACTGAAGTTTTTGGTTATTTTCTAAGTTGCTTATAGAAATAAGGTCACTATTTCAGTTCCTCGCAGCCCTGTTGATAACTCGACAACTAGTCGGCAACTTCAAAGAAGTGTTCGTTCCTTTCTTCATGAACCAGTTCAAAACCGAGAAGCTGTCCCGATCAGTTGTCATGGCCCAGGTAACATCCCAGATTAATAATCAATGTCCTAATAACCATCGATTTATTATTGAAGTTCTTAAAATCCGTTTTAATAAGTTTTATTCCTGGGTTACCGCTGCTTTGCAGCTTTTATTCAAATTAAATTAATGCATTCGATGTAACCCTTGAAATATTTTAAGCTTCAAAAAAGTTAGTCTATGGCAAAAATGAAGAGTTCTAGTATATTAAATAAAAGGTCGATGTCAGAAGCAAGTATGTTTTTTAACTTTCCCCATGTGGAATAAAAAAGCTTTAAAAAGTTACCGATTCATGAAAAATTTACATGTGGCCGAAACCTTCAAACAGGCGCGGATCTAAGATTATCTCTACGGGATGAGACGATAATTTGCAACAGTCGACAATTCGTCACATCGTAAGAGACAATAAATTGTCATTTGTTACGACTTTCGAAGAAAATGACGGCATATTTGTGATCGGGGTGGCTATTTCCCCAGAATAATTTCGGCTTTTTAAGTAGCCAATTTTGACATTTTTTAAAGTTTTCGTTGAATTTAAATTGAATCGTAAACCTAAATCCAGGTTAAGTTCTAAATCCGATAATAACTTTGGGGTCATCTAAGCATTAATGTAAGTATTCTCATTTTTTCATGAAAAGTGCTTTGACCGACATCATTTTTTAATATTTTTTTCTTAAAAAAAAACAAAAAATATGTTTTGATGTCAAGTATCACAAACTAATCCAATCAAAAGATTAATAGTAAAAATTTTAAAAATATTATTTTTTGTTTTCACAAAAATGTATTAATTTATTTCTTCAATTGGATTATTGGGATGGTTGAAATTAGGCTTGTCGAATCGAGTCGCAAAATATGATCAGAATTGAACTGAACATAAATATTTTGTTTTTGAGATTGGCAGTGAGTTATTTGGAATACGAAACGAGTCTGAATAGTCGAAATTATTGTTCCGACCATTTGAAAAATGGGGAGGAACTTTGTATTCGGGTGTGTTAGTTTTTTTTCTTTTTTCTTTTTGTTTTCCACACAAAATTAGGTACCACAAATAATCATCCAAATAGGTCGGTCATCAAATAATCATCGTAGTAATAAAGCCTTTTCAGTTATGATTCGAACGACATTAAAAAACTTCCATGAAGTTAACCCAATAGTAAAAAAAAATAGGTTGAAAACTTTTGATTTTTAGTTCAAATTTGAGCAAATAATGCAAACAAACAGGCTAAAAATAGCTTATTTTTGCTTAATTTAGGCCGTAAAAAATTAGTTTTCGAATGTAAAGTTGTTTTTGGTTTTTTTAGCGCCAGTTGGAAATTAAAAACTTCAAAAATTCGAAAAAATTCTTCAAAAAATACGTAATTTTGAAAATTTTCCTTTGACTGTCGATTCTTCTTAAGCTGCATTTTTTCGTTCAGATCTTTTGATCACAAAAAAACGACACTCATGTGAACAAAAAAAAACTATATATTTTCAGACTATATTTGGAACAGCAGTCTCTGCTACTTGCACAGTAACCGGCTATCCTTTTTCAAACCCAATTTTCTTGACACTGAGAGTTTTTCGATTTAAAATTTCAAGGTTTTTTTTAATGTGACAGCAATCTTGGACCCCAATAAGTGTTTATGAGGAAACTAAAAATGCTCGCGAAAAAGACCACCTGGTCGACATTTCACCCCTGCGTCATTGTCTTCATTGCATATGACATCTGTATAACAAAAAAGAGAAGTGCTTTTCATGATATTGGAAAAATAATTATGAATACTTATGAAGAAAATTAAGTTTTTTAATCAGGTTTTATTTAGTTTTATATAAATCCAATAAAAAAGTTCAAATAGCAAAAAAAAAAACGTGCAAAACTTATAATCAAACAGAACTACAGTTTTTAGAGTAACCAGGGGATAAAAAACATCTTATGATCCAGCGATTTGGATCTTAAATAACTAAATTGCAAATGGTTCAGCAAAGTAAGAATAATTCTAGTTCAAAGATTCGATTTGATTTTTGGAATTCAAAGCACAAAGAAAACAAAATTTTGGTCCGGATTTTTCATTTATTTATTTTTAAAGTAATTTGAGATGTAATTTGCTCTGCAAAGCTCGAAAACGGAAAAATAATTAACGCAGGCGTTTTTTTATTCATTGAGTTGAATTAGCAAAAATTTTGTAATTGCCTGTTGTTCATGTTAATAGGCTTTGAAACAATTTATGTAACCGTTACCTCATCCCGCAAAAAAAATTCCTTTGAACTATTTTACATCATTTTCGGCCATCCAACCCTAAGATTTCGATTCGACTGAGCTGCAGTAGAAATTTTGACAATTTACGGCAGGGGCGGATTTAGGGGGGGGGGCGGGAAGCGGACGCCTTCCCCCCCCCCCCCCCCCCCCTCCTCAGGTATTCGACCCCCTGCCGACCCAAAGGGTCCCCCCTTTGATACTTTTTCAGATATCCAATTTTGGCCGACCGACCCTAAAACTTTCTAAAGGCGCCTTCGGCGTTAATATATACTAACTTTGAGGGGGAGCGCGCGCCAAAAAAAAACGCGATTTTTTTGTCAAAGTTTTTCAAAAGTGCCCAAAAACGGCTCTTTTGATTGTTTTTTCAAAAATTTGCCTGCGGCGCAGAAAATTTAGCCAAAATAGGGGCAAAACAGTGCTTTGGGAGAGCTCGAAAAATCAATTTGGTCGACCTAAAAAAAAGGTCGTCAAAATTTTGGAAAATTTTTTGAAAATCCGCCCCCCCCTCGAGAAAATCCTAGATCCGCCCCTGATTTACGGCCTTTATAACTATCGACAATACTTTCATTTTTTGTTGAAAATTCGTCCCCCCGTCCACATGGAGAAAGTCTTTGATCTGCCCCTGTTGCTAAGTCTTCTGAGATTGAGGTTACTCAAATGATTTTTAGTGTCATCAAATTTTTAAAATTTGGCAACCATATATCATTATCAGGAAAACAAAACACTGGCAATGAAACGAGATCCTCCGTCTGAATCACTAGAAAATCTTCACTCGTACGTGCTCGGAACATCCGAAGCCACAGAGGAATCGCAATCCAAAAACGACAATTGTACCACGAGGTCTGCGACTAGGGCCACACTGCCTGAAATTGCTGAACAAAATTCTGGCGAATCAGAAAGCAGTGAAAAAATTAATCCGAATGCAAGTTCAGCTGATGAACACGTGAAGAAGTTCAAGTCTGTGATGAAAGGGGCAATGGATGACGCGGCAGGAACGTTTACACGGATGCTCAGTGCTGCTCATATTAGACCGGTAATGAATTATCAATTTCAGCTTTTAGCATTTTAAGTTATCAGAGTTTGAATTGAAACGTGATTGTTTTTCTTTCGTCAATTTTGCTCCCCAAACTACTTTTCAAGTTGAGCTTTTTTATTTAAAAAATAATGAATTAATTAATCCAGAAAAAAACTATATTAAAAGCCATTTTTGATTTAAAATTTTTCTGTTTTTGCAGCGAAAGGTCCCAGAGGATGGTATTTCGAAAGACTCATTTCTGACCCAAGCAGCGATCGAAAGTGAAATGTCAACATACGCGGTAAGAACTTTTTTCTTGCTTTCTTCAAAATCTGCATTGGAAGAAAATTTAAATTTACGAGAAACAGCTTAAATTTGATGGCAAAAAAAGTTTTTTTTTTCAGAATTAAAAATTTTTAGAATTACGTTATTTAAAATGCTTTGTTTATTTAGGACAAGGTAACGTTCTTTTCATCTGAATGCTTGGTTCGGTTATCCTAAATAGTTCGGCTTCTTTCCAAACCCACGCACATTTGCAGAATGGATCAATCCCATAGATCATTTCCTAGCAAAACTAAATTCGCCCAAAAAAGTCGCATGTGTATTTCTAATGTTACGAATGACTATTCGAATCATGATAGTATGTATTTACGACTGTAATAGCCTTCATCCGAATAGTTAGACTCAAATCAATTTTTATTATTTTCTTAGGTTCAAATTTTATTTAAGTAGAACAATGCAACTTAACGTAGCTTGCATGGGCAAAACTATCATGTAATTTCTCTTTGAAGACTTCTTTATGGGTAGAGTTGAATGATGAAACTCCTTTGGTGCTGTGGAAAGCGCACAGAATGTTCCGACCACATTTGTGATGAAAAAAGGTTGTCAAAAGGTTAATGCTAGTTTGTTATTTCTTAAGTCTTTTTTTTTCCGGTTCGTACATCGTTTATATCATTGAAAATTAGCTCAAAAAATGAGCATAATATACTGCCCAGTAAATTTTTGTAGCCTTTGAAACAAAAGTTAAATAAAGAAAAAGAGTGAATTGAGCGCAAAACAAGACAAGAGGCTGCTCGTATCAGGCACAGTCCTAGTTTTCCGATTGCCCATTGATGAGGTTTTTGGAGTACTTTTATCAAATTTTTCAGAAAATCAAAAAATGATAATAATAATAATAATATTCAAACAGGTTTTCTTTCTCGTATTAAAAAAATCACCCAAACGCTATGATAAGTTAAACTGATGTAATTAGCGTCTAATAACGTATTAATACAACGTATCAAAAACTGGATTGAACTCAATTTGGAACAATTTACGAGCGGGATTGAACCGCCACTTCTGCGTTGATACCACCAAACGTATGGCGCATTAATTTTCTCAAACCAATCAAATTGGCAAAAGTAAAAACCCGCATAACTTAGTAAAAATTAACGACAGATAAAACATGTTTTCATATTATGCTCAAATTGATCAAAAACAATCAAAATGCCGAAGTGGCTCTGAAAAAAGTTCGAGCGCTAACTTTCTATCTTTCTTCCAAACCTTCATGCTAAGTGTACGACGCATGTCAAACTGTACCTTCATAAAACTCCTATTTTGAGGGGCTTGTGCCGGTGAATCCAGAAGCAAGGCTTGAAATAAGGCGTATTTTGACCGACAAATCCACCTAGAAAGTTATCGTGGAAATTACGAGCAAATACTTCGTAACGTAAACTCTGTCTCGCGGAAAATCTACGGGCAAATATCTTGTAACGTAAACTCTGCCGCGGAATAAAACGTGTCGCGGAAACCGCAACAATTGAGAAGATCAAAAATTTGGAGCGAAAACATCTACAAAATGAGCTAAGCACTTGGAGCTGCTCTATGTTGTAATCATTTATTTCTGAATTCTAGAACAGTACAAAGATTATAAAAAAATCATCTTTGTTGCGAAATCGGCAACAATTATTTGCGAGCCTGGTTTTAACAGCAGCTCAAAAAAATTAAAAAAAAAAAAAACTTTTTGCGGGTTCCGAATCATTTTTTTAAGCTTGGAAACTTATTCTGATAAGAATGGTACCGCCTAGTGTTTAAGTAAATTTTGTATCAAATAACAAGCACGCGATGTGATGTGTAACAAAAACATTAATCAGAAATTACATTTTAGTACAAGTGGCTCAATTTTAGCCAATTTTTTCTTGGAAACTATTTTTTTGTGTTTTTTTTTGAATTCTTGGAAATTAGGAGCACAGAGGGCCTGAACTAAAGTTCAAAAAAGAGAAGACACGTGGTGAGAACAGATTGGATCAGGGGCGGATCTAGGATTTTCTCGAGGGGGGCGGTTTTTCAAAAAATTTTCGAAAGTTTTGACGACCTTTTTTCTTTAAGTCGACCAAATTGATTTTCCGAGCTCTCCTAAAGCACTAAAAAGACGCTGTTTTGGCCAAATTTTCTGCGCCGCAGGCAAATTTTTGAAAAAACAGGTCAAAAAACCGTTTTTGGGCGGTTTTCGGAAAATTTTGACAAAAAAATCGCGTTTTTTTTTTTTGGCGCGCGCTCCCCCTCAAAGTTAGTATATTGGCGCCAAAGGCGCCTTTAGAAAAATTTAAGGGTCTGTTGGCCAAAAATGGTTTTCTTAAAAAGTACCAAAGGGGGGACTCTTCGGGTCGGCAGGGGGTCGAATCCCTGAGGGGGGAGGGCGTCCCCCCCCCCCCCCAAATCCGCCCCTGGATTGGATGTTCATTTGTCAGTAGACGAAGTAAAGACAATTGTTTGGATTGTTACTTTTTTGCGTGGAAAAAAGCTAACATTTTTTTTAAGCTTCAAACTGATTTTCTCGGTTTGTTTTTCGATTTCTTTGATAAATCATTCAATTTAATTTGCTACGAGGAAAGCAAATTGCGCTATTCAAAAATTACGAAAGTGCTCATGTACCTGCACTGAAAAAACGTTATCAAATTTTGGGACATCCGAATGGGCTGAACACAGCTGTTTTGTGTATTTTAAAGGGTCAATCAGAAAATAAATTTTAATTTTTTTGAAACTTGAGTTGATATTTTTTTCCGAACTTCAAAAAATCAAATATTTTGAAAAAATCAAAGTTGGTTATTCTTTTTTACTTGATTAGATTAATTTTGCACTATGAAAACCGGTGTGAAAACATCCGATCATGACTGAAAACAATCTGAGTATGAAAGAGAAAATTGCGCCTCAATTTCGCATTCGAATGACAAAAAAAAACAAAGAAAAAAATTATTATTGCTGTCTCCTAATGGACATTAAAACAAGACTGCTCGTACCAAGGCGACACCCTGAATGATCTGACTGCCTCTTAAGCTCTATAGACTAATGTTCGCTTAGAAAAACAAACAAAAAATCTTAATTTTTTTTTGAAAACCATCTACCTTCAGGCTACTTTAAGTATAAATTGATATGTTTTGCTTATATCAAAGCATTAAATAGACTGAATGGGATGCCTCAAATGAATTGAGAAATATTTCTAAGACGGATGAAATTGCCGCTTACGCGTTGATATCGCGCGCTAATTGTCCCAAATTGGCAATCTTTAAGTCCCCACACTTTTACGAGTAAACATCAAAGAATGATTCGAGCAGCGATGCCAACCTCATTTTAACCTAGTGCAAATTTAATTCTTTGGCAATCTAAAGATTCCCGGAATAACACCCATACGCTGTCAACTTTTAAAAAATTGGTCTGTATTAAATAAAAACCAGCCCGGGTACATATATTCCTCATTACCTTCAAAAATCGGAACATTAAAATCAGCTATTGTTGTTTTAGTTTGTCAAGAAAACAAACATCGAGTAAACAAATTTTTGCGAAATTTAGTCAAATTTTATAGTTTTTAGACTAATTTACTTGATTGTGTCGACGAGAAACTTACGTGGTTATATCGTCTCTATCTAAAGTTATGTATTTGCAGCTGGTTATACAATTCAATACCTTCTCACTAGCTATACTAATTTGATAAAAGATTCTATTTTATTTAAAATTTTTGCCCAGCCGCTTTTTTTAGTGTAAAATGTTAACAAATGAAATCATGTAGATAATTGGAAAAAAGTTTTAAAATTTTTATGCATCAACTTTGAGATCTGAGTAATTGAATGTTGCCTTTTTTTTAATCACGACTTTTTTTGCTCTTTCTCTACCTCGAGTGAGTTCTTTTCTCGGCAAAACAATTGTACAATTGCGCGGATTTTCCCCTTGATTTTTTGGAAGTGTTCTTCAATCATATTGCATTTTGACGTTTTATAAGAGTAGTAAACGTGATAAAACAAAGAAATATTTTCAATAAAGTTTTGATGAATTTTGTCTGTTTTTTAGTGATTTTTGAAGCTCATTTGATTGAATTACATGAACAAATTTTTCATTTGGAAACTTTTTCTGCTTCATAGTTGTTTTTCTGTTGTTTCTGTTTAAAAAAAGTTGTTTCTGTTATTCACAAATTTAAACGTAAACCTTAGCAAACGCAATTTTTGTAGAACAAATTTTTATGGTAATATATTACAACAGGTGTTATATTGAAATTAAATAGATCAATCGCTCTTTCTCAGGCTCAAATAGTCTTCCAGTTTGTTTCAATCTCAGTTTTTTTTGACAAAAGAAGCGTAAAATTTGATTGGTTTTTTGACAAGGGATCGTACCGCTCGCAACCTCAATCTTATATCAGTTTTTGTTTGTCAAGCATTGTTTCAAGTTCAATTAAAAACGAATTAATTAGTACAGGAAAAAATTAGAAAAATGAAAACTTTTTCTGTTCTGCTTGTCTTTCAAACGTTTTTGCACTAAATACCATGGTTGGTTACTACTATGAAAGAGTGATCCCTTGAAAATAACCAAGTGCTTTGAGAATAAGACACTTAGCGATCTGAAACTGTTTAGTAATTATGATTTCACCATTCAGAAAAATATCTCAGTATATTTTCAAACACATTTTTGTTTCGTCACTTCGTAAAACCTCCCCCTGAGTATTTTAAGGTAGAAATTTCAAAAAAAACGCCAACATTGAGTTATTATGACAAATAAATAAACCTAATTATGGTCGTTAAACCGTAAGTAAATTGAAGTGAGCATATTTTTTGATATAGACAAGATAGTTATTATACAATTATTTATCAGAACAGTTTCGTGACTCAACATTTTTCGCGGGTTTTTAAAACAAATAATTTGTTCACAAATTAATTTTGAAAATTTTAACATTCGAAATGCATGCGGGACCCGACCAGTTTATCATAATTGCTTTTCAGGGGACCGCTTGTATCGCAACTGGGTAATCTTATTTAGTTGGGTGATGTAAACCATCCGAAGCAAAAGCCAGCTATCACATAAGAGTATTCTAAACATCTAGGAATTTTATCGCTGTTACGACATTCTTGCGACCTTCATCACGAATGACGTAACTTCGGCTGGATTGTATACCCTGTTCATTTCCGGTGGGTTTTATACTTCGACCAGTTTATAGGCACACGTTTACTTCAAAGTTTTTTTTCAGGTCCGAAGTCTACGCTTAGACAGTTTGTTAAGTAGAGGGGTCCTCACGTATACAAATACTAGATCAACCAATCAGAATCGAGATAAGAAAATAGAAACGTACGCAAGACCAATTATTAATTATTCTTGCGCATATTTGTTCTTCTTTTCTCGATTCTGATTAATTAATATAGACTATGTCTATCTGATGATATGTCTTCTAAGAAAATTGTTGGGTCTTTTTTGTTATACGGCCCAAAATTGCCTAATTGCTAATTGAGCTTCTGTTTTGAATGAAAATCTGGATTGCTGTAACTAGTTTCAACCAATCAGATTCGATAATTAAGGTGCTAATTTCAAACAAAAGTATTAGTTTGGGGCCGTTTAACAAAAAAAAGACCCAGAAATTGTTTACTGGTTGCTATGTAACATAAATTTCAGGACTTGTTCGACGACTACCTGGAAATGTTCATCCAACTGGGCTACGTCGTCTTTTTTTCCTCCCTCTTCCCCCTGGCCGCTCTCTGCTCCCTCGTGAACAACATCTTCGAGATCAGAGTGGACGCTTTTAAACTCACCCACGCGTACAGACGCCCATTCGCCAAAACAGCATCCGGCATAGGAGTATGGCAGGTATGAAATAATAACATTACTAATCATAATAATAATAATAAAACGAAATTTATTTTCAGTTGGATTTCAGAATCGAATTATTCATGAAGGTAGCACTAAGTTTGCACAACATCAAATAGGCTTATCTGCTTTTCGAGTGATGTCTCATTCGAGCAATAATATCGAATTTAGTTTGTAAATTAGAATGCAGCTACCAATATTAATATCGCCATATTTAAAAACTTAGCCCGAGACGCGGAATTAACATAATGCAGTCTATTTTTTTTAGTTCGATCAATTCGGTTTCAAAAACAGAACAAAACATCCTGACAGGGGGGAGCGAGCGCGCCGAAAAAAACGCGATTTTTGGTCAACATTTTCTAAAAAAAAGGCTTAATAACGCCTCTACTGGACTGTTTAACCAAAAATTTTGCTGCGGCGTAGAAAATCTGGTCGAAAAATGGTCTTTATAAGGATTTGGAAGAGCTCAGAAATTCAATTTGGTCAACCTAAAAAAAGGTCGACAAGATTTTGGATTTTTTTCTGACAATCCGTCCCCGCACCTCGAGAAAATCCTAGATCCGCGCCTGCTTCCTTCTGTTAAAAAGATCTGCTTCGCAGATAAACCTAATAAAACAGACCAAAAAACTCATTTTTTTCGCATTTGAGCGTATTTTCAAAGGTTTATGAGCATTTTTTCAAAGGTTTTTGGCCAAAAAATGTGTTTTACACTACAAAATAATTATGCTACAATAATTACAAAGTTTTGGTGCTAAATTTTGGTGCCTTAAGAAAAAAATAGAGTTTTTCGGCAATAAATGAATGCTGTAAAATAATATTAAAGAGAAGAGGCGATCTTTTGGAAAAACGGACAACCAGAACCGGAAAAAAAAGCAGTAAATCACCTACTCCCCTCCCCACTCACCCCCCCCCCCCCCCCACTCACACGCTCTCTATCTCTCTCTCTCTCTCTCTCTCTCTTCTCTCTCTCTCTCTCTCTCTCTCTCTCTCTATCTCTATCTCAATGAGAAGAGTACCACTTGCTTAGAACATGATGGACGTGATGGGTGCGATTGCAGTGATGGTCAACTGTGGCCTCCTGGTCTCCTCGGGACAACTGCAGCGTCTCCTTCCCAGTCTGTCTCAGACCGAAATTGTGGTATGTACTTTTACTTTTATATGTCTCTTAATGGCCCTATATAATATGGTCTCTTAAGGGTCTCTATAGGTTATTGTACATTTATTGATGTGATTACAAGTGCCAAATAGAGGATTTAGTATCAACTCAGAATCAGCAGTGGATCTGAAATTTGTCGACTGTCGGTTTTTGAAAACGTTTGTCGAACTGTTTTGGATCATTTTTTTTTATTTTTTAAGAACAAGGACAACAGAAACGAAAGAAATAAGTATTTCATTTTTTTATGAGTTTTTATTGTTATTTTTTCTCAGTTCAAATAATTGGCCCAACATAAGTGCAAATGGTGCTATATAAGTCAATCTTGCAAAACTTTAAAGACATTTTCATGTCAGAATGAACGAATGCCTGATAAAAAAAATGAACACTAACCGTCGCGTAGATCCATCCGGCCTGTAACTTTCTTTTTATTTTCTGTAAACTCAGAAAAAAAATTAGCTCGACAACTTGAGATTGCAACTCCGGACTGTTTACGAGAACGCCAGGTAGGGGGCGTATACAACGAATAAAGATACAATGGAACATTTTTCAGCAAGCCTTGATTAAAAATCAACAAACAGCTTTACAAAAAACTGATTGGTTGAGGAAACAGGCGGGCCGACAATTCGTCAAAGAGAGAACTTGTCAAAAGCGACAACTGGTAGTATTAAGAAAAAGCGGCAATTCTCACCAAGCGACAAATAGTAGCTGAAATTTCCCGGGCGTTTTCGTATACAGTATGTGTCTCTGTTTTGGCAAACATACAACGCGTATCAGCCCGATTGCGGCATACCAGTTATACTCTACTAATTTTTGTTGGTTTGAGTTGTCTTTTTTTTCTTCGAAAAAGTGAAATTTTTGCTTTCGAAAAATGTTTTAAAAAAAACTGTGAATAGTCGCTTTCAACCAGTTGTCGCCTCATGGTGAAAATAGGCTAAAATTTGAAACACGAATAGTTTAATCACACGTAATTTAAAGGTGAATCATTAACTATTGAGCCGATTGGCGGCTTAAGGTCACTGGTGGAGAAAATTGGCGGAGAGAATCCCTCATGGAGATATTTGTTTCCAGTCAGTCGGTGCTAGGTAAATAAGACGACAAGCCATTAAGACGACAAGACATTCAAGGACAAATAAGCGTTATTACATGTAAAATGAGCAGTTCAAATTTCAGCTGTTTAAATTTCTCAGAAATATAATGAGGAGAATTATATGTAGCGTCGTCTTAAAGTCCCCATCAAAAACCGTTGTCGACTTAATGGCTGTCGTCTTATTTGCCGGTTACTCAGTGAATCGTAACTTTGTATTCATAAATTCGAAAGAAATAATAAACAAAATTTGTTAATAACGGATAATTTACAGGGCATTGATTGGCTGAGAATTGTTTCGCATTCGTTCCTTTGCGCATGCGAATATCTCCCAAAACTGGCATTGATAGTTAACATGCTCCCCAAGTTAACATCCTCCCCGAAGTGCAGCCAGTACTTTGACAGCCGCGTATTCATACTCGTCAGTATTTAGACAAATACTGTATGAACCAATCAGAATCGAGAAAAAACATAAATAATCCAAAATAAATCATAATTATTTATTAATTTCTTCTTTGTCTCGATTCTGATTGGTTGAAACAGTATTTGTCTAAGTACTGACGAGTCTGAATACGCGGTTGTCTAAATACTGATATGTAACCATCCTCCCCTAATCCGTTGTGGTGGCAGGAAGTGAACTTGGTTCTGAGTTGAAGATTTCGGCCAATCAGAATCGAGCATTTTACAAGCAGCCCCTAGCAAGTTCAGTAAAAAAAAACGCGGATCTCCTTAACTATTACCCCCTTTTGTAGAATTTGGGAGATTCGTTACTAGGTACAGAATTTACATATGCTTAACAATTGATTATTTCTTTGTAGGGGTGGCAATTCGTTGCTAGGTAGTATCCCAAAACGCTGGTGTGGAGGGATTCAACC
This sequence comes from Symsagittifera roscoffensis, assembly GCF_963678635.1. Taxonomy (NCBI): domain Eukaryota; kingdom Metazoa; phylum Xenacoelomorpha; order Acoela; family Convolutidae; genus Symsagittifera; species Symsagittifera roscoffensis. Next base: position 20,389,451 of record NC_087067.1, on the reverse strand, counting down.
TTAAATTGGTCTATCTGCGGGATCATGTTTTTAGATGTTTAAGCTATTTGGTTTTACGCTGAGTGAGCATTAGACAATTAATAAATTATTAAAAATAATTATTACAAATTTTGCATGCCGTTTTTCAGATTTTGTATGCCAGTTTTTCCATATGCTCATTTACGGTCCCGCTTGGCCATAAGGAAAGATTGGATATACTTAGTAATTACTCCCCTCTCGAGTATAAGTAGAACAAATTAGTCGAATTTTCGACTAATAAGAATGCAGCAAAATTCGAATTTTAAACGCAACGCACTGGTGCTAATTTATCACTTTCATTTATAGGGGTAACATTTCCTTGGTAGATACCGAGACCATAATGGGGGCAATTGTTAAGTAGATCCGAAAGATTATTCATTCTAATAGTTAGCCCTGTGGTAATTTTGTTTTCAAATATGATTATATACCATTCAGTAAATAGGAATGTGTTACGCGTTAAGACTATTCTAATTGGTTGTGCGTTTTCCTGAGATCATTTCAAATAGCCATTGCAGGGGCGGATCCAGGATTTTCTCGAGGAAACAGGCGGCTTTTCAAAAAAAAATTGAAAATTCTTCGATCTTTTCTTTTAAGTCCACCAACTAGATTTTCCAAATTTTTCAAAATCTCTATTAAGGCCCCTTCTGGACTTTTCTGCGCCTCGGGTAATTTTTTGGAAAAACAGGCCAAAAAAAACAAATTTTTGGCCCTTTTTGGATTTTTTTAAAAACCTTTGACCAAAAATCGCTTTCGACAATATTTAGGGTTGGTTCAATCTTTACGTATTGTGGTTTTTGTACCGCATTATAGACAGGGAATTTTAGGTACTTACTATTGGTGAATTTTGGTACCTTTCTCGTGGAGAAGTACATAAGATAACACGTTTTCTGGGGTTAAGTATTCGATGCATAGTTTCTTTTGGATCTCAACGTTTAGCATGTTTGTAATGAAAATATCTCTGACTAATTTTGACTCGAGTTCTCCCAATTTACATTTTTTGCCAACTCAGATAGTGTTTCGTGGAATTTTTCTACTGAATCGTTTTCCTTCTGTCTTCGGCCAAAGAATTTATATCTCTCGTAGGTTAGATTTGTAGTAACCGTAAATGTAGTTTTTAGTAATTCCCAGAATTCAGCAAAGTTAGTGTCCAGTATTCTGTTCCCAGGATTTTTGTGTGAGAAACATTTCTGTCCTTCTCTTCCGAGTGCCAGGTATAATTGAGATTTTAATTTTTTGTCAATATCTCCGATTTGAAGTACGTTGAATTTTGCGTTATCTTCTGCCTTTCTCCTTCTCATCTCTTCGTTGTAATCTTGGATAGCTAGTCGGTGACGTTTGTCTTTTTCTGCCCGACGGGGTTGGTCATCGGAAGGATCCGTTGGTTCAGCTATAGGGTATGCTAGTTCGAGTCTTGCCGGTGGGTTGATTACGTCTTCATTGTCCACCGAATCTTTCGCGATAAATGTTAGTTGGAACTTTTCTGACCATCTTTCCCAGTCGTGTTGGTTTTCACTCGATGCGTTATTCCAAAAAACTCTAGTCCTCGTAGGTTCGACTCATTTGACTGCGCCATGTTGAAAATTAGGATAGAACCGTCTAAGACTAGTTTAAGACTCATTGGTTTAAGATCCCTACTATTTCGATAGTAGGCTTTTATCTAAGACTAGATTAAAGACTAAGGGGTAACTATGCTAAGCTAAGAGTTAAAGTTAAAAGGTTTAATTAAGAATTAGTTACACAGAATTGGTTACGTATCAAAAAAGATTAATGATCGATGTCCAGATCTACCAAAAGCCGTTGCGCTTTTGGCAGGTATTTAAATTAGCATGGTCATAACTAAGTATAACTTAAAAGTTAAACTGTCAACGATAAGATATCACACTTGACATGGGAGTCAAATCCTTGAGGAAGTGGCGTCCCCCATGAATCCGCTACTGAGCCATCTATTTAGTTCAATCATAATTGATTGTTCGAAAATCTGAAATAAATAGTTTAAAAGCCAGTCAGTTTTGAACATTTGAAAGGAAACTGATTGGATTTTGGGCGCAATTGGTCCTTCTATCATGATTAGCCCCAATGATCATGCTCGGTGCGGTGCATGAGGGTGACTCAAATTTACGCAGTCAAGAAAATAAAATAAAAAAATAAATTGTTGCATGTAATCCTTAGCCAACAGCTAATCTCCGTAAAGAGCGGAACAGCTAGCGTGTAGGTCTTTTTCCTCGTGTTTGAATCCTCTTAAGTTTGAATCAATACTGTCGTCGACTATGATTGACAGGTGATAGCGGTGGTGTTGGAGCACATAGCTCTGGGTCTGAAGTGGTTCATCTCCAGACTGATCCCAGACATTCCCCAGTGGGTGGAGGCGGAGATGGCCAAGGTCCAGTTCAAACGAATACAGGCACTCAGGGTACACATACTTTATTCTCGGCTCGTTTCTGTTATACCGTCCAAACTTACCAGACAGTATGAAAACTTCTGTTTGAACTTAATTTTCAGCGACGTAGAATAGTAACTAATTTAAACCAATTAGAGTGAAGCAAAATGGTGGAATATCCAAGCTACCAAAATAATCAGTTTTTGGCCAAAAGTTCGAGACGACTCTTACTCTTCCATTTTCGTTTTTCTGGAAAAAAAAACAAAAAAAAACATTATAAGTTGATTTTTAAAATAACTTATAAACTGGATAGATAGCTCATACCGTCGTGTCGTTTTTTCCTTCATGTTCATATACTAGACCTATGCTTCTGCTTTTTATTTTCATTTATAACGATATACATTAGTTACAGCGGTAACTTGTTTTTTTTTCAACAGAAGCTTTTTGTTATTTTTTTATTTGAAACCGGCGTACAAAATAATCTTACGGCCTCTAAATTATTTAGAGGCAATAATGAATTTTTTTTCCTGTTGCATTCAACGCGATTAGAGTATGGTCACGGTACCTTAATAATGCCTTGTTTTGTGAAATTTGTGAAGTTTTCTGAAATTTCTTTCTCGATAGGATCTGGAAACACTAGCTTCGCGTGGCAACATGACGTATCCTCAATCAACCAGTAGCTCCAAAGGACACAACGCAGGCAACTTAGAGACGGCAGCTCTGAAATCAGTCGAAAAGTATCTGAATCAAGACTGAAAACGGTTTCAGGACCAGTTGCCAACTTAAGATCGGCGAGTGTAAATTCATGAGCCGGTGAAAGAGGATGGGTCCAAAATCAAGAATAATAAAAACGATTAGACCAGAACCGATTGACAAAAAGTATAAATAACAACAGGGACTACTGTATTAAATTAAAATTTTTATTAATTATGTTTAGTTATTGATTAGGCTTTTTTATGTTAACCAAGAATAAATTGAAAAAAAAGAACTTGATTTCTTTGTACATTCCTATTAAAATCAAGTTTTGTAGAATATGAATAAATAAATTTTTGTTGATGTAATTTTGTGAATGATCGACATGAATTTTTACTTTTTATATCGTCTTTTTTCAGGATAAAGTCTTAAGATTTGATAACGCTAAGCATCGAGGTTTATGGTGTGGTTTTGATTTTTTAAGTTCAAAACAAATTAGTTTACCAAAAGGAAGGCAAATTATCAATTGCAATAACAAAAAAAACATGATAAAAACGTTATAAAAACGTGATAGAATTTAGCTTCGAAAAAGGACTAGGAAAACGAATTTAGCTTTCTTTTGCAATAATTTGTTCTACCCAACTCCTCGAAACGATAATATTTTTAGTTTGCCAAGTTTTTCTCAAATAATAGTAAGATTATAAATAATTGCAAGCTACTGATTGTTTGTAAAATTTGACACCTTAAAAATCAGACCATTTTTTTAGAGGGAACTTTGAAAAAAATTCTGCTAACCGCTTCTTTTTTCACGTTTCGTTTGTAGCTCTTCGAGAAGATGAAAAGAATTTAATGAGCGAAATAAAACTTTTTTTTAAACTGGGACTCGTTTTGTTGGTCATTTGGCTTTCAAAATTAATAAAGTTTGTTCACACTCAATTTTTTCCGCAACTTGATATTAAATTTCGCTTATAGCTCTTTTCTTATCAAGTTTAATGACATTTTTGGAAAGCATTAAAACTTTCTCGAAGTATTAAGCAATTATTTGCTTTTGGAAAACATTAAGAAATGAAGTGAGCTTTGAGTTTAACAATAAAAAACATAATTAATTTTTAAAGGTTTTCCTGCAAAAAAATGAAAAGCCATCGATTCAGTTTTTTTTTGCAAAGTGTTTTAGTTTTTATCAGAAACGTGTCAAAAATAACAAAAACTGAGCTTCATAACCTGAAACAAAAACGATATTCTTGCAACAAGAGTTCAAAAACTCGGCTTTGTTTTTTCTGTTTTGCACGCAAAATCAGAAACCACAACTAATCATTAAATGAGTTATATGATATATTAGATAAAAGTAACTTCAATCGAGATCAAGGCGAGATTGAAAAGATTCTTTAAAGTTTTAACAATTTCAAGAAATACCTATTTTGTGTACCTTTGACGATTTGTTTTCGTATTTTTTGTTTTCAATTGAAAACTTGATAGCATCGATCACGAAGTGACAAAAATTTTCGTGTTTTGATATTTTTTAAAAATTTTTATACTTCCAAGCTACAAAATATACTACAAAACATGAGTGGAATACGTTGAATGGTATACTTTATTCAATAAGCTTAATTAGTGACTCGAACTTTTTTTTGAAGAGAAAAATAATAAATATTTTTATAAATTCCTTTGAGTCACATGCTTGAAAAAGGATAAAATTTCTGTAGAATTACCAAGAATTAATTTCTTTTTGCCAAACTAACTGTTATTTAGAAGAACCCTCACAACTGACTTATAATGAAACAGCTTTCGATAAAAAAACATCAAAACTATTTTTTTTCTGCAAATGCAATCAGAACCAGGATAGCCGGTTACTGTGCAAGTATCCCTGTGACCACAGTCTTAAAAAACACAAAAATATTTTCTCAACCAATTTTTTCCAAAAATTTTTTTCCACGGCACCAATTTTTTCCAAAAACACAGAAATTGGTGCCGTTTTTTTTCTGCATGTGATAAAAAAAAATGCACAGAAAAATCAAACATAAACATATTTAAGATTCATAGTGAACTAATTCAATTGAAAAACAATAATTGAAGAAAAATGACGAGAAAAATTTTCTGCGGAAATTTTTTGAATTTTTAGGTTTTTGATTCTCAAAATTGCGCTAAAAAACTCTAAAAACTACATTACCTGAAAAAAAAACTAAGTTTTCGCGGCTTTGATTAAGCTTAGATAAGCTATTGCAATTACTAACTATCATACTAATTAGCTCGAAATCAGACAAAAAATCTAAACTTTCAAACCAGTTTTTCTCGACACTGTGAAAACTGTGAATCACAACTGAATGTACAGCAAAAGTTTTTTTGAGCGTGTTACAACTGATGATTGTATATGAAAATGCTCAGACGGCAATGATAAGTCAGTCAGTTGGAATGATGACAGTCACCAGCTAGTAATCAGTTTTAATTATAATATTTATTTTGCACGAGAATAAGGGGCAATTTCATCACAATATTTTTTTTTGTAAACACCACATTTATTCCAACCATTGAAAATAGAGAGATCATTTGCATTTGGTTGTATTTTAGCTTTTTTGCCCGCAAACTTAGTTATGTATCATATTAAAGCCCTATCGGTGATTGAAACAATAAGAAAAAAAATAAATTTTCCCAGTTTCGTGAAAACCCTTTTAAGCCAAATTTGAGCACACATAATGAAAAGAAGACATTATTAGGAAAATTTATTGTAATGAAATAGTAAAAATGAAGTCGTTTAGTCCAAGAGAACTGTTTGTTTTTAAGCTTCATTCAGCAATTCCTGTAGTTTTTTTTTTCATTTGCTTTTGTCTTATCCATTCAATGGGCTTAAACAAAACTTCAGATTTGAAAAAAAAACGAAAAAAGTGCTTTTTCTTAGTTTTTTTAAATAAAAAGTGTCAGATTTTTTTGTGCTACTTGCACAGCCACCACTTGGGTAGAAACAACAAGAGTTCGAAAACACGGGCTTGTTCTAAGTTTCAGAAAACACAAATAATCATCGAAAAGCGTCAAGTGATATAAAAGATTTAAGCAACTTCAATCGAGATCAAAGCGAGGTTGAAAAGATTATTAAAAGTATTCGCAGTGTCGAGAAAAACCCGTTTGAAAAGTTTTTGCTTTTCAGTCTAATTTCGAGCTAATTAAGCAAGCCTAATAGTCTGATTTTTAGCGCCGCTTTAGGATTAGAAAATTAAAAATTAAAAAAAAAAACCTTTATAAAATTTTTCTGTAAACCAAAGAAGTTTTTTTAAAATATCAAACCTAAAATTACTTTTGAAGTATTAAGCTTTCGTGTGCATCATCTCATCACACTGCGAACAGACAACGATAGGGTTTGAAATAAAACAGTACTGTTTTTTAATTTAGTTTTTTTATTGTGATTGGAAAACTCTCTGCTTCTTGCTCTAAACCGTAAATCCTAGTTGCAGATTATTTCGCACTTCTGAAGATTTTTGTCTTTTTATCATAATGACAAGAGCCTAGAAAAAAAGTTTAACTTCATATTTTTTCACTCAAGTCAATTGTTGAGTGTTTATGCTTCACTCTAGTTTTTAGATCGACTAGTTATACACGGATAAATCCGGATTTTTTGAAATTTCGCATGATCACAAGAGAAAGTTAAGAAAATTAAACGCCACAGGCAATATCATATTCTGGCTATTTGATATGACTTTTTTTGGTTTTCATTTTTACAGAGATGTGATGATTTTTCTATTGTGAATTATAATTTCGAGCTCTTAATTAAGCAAAGTTTGTGCTAATTTTTGCAAAATCAGGTTCTAATTATTTATGTGTCATGTGCTGTAAAAATGTTTTCTAAGTTAATGAAAAATGAGAAAATTGATAGGTTTTCTTTGACTTATACAATAAGTTCCAAATAAAAACTTATACTTTCAAAAAAGAGTTCTCAATAATTTTAATTTGCATGCGTAGTGACTCAAAATAGGATAATACTTATATCAAATATCATAAGAAAAAAAATCTCAGCATTGAAATAAACGGGTGCAAAACAATTTTTATATGAAAAAAAGTTTTCATTATAATTTTTCTACAACGTAAAATTGCATAAAAAAAATTGCCAAACTATAATGCAATTTCATATTCAATAGAAATAACTTTTAAGGGCTTCCATTTGGTAGTTTAATTACTGTTCTTCCACAGTATGTGGGTTCAATGTGTTATTTTGAAAAAATGTGGTTCGCTTGTTCATATTGGCACAATTTTACATTAGCTTAGATTAACTTTACTAAAATGGTTTTAATAAATCTAATTAAGCGCCATGCGAACCATAAAAATTCTAAATAACACAATGAACATACATATTTTGAAAGAAGTCAATTATTAAGAAAAAATCAAAACTAGTTTATTGACACACAGCAATTATTTTCCCAAACCTATCTAGTAGTATTATATCAAAACGTAGTCACGAAATGTATTTTCTGCAGAAGCATTTAAATTTAATGTATTTTGAGTATATTTATAGCTAAGACAATCAGTTTTGATTGATTTGAACTGAATTGAATCCATCCTTTTCTTCGTTTTTGCATACTTTTATACCAATTTAAATTACTGGACATCGTCTATTAATTTCTTTGTGCTGTTTTTGTCTTAAAATGTGGTTTCTGAGACTCGCAAAGAACCTATGAAAAGCTATCCAGCCTGTACAAACATGTTTCTTTTCTGTATCCACCTTCTGGACAGTTATTTTGCTGAACGAAATGTTTTCTTGCGAATCAATGACGTTAGTTGCACCTGGAATTGTCACGTGGTACCATTATTGCAGCGACAATCCGTAACACTATGTGAAGTGAAGCTAGAGGCTTAGTGAGAGCTCTCATTCACGCACAATCATATCCATGGCAGGGGATTGATTACTCGATCTGACGATCTCAAAGTTAATGCCTTACCACAATGCTAAATGCCTCCCGTACCTAGTAAATATTCTAATTCAGTTCTGAAATAATATTTTTCAGATCTGATTTTTCAATCTGAAAATTTATTTTTCTTGGTCATCTCAGATCTGAAAAAATCTATTTCAGATATAATTTTAGATTTGAAAAATAGTTTTTCTTGGTTATTTCAGATCTGCAAAATCATTGATCCTGATACAGGTTTTGCTATTTATGTTAACTTTGTATTTAATAGCTTCTGCTGGATACTAGCAGGTACTCAGCAAAGTCTCCATTGGCAGACTGTCTTAATGTGTTTCCCCAAGCATGTGATAAACCTTGGAGACGCATAAAAAGCGCATAAAAATCAAAAATCTGATAGGTCTTCTAACAGTTTTTAACACATTTGAACAAGAATTTTACTTCAAAAAAACTGTTTTTGAAATTATCCTGAAGTTTTTTTTTTTAAATAATTGCGTATTGCGAAAACATCAAAAAATAAAACTCAATTTTTCGAAAGACATAAATTTCGATAGGCATAAATTATAATTTAACAAAGGAATTCTCAGATCTAATTTCAGATC